>NW_022157131.1:0-307993 GCF_007821495.1 Lachnellula hyalina | reverse complement strand
TACTCTTCTCCCAATCAATCCGCCCCTTCTCCCTCTCTCTCTCCCTCTCCTTCTCCTTCTCATCCCCACGCGTGCTCGAGCTCTCCGCCGGACTAGCCGCTCTGTGCAGCCGCGCCACCGCTCCCCCTCCTGTTCCTGCTCCTGCTCCACCGCGATTCCGGTGCTGGAACGGATTCAGGAACGCTGGACGGGTATCCGGGTTCTTGATATCCCCGCCCTCGGCCATAGCATCATGATACGCCTCCAGACGACTCAGATCCCAGAAAAAGACTTTCGAGCCCGTGTTGCAGAAGGCGAGCACGGGGTTCATGCCGAGCCCGCCGGGGAACAGCGAGAAGCGCATAAAGAGGATCTCGCTGTCCGGGATGGAGAACTGCAGCAGACGCGTGTAGTGTGTGCTTTTGCCGGATGATACGGTGGTGGTGGTGGTGAAGACGGAGCGCGTGTCGCGCGCAGCGTCGTGGGTTGTGGGCGCTGAGGAGCGGGTCGGGAGGGGAGCGGAACTGGAGAAGTTGTTGATGGACCAGAGGACGATGCAGTTTTCGTTGGCGGCCTTGGAGAGGATTAGGTCGCCGTGGAATGCGACGCTGGTTGATTGATGAGTTAGGATGGTTTGTAGGGGGGAGATGAATGACTTGCCAGTCTACGATGTTTTCGTGGATTTCGGAGGTGGAGAAGTGAGGGTAGTAGATTCGGGTTGGTTTGTTGGTGCCTGTGTTCTTGTCTGGTAATTCTGGTAACGTCCACTGGCTACATTAGAGTTGTTCGTTGAACGAGGTGTAAACTCACTAGGTTAATGATGTGATCTACGCCTCCTGTGAGTAGATACCGGCCTGTGGCATGGAAGCTCTGGGTGATGTTAGAAGCGTATTGTGAGGAGACTGAAATGGTGTTTTACTAGACTCATAACAGCCTCCCTATGCCCATCTCCTTCCAAGATTACAGCACATGGCTGCTTCTCATGGGCAGGATCAAGACTCCATATCCGTACATTCAGATCATTAGATGCTGAAGCTAGGATATACGGATTCGTAGGCGAAACAACGAGATCATTTATTTCCTAAAATATCTCAGCCATGGGAACATCTTCATACTAGGGCCATCTTACCCCTCCATGACCAGATAGTGTCTACTTCATCGTTAGCATTACATCTTATAACCGTCAAAGTCACGACTTACTCGAAGTAATTTGCCCGTTAAAGCATTAATGATCTTGATTGTAGCGTTGAGTCCGGCAATACATAAGAGAGGGTCTCCCGTCTCGAAATCCTTTGTCCATACACAGGTATAATAGTCTTCTTCTTGCTATCTTGAAGTTTAGTCAGGTTTCATTCGATCAGGAGCATTAGAGTACCCACATCATCGCCTTTCTTATCCTTATTCGTTTCTTCGTCAACGCAATACTGTGTGACTTCAACCTTGGTGTTTTCCGCAGCAGGCGGCCGGCAGATCAGGATCTTCCATAGCGTCAATCACAGAGACTGGTTCGGATTGCGGCAGGACTACTTACATGCTTCCCACCTACAATAGCGAAGACAGGATCTACCCCGGGCTCTGTGTATGGGTAAAATTGAACGCCGTAAAAGTCTGTATGGAGTCAGCAGGCTAGTTAGTACATTGACTCGAAAATCACAACACCCTACCCTTTCCGCTTCCAATCCCCTAGTTGTCTATTAGGATACATTTACAGAAGGCTACTTGGGCTACGGAGATGGCTCCTGGTGCTTACAGGGATTTGATGGGATTCTCTGAGGGAGGGGAGTTCCCACTCGGGCTTATGCTGTCGTGAAGCCATGCATGCGTGATATTGCTTTTGCGGCTCTGTAATTAAAGTTGTTGGGCTACTTTAAGGCAAGGCTGCCCGAGAGACAGGGGTGGGGATGATAAGCAGAGACTCGTGTTTCGTACGTGAATAGGTAGGTAGGCTTCTTTGACGTGGCTGGTGAGGTTTGAGCGTGGGTTGAGCGCGAAGTTGATATTGGCTCCTCGGTAAGTTTGACTATGATACTGTACGAAAGTACTGGCGTATGTCAGCCAGGCAATGCATTGTTTGCTATTCGCGCTTTCTTTCCATGGTGGACATATGAATTTGCTTTTTTCTCATGACAGCGAAACATTTCCCCAAGAAGGCCATGAGGTAGGTACATACAAAATAGATAAGTTAAAGGCTACTGTAGCAACTTCAAGCCACCCGCTCTTGGCAAGTCATTCCAGACAGTCTAGACGGTGCAACTATGCAGTCTTGCATCATGCAGCGAGCATTTAGGGGGCTCACTCACCAACCTGTAACCCGCAGATACCTCACATACCGTCAACCAATACCAAGACCCTTGGTGATGTTGGGGTACCTTGGTGATATTGGGGTACCCTGATGTTGTGAGCAAGGATCGACGCGGGCCGGCAAATCCTGCCCCTGCTTCCCCAGAAATATGGTGATAAAGCTATACTTTACCGAGTACTTTACTGTAGTGTTTGACAACGGTACAGGTATATTTTATTTAATGTTTTATCAAAATAAACATCAGTCTTTGAGGTTGGAACTTGCAGTGTTCTCATGTACGGAGGCAGGTGAGGTAAGGTAGGTACACGCCAGTTCGGTACAGTAGCGCGTGCTGCAGGCCAGGCCGGCCCTCGTCAGCCGAAAGCTTCCATTTGTACCACGCTCTACTTCCGTACAAGTATAGTGAGTACCATAGGCACTTTTTTGCGTCTGAGTTTAACAATTAGGTACCTATTCCAAGTACACTCCATGTTTTTCTTTTCCCCTGTCTGCCACCACTCACGCAAAACCAATATTTCGCCAAAGTACCTTGGTACTATGAGCCGAGATGCTATCAATTTTCTGCCTCAACCGGATTCCTGGAATAATTATCCCGGCCAAAAGCAAATATATACAGTACTGTCAGACGGACCAACCAACCAACGTGCGCTGCATGGCCTCCGAGGAGATGGAACAAACGGTTTCCTACATGATATATGATATAACAACCTGGCCTGGGGTTGTTTTCGATCTGGAGGCCGCGCAGGGTTCACGGCGGATCGACGAGTAGGAAGAGATCAATCTGTTTGCATTACTGTATTCATCAAGAGGGTTGTATTTCTATCTTGTTTTCTCATACATGCCCCCTGGCCGTGTAAAACTCTGTGGCTTTGCACTCTAATGAAATCCACCGGTTACGCAAACTCGGGGAATTACCGTACTGTGGTCTGTACATGATTCCCCAAAAACGGGAGGTGTTGCACAACATCCGGCCCAGGGTCCTTCTGTGTTAGGACGGTTAATTGGTGGGCCGGACTAGAATGATAGAGTCTAGATGGGATGGCTTGACCTGAATATCAAGTCATATGTGAGGTGATAAGTCCGTGAATCAGGTACCAGATAGTCACCTGTTGTGGGAAACCAACAGTGAGAGTCTCTCCTTGACGGTTTAGGGATTGATGCAAAATCTATACATACAAACATACATGCATGCGTGTCACTTCAAAGAACGTTATTAGGCCATAGTCCTTAAACCCGGACGTAGAAACCCCTACTTCTAAGTTTCCCAGAACCCAGGTACACTAGTACAGTAGTTGAGAAAATCCATGCAGCTTTGCCGCTTTCTTGCAGTTGCTTCGGATGACAGGGCATTAAAATGCGTCCACATGAATCCAAAGAAGCAGTCTAGACTTCAACATGGACACGATACGTCAAGATGTTCCCAAATGTTTCAATGCCCCAGTGATGATCTACCAACCTAGAAGGTAGTACTACATGCTGTTGGGACTGATGCACTATGCGCCGAGCCTAAATAAAGCTACCTAGGTACGGAGCACTGTACCGGACGGACATCTCTAGCGTGGGAAAATTGGTCCAAGGGAAGGGAAGGGAAGATACGGCTTCTTCATGTTTTGATTCAACCTTACTGAACCTCTCCAGATTCTACAAGTCTCGTCTCATAGCTATCAGATTTCTCCATTCCTCGTTACCGTTACTGGTTCACGCCCATGTGCACGCCAACGCCTCACCTCCAAGGAAAGACCGAGCGCCCTCCATTGGAGCCAATACTCTGGACAACCCATACCGCCCGCCTCTATCCTGCCTGTGCCCGGAGGATCGTCGCCAGGGTCTGCTCGCATGGATAGCCAAATCAAGCGTCACCGGGAGACGATTGGAATATCAGACTTGATACGAGTAGCAAACAAAAATCACTTCTGGAATTTCTCCAAGTAGACATTAGGTTTGAGGGGAAGAAGATATAGGGAAAAAATACGCGAATTGAGGATCATCATCCCTTGCAACGTTATTGACGTCCAAGCATCTTCCCTGCTTCCCGGCTGTCAACTTTCAAACCTACCCTACCTACCTAACCATTACGTTTGCCAATACATAAAGTGGTATATATATATATATATCTCTCTCTCTCTAGCCTGCAGCTTCTCCTTCATCGACTCAACTAAACACTTCGGTACTCGATTCTTGTCAGACCTATCAGGGTCCATCTACAAACTTTCATCTACCCAACGAACTGAGCATCTTCTTAGAGATACAAACGCCAGTATCCCCCAAAATGGAGACTACATTCATGACCATTCACAGTGAGCCCAGTTCACAATATCAAACATTACCATTAGATAGCTGACCCCACTATCACTAGACCTCATCCCTAATGCAAATATTATGTTTGCATCCGAGTCTATTGCCGACATCTTAGGTTACCGTCCGGATGAAGTGATAGGCAGGTCTTGCTTTGAATACTTTCATCCTGATGAGATTCCTTTTGCTCGCGATATCCATAGCCGAGGCGTGCAACTAGACAAGGCTGCCGTCCTTCACTACGCCCGGATCAGAGGCCGAGATGGACAATGGGTTAGTTGTGAATGCGTCTTCACAATTGTCTATGAAGTCCTTGTTGCTTGTACAAGCATCTACAGACAAGATGTGAAGAGCGACCGTAAGCTGCTCCCGGAACACTGAATCTCCTTTTGCTGACCTTGCATCAGGCCGAGCAGCTGAGGCTCCAGCCGTTCGTCGTCTCTTTGCATCATCCCCTAGGGACCCTCGATATCATATGCTAGAACACTTGTCCGCCAAGTTCAGAACTCCACCGCAAGCATCGCTTCTTGAACCCAGGGCTGCCATCGTGCTCAATCGGTTTACACGTACCTTGACTGTCATGTACGCGACCAACGCTGTTTCAAGTATCCTTGGTATTACTCCGGAGCAGTTCACAGACAAGAGTTTCTATGAATGTATTCAAGAAAACTGTCTGCCGGAGGCCATCAGATGCCTAGAGAGTGCAAAAGCCAATGACTCTATTGCTTACCTCCGCTTCTGGTACAGAGATCCTCGCCGGGACGAGGATCTGGACCAGGACATGCGCGAATCTAGTCAGAGCAGTGACTCCGAAGAGGGAGGTGCTGTACTTGAGGGACAGATGGATGTTGACTCGGCTCCCGCTGCTGAAAGCAGCACGGCAAACCAGAATACGGCGCCGAGTGTCTCGTCAGCGGAGGCTCATCACACCTCTTCTGGGGAAAGCAGTGACCTGAGCCATAACTCTTCTGGGGCAATTTTTGACCAATCGCACGCCTCACGATCCTCTACTTCTTCCTTATCTCTCGTATCTCCTGAAGAGCGCAGGCGCGTAAGGCCTGCACCCATTCCTCAAGCCCCTGCGGAACCCTTTGAACTTGAAGCGGTAATCTCGTGTACCTCCGATGGGTTGGTGGTTATTCTGCGCCGCGCTCGTCCACGTATTCCTCAACCCGAACAAGTCTTGCCTCCAATTCAGGCCTTTGCGCCCTGGGGCGTCGATCCCATCCGCCCACATGTGTACCAGCCAGATCCTCGCTTTCCTTTCCAGCATGGTTTCGATGCTCCTCAATACGTGCCAGGAGGACCACCTGTAGATGACTTTCTGAACGTGATAAGAGATGTGGGATGTTTTGCCTGGTCTTTGGTCGGAATAAATGGAAATATTGGGGCATATTCCCGGGGGGTCCCAAAGGGAGAAGCTATTCCTCCAGGTGGCATGCCGATCTGGGATCCTTATGCTCAACCGAACCCAGGCCACTCTCCTCCGGAGAATCAAGCGGTGCTTAGGTGGGCTCGTGAGGCTCGTGAGGCTACTAATCAGCCTGCGGACGAGAAAACACCATACCACCACCCAGCGCGGCAAGAGAATCCCTTGGAGTCTTTTCAGGACAATCATGAGGGCAATATGCGTGGAAATGCCCAAGAGCAACCTGTAATGTCCTCGAACCAGAACCCCCATGCCAACTTTTCTCCAACAACTCAAGATCAGGGACGGAGCCAGGGGGGTCGCTCAGACAAGGACTTATGGTACTAGACAAAAGGCGTTTCTGAAAGTGGGAACGGGAGGTACCTTTGATATGCAGGCAATTTGCCGCGGCGCAGGGTGGAAAGTGCTGAGACTACGCTTCGAAGGCTTGTATTTGCTCTTGATTTCGTAAATGTTGTCTGATCTTGTACATATACCAATCTCTTTTTGTCTCACCTCTTGAGTCCTGGATTTGTAATATATCAATCGTTGACGATTTTGAGTTCTGCGTGGGTTCGACTGGTCAAAAGGGGCAAATAAATCTCACATTCATCCACCAGACCTGTCTACTTCACTTAGAAATGTCCACTGAGATTAAAATTTTACAAACGCTTCTCAACACTCAACTAATTTGCAGGAATTTGAAACAATTAAAAGATATGATGAGTCTTTTCAAGTGGTGTCTGAAATAAGTTGCATATATCTTTTGGGAACAGCCTAGACCTAATTTGAAGTAGCATAGAAGCTTGGGCCATCTGTTGAAGGAACGCGCCAGCTTGAGGAAACCGTGGAATTTCCAGGTGCAACGAAAGAAGAGCTCACTTCATAGCAACGACTATTGACAAAGCATACAGGGCGCAACTCGTAGGGCAATTTCCGAATCACTTTATATCGAACGTATGTTGGTTTGACCAGCCAGACTCCCAAACAACATGGCGTCCTCATCGAATCCATACCAGCACTATGATGAACCACATGTAGAAGAAGACGAAGACCTGATAGACCCCGATGATGGTACACACCTTTCCAATCCTATCCACCCCTCCCCTCCTCTCTACTACTCTCAGAAACTAACTACCAACCCACCAGCCAACCTCGACGATCTCGATGACCCCCTCCAACCCACCTCCTCCCGCGCCCCCCTGACCGGCAACATCAACACAGGCAACACCTCGACCTCCCGCCCCCTCAACGAATCCTACCTAACCTCCCGCGTCCCCGGCGAAGACCGCCGCGCGCCCACCGACACAATCGACGAGTCCGTCTGGGATACCCTGCACCGCGACCTCCTCGCCGTCTGGATTAAGATGCGCGAAGTGCTGTACCCGAAATACCTCTTCGGCGGCTCGATGCTCGAGAACACGACGTCCTTCCGCGGCGCCTACGAGAATATCCGCGGTGCGGGCATCAGTGGTGCGAGAGACGAGCTTGTCGGGTTGGCGGGCAGAGCGATTGATCCGGAGCATTTGCTGGCGCAGGCGAATATGAGTGAGGGGCTGCGGGACTGGGATCTTTGGGGCCCGTTGGTATTTTGCTTGTTGTTGAGTTTGCTGCTTAGTTTTACGGCCAATACGGATCAGAAGAGCTTGGTGTTTTCGGGAGTTTTTGCCATGGTATGGATTGGGGAGGCGGTTGTTACGCTGCAGATTAAGTTGTTGGGAGGGAATATGTGAGTTTTTCTCTATGGGGACGGGGATGTTGGGGTTCTTTGTGCTAATTTGATGGTGGAATAGCTCGTTCGCTCAGAGCGTTTGCATTATTGGGTATACTTTGTTCCCATTAGTCATCGCTGCGCTGCTTTCGGCTATCGGGATCCCGATGATTCCTAGGATACCTGTTTATCTGGTTCTGATCGCCTGGTCGCTGGCAGCGGGTGTTAGTATTCTTGGTGGAAGTGGTGTGGTTAAGAACAGAGTTGGTATTGCGGTTTATCCACTTCTCGTTTTCTACGTAGGGCTGGGATGTTTATGTTTCATCAGCTAAACACGTTATGGGGAGAGGGAAAATATTAAGTGAATTTCATTGAATTGAGCTTTTGAGGGCCTAGCTCGAACAAGGACGAAAATGATATATACTATTAGAGATGCATGTCTGCTTTGTAGCGGCGAATTGAAATATCGTTTCCAGTAGTGTCCGCTAAGAAGTCTTTGTGAGGATCACCTTTATACAAGTGTGAGTTTTTCTTTCATTGATTTTGTGCCATTGCTGATATCTGAATTTAATGTACGGGTGTGTCTTCGCCATATTCCTAGCATCTTCTCACCCCTCGAAATTTCAGACGCTATAAAACAGTAGTTGCTCCTTCCATGCATAATGCAAAATAAAAACTCCATTTTCCGCTTTGATAAACAGAGATTAACTATTCCCAAATGCAATGCAATTCAATTCCCACCGCAATCATCTACATATCCTCTGATAGCAACAGCTCTGGTATGATTAGTGGGAGAAGTTGCTGTGTTGTAGATGCTCTATGACCCTCTCCAGTACCGATCACTCATGACCATTGAGTCTTCAAGGCGTTCTTCCGAGTAGGCAAATGTGCATTGGATATCGGCATCAACTGGGTTGGCTATTTCATGAGATTGGCAGTGTCGTCCATAAAGGGTGATGAGGCTACCAGCTCCAGTTCTAAGCTGAGAAGAAGGAGGAGGACTCGGATGGGTGACATTTGTAGCACCATTCGCGGCCTTGCAAATTACGGTTTTGCCGGCAGCAGTCTCCTCGGTAGCAGTCTTGTCGGGAGCAGTCTTATCGGTAGCAGCGTCGGAATTAGGATACATCTCGCACAATTCATCCATGACTGATCGGAGGAACACAGCCTGACGTCTCGAAATACGAATCTCCTTCAATTTGAGCTTCGTATAAGCCATCAGCGTCTGCAGCATACCAGTCGAGCCAACAGCGTTGGCCGAGCCAGGCCATACCTCCCAGTAACCCATTCCGATCTCGCTGCTTGGCTCCTTGCGAGATCTCCAAGCATTGCACCACTTGAGATTGACTTCCTCCAAGTTAGGCAGCTTGGTCATGATCTTCGATACCATCTTCTGGGCATCTTCGACGTTGGGGAAGCCGTTGTAGGTCAGCAGATCCGTGTTCGTTGGATCGCGCTGTTCTTCTTCTCCTTCGGCTATGGTCTGGGTCCACATTGACTTGTGCAGGAAGATGTTGATGTGAACTGTGGTGATCAGCACGCGGTGTTGGGCAGGGACACGCTCGAAGAAGTAATTCAGAGCATGGAGATTGACTTCTTCGGTGGAGCCCCAGCGTCCATTGCCGACATGGAAGGCGTTGTTGAGGTAAATATATGGGCTTCCTTCTTTGTAAGACTGCTTGTTGACGCGGAGAAGAGCCGTGTGTTGAGTTTGTGGCTTTCTTGGCCGTAGGTTGAATGGTGAAACGACAGAGTACGCTTGATCTGATGGGATGACTAGCCCGTAGATCTGGTTGCGGATCTCGGCTGGCATGGTACACAGATTATGTTTCCCTCCGACCGCTGGGACCGATGGATCTTTGGATGGATCCACAACGGTAAACGGCGTTGAAGGGGAGTAAAGGATCTGTATATCGTTAGATCGTATTCTCATATGGGATGAGGTATTCTTACTTTGGAGTCATTCAACTTGACTCTCTTCCGTGGCATTGATACTATTTGCTTCGAGTATCGATAAGTCTATTGACTATTAGTATGTCCACAAAAACTTGCACAACGGAAGTCAAAAAATTACCTTTTGAGGCAAAGGCGCAGCTGGACGAAGTCGAGCAGACAGCTTCCTCTTGGCCATTATTAGGATGTTTGAAGGATATTGGTTATCAGATTTTTGGTGTTGTGGGTTAATGTGTTGTCCGAGATGGCCAAAAAGAATGATCAATGTGGAAGAAGATCGAATGTTTACGCGAAGACTTTTATAGACGTGTTGTTAATATTCTGGTGGGCAGAGACAGACAACGTGACAGGGATGGTATATATTGCCTTGTATTGCCTGATGTTGTCGGTGAATCATGATAAGTGAATTGGATTTAGTACCGGCGATATAGAATATCTATTTTTGCTATTTAACTCTGATTTTATAAAGAGAATTGGATTTTAAGACACTTGTAGTGCTATCGCTGATTTTCAAACACCTAGTATGTCATTAAAGTAGCTTCATTAGGGCATCCACAACTTCTTTGTTCGGAAACCTAACACTTTACTATAAATATTATTTGATGTATCATGGATACTATGAAGTAGTCTAACGGCTTCTGGCTCCTACGCTTGACGTCTGCAAATATCTGCAATTATTAATACTCGATTACACAGATCTCATCGGAGTATATTTTGTAGATTCGTTGGATATACGAATTCTTAATTCTAATTGAAGTATTAATTAACTCCGTTCATCGGCGATCTAACAAATTAGTACCGTACTCCGTAGTTGATATTGCATCATCTAAAGTGATATCGCTATCGTACACCTCACTATCGCCGTCGCCGTCGTCTCACTGCGACCATATAAAACTTATAGAATTAAAGTCATTTCCATTGATTATTGCTGCTAATACTAGTCCTATACAAAGTTCCCTAGCGATTCTCCGTCTGCATCACGGTCTGCCCATTAGGAAGAAGGAATCGCTCCATAGCGTTGTCCTGCCATTAAGGGGGAGGCTGGGGATAGAGTCAGATTGCAGAGGCGATGAGGGTCGAAGAGCGACGAGAAGGTGGGCGACAGTGATATCTGTGAGGTGAGGTGTGTCTGTGCCATCTATTGGTAAATCCGACCCCAGAGCTCTCTGGTAGATAATGAAAAAGTTCCAATAGAAACGGCTCTCGGGTAGCTAGTGCCTTAGACCGAAACTGTTTTTGTTTATGACGGATGCGGAGGAAGTGTGATAAACTTTGCGGCTTCTGGAATTTCTTTCAAGACTTTCTCGGCTGCTTGTCTCATCTTAATGTTGTAGTGATCGAAGGTTTCGAAGTGTAGTTCTTGGTTGACCAGAATCCGGAACATCTTTACTATCTCTCTAACAGCCTCTTCTGATGTTAAAAGCGGATAGGGGTCGGAATATATATACCATTCAGGACCATCAGTATAGTACTGAAACACTATGGTCTTGAGGCTTGTAAAATGTTTAGCCAAGGCCCGAACCGTGGAATGCAGATCTTTGACGTCCGTCATGGTCCCGATATCATTATCAAGATGACTTAAAACATGTGTAACCGTGCGACAATGTATCAAGACGTTGACCTTCTCGATTCCACTAAGATGATTCTTTGGGACTCTTTTTAGGAAATGCCGTAGACCATGAAGGTTGGGGCACAATTTGGAGCCGTATGGTCCGTTGCCGAAAGTAAAGGTGTTGACGGCGTAAAATATCATGCTAGCTATTTATGGAATCAATACATGCTTTTCATGAACTATTCTGGGAGTAGAGAGTAGAAGTCTTGGGTCATGCTTCGCATTGATGGAGTAAGAATTCAACCAACCTTCTCTATTCACTTGCTTGTTTATGCAAAGAAGCGGACAAAAGTTGGATGGCTTGACCACCTTTCTTATTTCATGCTGCTTGCGAGGGGATCGGATTTTGATGGGTTCGGGAGAGATAACGAGGAGGGAGTATATCTCGTTCCTAATTTCGGGCGGTAGGGAAAAGAAGTCCACTTTTCGGGACGAATCCATTGTTTCAGACGGTGAAATCTTGGGCTATAGATATGATTAGCTATGTGAGGATAAGTAAAGGCCGATAGAGAATTGGAAATTAGACATACGGTTGCCCGGTTTTGCGTTGGTTGGCCCTACCTTGGTCCCTACGTAGCTCGAGACTGGTATTTAGGGACCGTAACTTTGGGACACACTGTACTGTACAATGCCAGCTTGTACCAAAGCTAAGGTAGAATGAGATTAGATAAAACGGGGAATGAGTTGGGTTGGAATTTCACCAAATAAATGGTGAAACTCAAATCACGCCGCTATGTCACAAGGCTGAAAGGCTAGAGGCTTCGAAACTAGGCTGAGAGATGCCTCTCTTGGCGTTGATGAAATATTGAAATCGCCGCGGATTCAAGGGACGAATGTACTGCGAGATTCGTGGAGGATGTTGTCGCAGGTTGTATTTATAGCTTGTTCATGGCTGAACAATTAAACGATTGTTGTCAGTGTAATGAATTGAATTGAATAATGCAGGATACGATACCTTAGGATAGGATATACCTGTACTAACCCATGTTTAGCGCATTATTAGTAGGTAGGGTAGGTACCGTGACCACGCCTTGAAAGTCCGCTCCGCTCTCCGAGTACTCACAATTTGAGGGGCACCAGTGCACGTTATTGTGCTGCGTTGTAGCAAAAAGAGAGCCAACAAAGCAAAGCAAAGCACAGCACAACACAACACAAACAACAAATCACTTGCACACATTCTGTTCTTTTATGCGGAGCCAGGTGCACCATTGCCATGTCTTCCTCTGCAGATGCAGAAGCACATTCATCCACTGCCACAGAACAATCACAGTCTTCAAGCCACCCCCCCGATGTCATGCCCTTGCCAGCGCGAACAATAGCTGACGCCCAATCTGATCATACTACCACCCTCTCCAAAGATGATCCTGCCACCATGGCAGCGAGCGAAGAACTCAAGCACACCAGCATCTCCGACAAAGTTGTGTCTACATCCCCGAAGGACCAGGCTCGGCATGCCGTTGCGGATGAAGATAAGACTATGAAGGAGACGGTGAAAGAGAGCACGCCCGAGGTAGACCTCACCGACGCGCAAGATGAGGAGATGAGAGAACGGATATCTTCACCGAAGAAGAAACGCGGTCGAGACCAGGATGAGGAGACTAGAGAGTTAGACGATAACAACCTCGACGAGCCAGGAACTTCGGCCGATGGGAGCGTCATAAATGGGAGCCGAACAACTAGATTAGGTCCAGAGAAGAAGCGCCCTCGAGACACATCAGAAGACTACACAAATGCGACGGAGAAGGCTGCAGATGTAAAGGCAAGTTTATTGTGTACTTCCTCAATCGGTCTGACTAGTACTAATTCTCTCTTATGCAGGCCATGGCAACAGCCGATACAACAGACACCCCTAAACCTACATCCTCAGAAACCCAACCGACCAAGAATTCTTTAGAATCCTCACAGAAACCAATATTCGGGAGTGGGTTCGGAGATAAGTCTCAGTCCTCTACCTCAGCGTTTGCCAGTTCCGGATTTGGTGCCCTTGCTTCTTCTAGCACCTCTCCATTTGGTATTATTGGAGCAACGAAGCCCAGTGTTTTTGGTGCCGCTCCCACACCCACGGTATCTGGTTTCGGGGCATTAGCCGCGAAATCCCCAGATGCTTCTGCTACCACCCCTTTGGTTGATTCCGCAACTTCGTCCACAGCGAAACCGATGATAAGCTTAGGCTTTGGGGGTGGAGGAACTTCGGGATTTGGCGGGCTCGGAGGATCAAGTGGAAGTGTTTTTGGATCTCGTTTAGGAAATGGATTTGCTGGTGGATCTGGTGCGAAATTGTCGACTTTCGCTGCTCCTGGTACGGAAAGTATTACAAACGCAAAGCCAGCAAAAGCTTTTGGAGCCCCCGAGAGTGATAACGAGGGTAGCGATCAAGATGACAGTGAAGGTAATGGGGCTTCTGATGACGAAGAAGGTGGCAATATAGGTGCAGAGGACAAGAAGAAGCCTTCTAAAGTCTCAAAAGGTACGTTTTCCAAATATTGGCTTATACTGGTTTCAAAGGCTAACCGCAACAGTACATATTGAAGATGGGGAAGCAGGGGAAGCAACTCTTCTACAAATACGTGCCAAGCTCTTTGCTATCGATTCGAAAGAAGCCGGGTGGAAGGAAAGAGGTGTGGGAACGCTCAAAATAAACGTTCCCAAACCTTGCGTAGATTTCGACGAAAATGGTGTTGCAATTCCAGGATCCTTTGATGCTTCGGGACTGGAAGACGAAGAAGAAGACTCGGCTGCTCCTCGAGTGGCGCGTCTCATTATGCGCCAAGAAAACACCCATCGAGTTGTACTCAATACGGTTATTGTTCGCGCTATGGAGTTCAAGGATAAGCCATCCAGTAGCTCGGCGCAATTCCTATTTACGGCTTTTGAAGGCGATAAAGAGCCAAAGCCTATCAATATGCTTCTAAAGGTAAGTCTGTTCCAAACGAAATAGTAATCACGTCTCTAATCTGTTCATAGATGTCGGAGGCCAACGGCAGGTTATTCAGATCCGAAATCGAATCCATTCAGCACGAACTTTGAAGATACCCCACGAGACCACGAGACCACGAGCCTACGAAAAAGGATTTCTGCATCCTCGCAGCCCTCACTCTCTTTTGTTCTAGAATAACCCAAACATGTATCGTCTTTCTCCGGGCGGGAAAAGGAAAGACCTTGTCTTTGGTGTGGTATCATCTGGCAGAATTTTGACGGAGTTTGGCATACCAGCATAGCGGGGCGGTCTAGGACAGGGAACCTGATTATCCCTCGTTTGATGGATGGAATGACTGGATTGATGGATTTCCAAATTTGTGTGCAGATTGCACACAGCACACATGCTTTTACTTATTATCAAAAACGCATATGGAAGTAAATATACCAAATGCATTCAATACAACTGTCCAGCTAGTTCGAGTTTATTAGGTGGGAGGTACTCTATGCCTCGGAGTGCCAACTCCCTGAAGGTTCTTCTCTCACAATACAGCGACGATATTGACGAGTGCCCCTTTAAAACACCTACCACCGTAAGTACGGCTTGACATAGACTTTTTTTTCTTGTAGTTATACCAGGCTTGCAATCAGAAGTACTATATGTTTGTTGCGGGTTTGAAAGGACGACAAGCGGCGATATTTCCACTGCTGATAGTCCTTTAGCCTACTCTACAGCCACCGCAACGCAGCTTTCTTTCCTACTTACTCAACTACCGATTTCTCGTCTTGGATTGGATCTCCCCAGACAGACCTCTTGCATACAAAGGCAAGCAAGAAACGTTAGGATTCTGAACGAAACTAGCTCCTTACAATCTAGTAGGCAAGTAGAACGAAACATAGTGGAACGGAAGGAAGAAGAGATAATGGGCTAAAGAATGCTTGCTGGATTCTTTGTGGGATAGAATAAGGTGAGTCGTGTTGGTAAGAAGATGGAGGGAGATACAATAAAGATTACCTACCGCGCTTAATACAAGTACATCTACATGCACTCCACATGCATGAATTTCAGCACTCTAGGAGTGTTTATCCTATCATTAAACCCGTCCTTGTCCTTTATTTGCAGTCAATAACGCGTTTCCTTCCTGTCATTTGAACTACCTTCCTTCCTTCATACTACAGTACAGTCCTTTGGTGTTTCACTCGACGTATCAATATATCAGGAATACCCATCTCGTTACTAAGGAATAGGAATGCCACAATGCTGGCAGCTATAGTTGTTTCGCTCCGTTTATCCATTATCAGGCACGCAGGTCTATACTGTAGCTCCGTGCTGGCTGTACTGTGTAATATAGGTGCTCTTTCTCCTCTTTCCCTACACCTATCCCGTACTGTCTCGAAAGCACGAGATCTACCTATTTTTTTTTGTTGTTGTAGAAATCGATCGCCACCTTGTTATTATTTAAACCTTGTCTTGTCTTGTCTAGGTTGTTTTGTCTAAAGTAAAGAAGAAAAAGGAGCTTCGTCTGTATCAGGATATGGATTTGGAACAACCGATCATTCCAATCAATCAAATTAGCTTTCTGAATTCGCGCACAGCGCCTGTGTCTATGAATGGAAAGCCATAAATTTAGTTTACAGTAGTGGTGTTTAACGCCGGGAGAGAAGGGCCTAAGGCCAGGCCCTCCAAACCTCCCAAAGAGTAAGGTAATAGGGCGTTTTATGCTAAGCTGGGAATTATATCATATACAGTATACTTACCCCAGATAAATAACCAAAGCAAGTCATAAAGAGCTATCAGATAGCCATACCGTTCACAAGCCGTGTGTAAGTAAAACTTAGATCCCTCCAGAGCCCTAGAGAAGTCATGAGGAATCGGGGAAGTAGTTAGTGGGATAAGATAAGTTTTCGATTGTTGTACTGTAACGTATAGTGAAAATGCTGACCCGGGAGATGACATGACATGACACTATGCCCAACTTCTGTATTCGTACAGAGGGGTTCCCTGGAGTCAGTCGACGTAAGGGAAGGGAACCCGTCTAAGAAGGGAAGTTAGAGGTCGAGTCGAGTTAGCATCTACAAGTATATATATATACAGTAGTTTTACACAGGAACCCTTTAACGCCAAGCACTCACTCATCTCTAGATCTATACTATAGGAGAACGTGTAGATATAATACAATATATTGGTATTCAAAATGTCTATCAGTAGCCCAACCAATCCATCCTACCTCTGAGCTTAATTCTCAGCCTATCCTTCTTCCGTACATATGTCATACTCGTACTGCCGCTCTTCACAATTAATCTCCGTACAACAGTTCAATCCGACAAGTGAGGACAGCTGCTTGCTTACCTGCTAGCTATTTCCGGATGAGGTACTGTACGGAGTAAGCGCGATAGCTGAGATGCGATGCAATAAGGTTGTGCGCTATGCGTGCGTGTCTGGTGCAGTAGTGGTGAATTGAGACGGGACGGGATGGCGGTACGGATGAGCGGAAATGGCTGTCTTGCTGCGGCAGGGCGCGTGCTTGTACCCTTTGGTCCATTTATGTACCACTCACGGGAATTTAAATAATTTAATTTTAATGTACCGAGTATTTATGCAGGATAAGATAATTTCTGGATGGTGTGTATGGGATGGAAATGAAAGGTGATGAGATGAGATGATGGGAGAAAAGGTGAGGTGAAATTATGTTTAATTTGTAAAGTACCGCCAGGTTATTGCAACGCCATGCTAAACTCACAAATTGAGAGGATACTACTATCACACTCTCCCGGTATCATTCCAGGTGTCTTTCCTCTTCTACTACCGAGTATTTTCCAATCCTACCCCTTCCTTTTCCTGCTGCCTTTTCCCTCTGCAACTTACACCATCATCCAAATCATACCTATCAAGCACCAGCTCCGTGTACCGTACTTAAACCATGTTCTCCTTTTCCTTTTGCCTGGTGCTCGCACCCTTGATCAGTGTGCTCAAGTCGCCAACGGGAATCTGGAATGGGAAGTCCAAGGCAGCGAGCATGATAGCGAAGAAGATCCACCAACCGGCCATAGAGGTCACAAAGAGGCTGGCACCGCCAGCAATCTGTAAACGTCCAGCCAGTGCTATTGCAGAAGCATCCTTGCGGCCAATACCGTTGGCGGACTGCCAGTAAGCCCCAGCAAGGAGACTGAAACCCAGAGTAAGAGTGAAGAATATGACGACGAAGCATATGTTCGTTCGCAGGGAGCAGATCAGGAAGATGAAGCTGAGAAGGGCCATGAAGATTAGGAAGAATCCGAACGAGGCAGTGAAACCGACAGTCTGTAGACCGTCCGCTGGAGTGGTAGTTGGGGAGTACGAGCCGTATGCGAAGTAGAAAGGTTGGAGAGTCGAGCCGAATGTAAGCCAGAAAGCACCAAAGGCCATGAAGACGACGGATGGGAAAGTGTTGCCAAGTATGAATTCGAGGAAACCACCAACCAGCATAAGCAGACCACCGAAGAAAAAATAGGCACCGCTATAGAATAGTTAGAGACGATGATGCGGTTATTAGAAGCGAAGTGAAGCTTACATTGCAGCAGCACCACTGCCGCCAGACCCTCGCCAGCCCATCAAGTCACAAGAGAGCGGAGATAGGGCGAGTAGGAAGCCCAGGAGAGCGCTGTATTTCAGTTAGCTGAACTGAATGCATACTCTTGAACATGAACAATGCTAAGACTTACATAGGTGTAGGGTTACCAAAGGTCTTTCGTAGATCACCCTTAACCGCATTTTGAGGAGAGAGATAGAGCTTCTCGAAAAGCTCAGGCGAGATGGAGATGCTGCCCGCGGTCCGGATTCTCCTCAACGCATCATCGCCGCTCATGTTAGTGTCGTTCAGGTGATGTTGGTTTGAGAAATCCTTCTCCAAAGAATCCCCGTTGCCATTGGCTCGAACCTGGTTGCCATTCGGTTCAACGGCCATTGTAAGTGATGCGATGTGATGTTGATGTTGGTGATGGTGTAACTTTGAGGACAAGGTAGGAGGGGTAGATCCACAGAGAGATGAGGTAAAGAGATAACAATACAAACAATTGGGGTCTTCGCCTCATTATGTAGTACCACTTTATGCTCCTAGCTCTCTCATCTCTCCGCACTTACTAGCTGTCGGGCCCCTGGATTCCTTCACGGTAGGTCACTCAGACCGTCCCATCTCGGCAGGCTAAGAGCTTGCACCTCAAAGAGGAGCTGTCTGAAAGTGTACAAGCGGGAACTCGAATCAATGGCGTACGGAGGTAGATCTAGAAACTATCTGGGGAAAGGGGGGAAGCTACCCATCCCCGATCTAGCAGCTAACGACTAATGAGAGGCATAGATCTAGAGGTACAACCCAGTTCTGCAGCACATTTCCCACGAATACATGACGTGGGATTCTCTGGATCTCGAACTCTATTGTTAGAATCGGAGGCCTACAAGTATACTCCATAAACCTCCAACCTCTAGATTGCGTATAGTAGCACTGCCTGAGCTTGGAAGTACCTACTCTACCTAGTAGTAGGTAGACCTGCATCATATTCTGGATGGAAGGAACGGAATGATGCCGCTTTCACGGCAGCCAATTAGAGGAGGCTGAAGTCGACTCCATGCCCTCGGAATAGCGCACGAGTCGCGCAACGACAGCAACACCTCTCCGGTCAAGTGGAAGCGGCCTTGCGGCTTTTACCTACTGTACTGTACGAGCCATGCGGATTACGGATTGGGGCTGACTAGTGCACTGGACTTCCGCACGTCGAATTGCGGGGAGGGGAGCTAGAGCTAGGCCTATGCTGCAACGTGGGGAGATTTGGCTAGGTTACTTGGGCTGTGAGAGGACGCCATAAAGCCTGCAGGAACAAGGAAGGATGATCGCGTGAAGATCAGGAGTTTGATCACTGTATCGTGCGATGAAAGTCCGCGATAGTGTCAAACTTTAAGAAAGAGAAGAGAAGGGACGATAATGAAACCTTCTGTCCGAAGTTACCAAGAAATGCATCTCCACGTGACAGCAAGATAAATTACTCAAAATTCTTGTCAAGACAATATGTCAAGACAAGTATCTTCAAAGGTTTACAAGAATCGAACATTGATAGACTGGCCTTTACCAAATGCCATGCATGTATCCTTGAACGGGGAACCTCCACTTCCCCAGACCCATCCACTCAATCGACAATCATTATATAGATATTCCCCCTCACCCTCTTTTCCACCAACCTATTCCCCACCAAAGAAAAAGAATTCCAACCCTTACCCAACAGTCTAACAATGCAGAAGCACCTGCACGACCACCTGCACAACCACTTAAATTAACGATACCAAACCAACCTCGTACTCGTACTCCCCAACCCCTCCTCTACCCTACTAAGCTTATATGCCGAAATGCGGGGGAACCTCTTCTCCAGGAGCCCCCGTGATAGGGATTGGTTGGTTTTTAAAGAACCAGAACAGACTGTCGATATGTACGAGAGAGACGCCACAATATCCCATCCGATCTTGTGAGCTGGCTGGCAAAATGGATCACGATAGGTAGTTAGAGGTAGTGGTTCTGCTCTGCTTTGGATAGGATACGATACGATGGCTTTTGTTTTCTTCATAGGAAAGACAAGATACATGATACATACATACCTAGATACCTTACTTACCCTTCCCTGTCTGTCTGAGCTTTGCATTTTCTTGATACCAAGAGTTGATTTCTCGTTACTTGGATCCCTCAGGTCTGAAACATTATATACAGGTCCATGTTTAAACTCTTGCTTGTTGCTCATCACTTAATGGGAAAGAGAGAATAATGTGAACCTTCAATGGAAAGTGGCATTTTCAATCTCCAGATCACGTATTCTCTTCGCTCGCGCTCCTTCCTGCCAATAAATAGATTTGGGATAAACATCACCGTACAAGTAATAAAATGCACTTGCTCTTTCCGTGCCATTTCTCCTTTGAGCACTTAGAACTAGCCCAAAGCAAAGGCCTTTCTATGTCACTGCATTTCACTGCAGCAAGTCACGTAAGATGGTAGATAGATAGATAGTTCATAGCTCTTCGCTGTTCATACAATCATTACCCTCCTTCCCGCCGAAATCCCTTTCAACCAATATACCCACCCACTCCCTACGCGCAAAAAGAAGCACGCCAAACTCCAACCCAAACATGCTATGATATGCAAAACAAACACCACACCCCCACAACATAAACACTCAATCAATCAATTGAAATCCGCCGCAGTCAGCGCCTGAACAACACTCGTGCCCTCCGCAAACCGCGTCCTGAAAATACGATTCGCGTTCTGGAACATGTCGTTTTTCAAACTAACCACGATGAATTGAGAGCCCTTGAATCGCGTCTTGATGAGCCGCCCGATGTTCTGCGTGTGCGAGAGATCGAGCGCCGCGTCGACTTCGTCGAGGATGTACATGGGTGCGGGTTTGAATTGGAGGAGCGCCATGATGAGGGAGAGGGCGACGAGGGAGCGTTGGCCGCCGGAGAGTTCGGTGAGGGATTGTTTCCAGACTTTGCCTAGACAGACCTGGTTATTTTTGTCAGTTGCTAGTTTAAAGGTGTGAAAGTAGTTGGGACGAATCTGAACATACCTTTACTTCAAGTCCTTCATTGATAGTCTTTCCTTCCGGTGCCTCAAGCTTACAATAACTCCCAGGCAAAAGCTCTGCAAAGATCTGCCCGAAATCCCCATTGACTTTCTTCCACGTCTCTTGCAGCGCTTTCTTCTTATACTCATCCAAGATCACAATTGTCTCTTCGATCTTCCCCTTGTCCCTGATGACTGTCTTCATCATATTTTTGAGGGAGACTTCTTTCTTTTCCACACTGTCAATCATGTTCATGACTTTAGGATTGATCTTTTTCTTCATGCCCTGGAAGCGCTCTGTCAAATTCCGTAGAGAGGCTTTGCATTCGGCGATATTTTGACCTTTGAAGTCGTAGGGTGTACCGGTGCGGCCGAAGTTGTCTTTTTCGTCAGCGATCCATTCGTGTTCTTTCTCCATGTTCGCGATAATTTGGACGGCGCCTTGTTGTTCCTTGTGAAATTTCTCGATTTGATGGCCGAGCTTCTGCATTTCTAGACCCTCTTCGGTAATGCGTGATGCTTTAGATCGAGAAGCCTCTTCCAAAGAGCGAAGCTCGTCGTCAAAGCCTGTTAACTTGGCTCGTTCATCGTCGAGATGTGCTTGAGCGATGTCATGCAGATCCTATGAAGAATCAGTAAGGATTAGTTTAAGTAGATATTGGAATACAAACCGTCACTTGTTTCTGCTCAGATACTAACCCAGCGATCTCTTCCGCTTGAGACTTCATTGTCACCTCAACATCTTGCAGCTGCTCCTGGGCAGCGGCAAGATCGCCACCCACTTGTTCTGAATCCAGGCGAGCTCCCTGAAGCTCCTTCTGCAAGATCTTCACTGACGCCGAGTTCTTGGTAAGAGTCTTTCGTAGAGAATCTAACGAATTTTGAAGCTCAACAAGCTTTCCATCCTTGTTGCTGTCGAAGTCTTTCATGTCCTTCTCAATACGCTTGACATCCTTATTGGCTTCATCTTGACGCTTCTTAGCCTCGACGAGGTCCGTCTTTAGTTGGACAATAGAGGCCTTCATGTTTTCGACTTCCTGGATGATGGAAGAAGATGAGTTGCCTCCAATTTGCTCCTCGGTAAGTTTGATCTCATGCGACTTGAGATCTAACTCTTGCTTTATTTTTTTTGCCTGGTCGAGCTTCTTCTTCTCTCTTATCATCGTAGCCTGGAGTTCGGCCAAAGTCTGCTCCTGCACTCGAAGCTCCTTTGTCAACTCATTGAGCTTTTGTAAAGTGACCAGCACGCCGCTTGAATTCGGTGAGCTACCACCAGAAAGGGTTCCGGATGGATCATATGAGTCTCCTTCGAGGGTGATACTCTTCATTCGTACAGCAGGGTCAAAAGTGACCCGTTTGGCAGTTGCAGCATCAGCACAGATCAGAGTATTCCCGAAGACATAGTCCATAGCGGTGGAAACTTCATCTTCATAACCGATCAAAGAAAGTGCAAGATCCACCTTGCCAGGAGCAATTTTTTGAGCAGCACCAATCTTTTCTGCAGATGCCCTGAATGCAGCAATTTTGTTGAGAGGAATGATAGTGACACGTTTCCTTAGCTTGCCGTTTTGAAGTAATTGAGTACCGGTAACTTCAGTATCAACCACAACATTGTATAATCGGCCACCTGCACAGATCTCAAGAGCCGTACCAGCGTCTGTCCGGTCTTTATCCAGAGTAAAGAGTTGAGCTACTAATCCCTTTACTTTCGACCGATCAAAATTGGGTGCTGGATCGGCGTAGTTGAAGTCGATGTTTGCAACCTTTCGCTTCATACCATCCGATTCTTGACGAAGCCTTCGGATAGTTTGCTGAAGGGTGGATTCTTGCTTGTACATATCATCCTCCATTCCAGGCTCAAATCCAAGTTTGCCCAATTCCTTCTCAAGCTTCTGAGCCTGTGATCGAAGACCTTCAAGATCTTTCAAAAGACCTGCGTTTTGCTCCTTCGCTTTCTTTGCTCGTGGTTCTTCTTCCTTGACTCGCTTTTCAAGATGGGATGTTTTGAGCTTGGCTTGCTCTTGTTCGGTCGAAGCTGCGCTTACTCGATTTCGTGCGTCTTGCAGTTGTCCCTGATAACCACTTTCCTGGCCCTCTTTAGACGCAACACCAGTTTGTAATGTCTGAAGCAACTCCTCTTTGGTCTCCGCCTCCTGGTTCTGCTTTTCCAGATCTTCCTTTGCGTTGTCATACTGCGCCTGGATCTTCTCGTAAACTTTCGTCTTCTGCTTGAGCAAAGTCTCGAGTTCCTTGACAGTCTTTTGTATAGTCGATTTTCGCTCCTTTTCCTCGGCCATACTCGACTTCTTGAGATCCATAACCGTAGAAAGTCGAACCTGCTCGTTGGAATGCTTCTTGACCTCCACCTCGAGAGCTTGTGCCTTGCCACCCTTCTTCAGCTCCTTATCCCTCTGGGCCTTCACCCCCTTGACATCCTCCGCGAGATTCTCGATCTCGTTCTTCAACCGAACAGCATTATCCTCCAAATCCTTCGCTCTCTGTTTCTTCAATTCGAGGTCTCCCGCTGACTGCTTTAGCTTATCCTGATTCTTGACATAATCGTGTGCAACCACCACTCTGGTAAGTCTCTCGAGATCATTTTGTGTTTGTTGGAAATCCAAGAATGCGCGTTTCTCCGTGCGCAGCTTCTCCAATTTTGGCTCAATCTCGTCGCGAAGCAATTCCGTAATTTCCTGGACCTTCATCTCCTTTTTCGCCATCGTCTTGAACGCCTTATCCCTCCTATCCTCAAACATCCGTGTCCCAGCAGCTTCCTCGATCATAGCCAGGATTTCCACGGGCTTCATATTCAACACTTTGGTGATTCGTCCTTGCATAATGAGGAAATTGGGATTATTGATATTCAGTCCCACTGATTGAAAAAGATTTTGGACTGTTTGTTGTTGTGCTCGGTGTCCGTTTATGAGGTATTTGCTGGTCCCTCCCAGCACGATTTGTCTGGTGACGCTGATTTGTGCATATTCTTCGAATCCTATGGGAGACTTCTTCTTGTCGCGGTTGTCGAAGACGATCGTTACGCTTGCTTTGGTTACTCCTGCTTGTCCGCGCTTGTAGATGAGATCCTAACAGTACCTTGTCAGAGCTATGCGCCAGTCTGGGACGGAATGAAGGGTATACCTGGAGATTCTGCGCGCGGACAGTTGTCATATTCGTGATACCCAGAACGAAACATATTGCGTCAAGGATGTTCGACTTCCCACTCCCGTTGAGCCCCGTAATCGAATTGAAACTCTCGTCCCTATACCAGCGTCAGCGAGCGTTCAAAATTTTGGTGCACTGTTTTGTTTACCATCCCGATATGACCGTTCGCACAGCGTACGATTTGAAGCCCTTATTTCGATCAGCAGAATTCAACATCGCATATTTTGACGATACATACGTCTATGATAACCTCCACGACCCTCATTTTGGCGTTGTAGAATCCGTATTGCCGTCGCTGGTCGGGAAAATATCGTCTTGGTTGCGGCGTGAGAAAGACGCGAAGTCAACAAACAGATACGCGACAAGGCCGCTAGGCATCAATGCATAATCGCTTTCTGAACCTCGGGTCAATCAATTCGGCATGCCGACATCTAATCTTGGAGTATCTTACTCTTACCCCAGAATTTCAGATTATGGCTTTGTTTACAACTTCACTATTCTACCATTCCGAATGACGGGAGACGTGATGGCTCCTCGTAAAATGAAGATTAACATGCCTGGAGTAGCTAGTGGCAAGGAGATAAGTGCGAGTCCGACTGGAGAAGGCTTTACTTCCGAGGAACGAGTGAGGCTTATGCTTCAAGGGTCGATTTCTGAAGAAAGTAATTACGAGGTAAAGACTCCCTCTGTCGTGAGACTATTCAACATTGAAATTAATCTTCCTGGTCACACGATGACTTTCAAAAGTATAAAAGTATACTCTTTCGATGCACATTTCAGTCATCATGCCCTCATTTATTCTTACTACTCCCGCAACCTTCACTTTCACCCTCCGCCCAATACCAATCCCCCAAACAACTAACCTCTCTCTTCCAACCAGGGCTGGGGCGCACACCTCTTCCAAAAAGACATCCAAATCGTCTCCGCCTCCACCGATCCCGGCCGTGTAGTATTCCGCTTCAAAATCCAGGCCGAGCACTGCAACCGTCTAGGAAACCTGCATGGCGGCTGCACAGCAACGATCTTCGATATCTGTACTACGTGTGCTCTTGCTCCTATCGCAAAGGAAGGGTTCTGGGCTTGTAAGTTGGCTGTCTTTCTCTTCTTTTTGTGATGGTGTGGTCACGGAGTTGTGACTTTTGATGGCGCTATACAACTTTCGAGCACAGCTGCGTTCTGATCTCATTTATTGACCTTCAACGGATACTCGACAGCAGGACATACACGTCATGTGTACTATAGTATTTAGCAAAACTACACAACTAATTCTCTCACAGACGCAGGAGTAACCCGCACCCTCTCCGTAACCTACCTCCGCCCCATCCCCGAAGGCGAAACCGTGCTCATCGAAGCAGAAGTAGTGCACGCCGGCAAACGTTTATGTGCGCTGAAGGGCGTGATGAAAAGAGAAAGCGACGGCGCTGTTTTGACGACTTGTGAGCATGGAAAAGCTAGTATTGATCCTGAAGTGTCCAAGTTGTAGGTTACATCTTGGCTCGGTGGATATTGTATCCGGGTTGGCTGGTATAAAGAAAGAGGAAGCGAAGTGGCTTGCATACTCCGAGCTGTCTTTAGTTGCTGAAATGACTGGACTTGACTTGACTTGACTTGAAAGTGTTTTCAGACTAATCCAGAGAGCTCTCATGGACATTCGAAGCCCCGAAGTCCCCCACATTCACATGTCATATAACATACCTTACCTTACCTTACCTTCAAACCAGCCCTATCAAAAGTCCTTGAATAATCCTTCACTTCACATGCCTCACATAAATGTTGAGTTCAACATAACATGCATAGAGGTTGGCAACTCCCGTGGCCTGGATCATGACGTGGTGCATGTTTTGTTGGGATGGAGCGAGTCGAAAAACATGTGATGTTTACCTACCTAGGTATATACCTAGGTAGTTTAATTAGGTTACCTCAGTTAACAACGTACGGTAGAATACTAGAATGTAAGCACTGAGTACAAGGTAGCATGACATCAAATAGGAATGTTTCTTAGTGGTACGATGTATACGGAGGGAGCCGCATTTAATCTATCACTATTAAGGCTCGGTTCCACGGAACATTTGAGCTGTATGAGCCATAAGCTACTCGAATAGCCATGACTAAAATCATGGTTCTAAAATTCACAGGCGCTAATATCTGAGGTATCAAGTTGCAGTCACAATTGAAAGTCCTTCGCTGTTGGGTATTGAATGCTTTTATTTTATTTGTTTGTCATTTAGTAGCCATCGGCCTTTAGTATCTATCACACCAATCCTTGGTCTATCGAGACGCCCACAATAACGACCAAGATATATCAGAAAGAGCGTGTGAATTGTATACGTGAAAAAACCAGAGAATATGCCCCACCTGAACGCCACCATGTATACGCTCAGAAGCATCGAAGCACGAAGAACAAATTTCCCCCAGCCAGACATTCCATGTCATCGACTCATGAGACCCATTTCGAGCCAATACGGATACGAGAGACAATCATGCAGCATCCGCTGATGCTACGGGCTCTGCTATCCTCGTGACCTGGCTACCAGCGCGAATGATTTTTTGGCCTGCGGAGTCGCTGACAAAGGAGATGTCCTTGTTTTCCCGTTGAGCCCGCTTCCAGATCTCGACCTCGCAACCTCCACGGAGAACACCAACTCTCATTGTAGATAACAAGTTGTGTGCGGCGTTGGAGTGGTTGTAGACACCTCCGTTGAAAATAGCAGTTGCGTCCTTGCCGATACCAGAAGTGATGAGAGCCTTTCCACCTGGGTGATCCTTGATGAAATCTGTGATATCGTGGACGACACCAGCAACGGCAACGAGTGCACGGCCGTTCTTGGCCTCGGTTTGGTAAGTGTCCCAGTCGATGATAGGCAATTGCTCGAGAGCAATACCCCAGTCAAGAGTCTGTCTCTTCTGGTCAAGCTTCTTTTGCATTTGCTGGAGACGGCCCTTTTCGATTTCATTTTGCTTGAATTGCTTCAAGTCGTAAGCGAGACCCAATTGCTTCCAGACCCAGATAGACCACTTAGTTGGGTCATATTGAAACCATTCGATAGCATTGCGGTAGTCCGATGGGAACTCGTGGTGGAAGTTGTGGTAACCTTCGCCCAGTGTGACGAAAGCAGTGATAACATGATCACGGGGAGAATTGCGGTCATCGAATGGCTGGTCGCCGAGCCAATGGGCCAAGGAGTTGACACAGAAGGTGGCCTGTTGAACGACGAAGATTCGGAGAATACCAGCGTAGATGAATCCACCCATCCAGTCACCCCAACCAAGTCCAGAAACAAGACAAGGGAAGACCATACCCATGAATATAACGCACTTGATGTAGTTGCGGTGTTGCCAGACAACGACGGGGTCGTCATTCAAATCGGAGATATCGGTACGACCGATGCGCTTTGGATTCTGCTTCATTATCATCCATCCAATATGCGAGTAGACGAGACCCTTTCGAACAGAGTAGGGGTCCTTGTCGGTATCGGTGTATCGGTGATGAGCTCGGTGATCTCTCGACCACCATCGGATTGAGCCTTGTACGGCACCAGCACCGACGGCAGCGAGGAAAATCTTCAATGGAAGTCGTGCAGAGTAACAAGTGTGAGCCCAGAGTCTGTGGTAACCTGCAGATTGGGAGGTTAGCATTAATCGATTCCGGTCGAGAACAAGGAGCAGACATACCAGCTGTAATACCAAGGCCGGTCATGAAGTAGTAGGCGAAGGCGAAAATGGCAGTCTTCAGGTGCAGAGGAGTGTAGTATGCAGTAATCATGCCGTAGATTGGGACTCCAATAATGAGAGTGACATTGAGCCAGTTGACATGCTTAAACCAGTTGGCCTTGGTAATGCGTTCGTCGGTGATGTGAGGTTTCTTGGGATCGAGCTTCTTCTCCCCAGATGCCTTTGCCATGCTTGGAGCTGGCGGGGTAGGTGTTTGAGGAGCAATGGTGTTGAGATGGCAAAGAGGAATGGTCGTGGGGTGAGAAGAATGAAGTGGGAGGGGAGCGTCCAGGTATTATAAAAGGCCGCGGTCACGGTGTTTCGAACCTCCCTAGTAAGTTTACGGGAGGCACTAGCGACAAAATGAAGTGGCGTAATTCGTAATACGGTAAAAGAACTGATCGACTGGCAAATGAGTGGGGCGTCCCTGGATCGTGGGGCGCTTCGTTATCCCCTTTAGTTCGCGTCTCTCCCAATGATGATGGATGATTTGACTGATTTGAGCTGCGTGTGTGTCTTCCCAGAAGTTGCAGTCTGGTAACATGGAAATTAAATAAGTACCTAGGTAAGTATTATTTTCATTGCCGAATACCATAAACTGGCAGCCAGTTCTCCTGTTCACATGCGATTCACCAAAACGGTAGAGTTGTGTTGCGGATAATTTGCTGGGGAATAACAATCAAGGGTCCCCTCCTCAACACTTTTCGATTGTCGGGAGCCAATCACAAAGCTAGCCGAACACATGCAACGCTTCTGCCCAAACAGGATGGAATGCAAATATTACACATAATTCTATCATTTACGTCGTAAAATCGCAAAGGGGTAATTTCATGATTTTCTTGTTTTCCATTCTCTGCCCCCCTGTTGTATTTCTTAATAGCGTTCGCGCGCTCTCTCTCCTATTTTCATGATCCTGATGGCAATCCAGACTGTGCCAAAATAGTATTTTTAGAGTTTAGTGCATGCAGGGTCCATCGTCCAACGTGGAAATCTTAGCCTATCCCATCCCATCCCCCAGCCTTCTTTTGGCATGAAGTCGTCGTCGTCTCGTCTTTTGTCTGCTAACTTTCTCACAGCTCATACAAGAACAGCTGTTCTCTCCTCATCCTCGATGCCCAATCAAAAGATTCAAAACGTTGAACTCACAATGCTTGCCTGTATTTTGTAACGCCATACGTCGGCATTTTGGCATTTTTGGCGCCGCTCAAACGTCTGTGCAGCTTAGCGCCCCAACAAGAAAACTCATCTGATTGTCAGGGGGTAGCGCCTCACGTGCCGAGCCCTTACACCGGTAGAACGTTCGATGCTTCGATATTGACGCCACTCGCTTCTCCACACTTTGGGTGAACTGGTGGCAATTCAACGCTCAGGACGCAACAATGTCCGAGGCTCACATGTTTAGTCATGTGGTACCTGCATACCGCTGCTTTGTTAGGACATTATCACCAGTTGCATTCACAAACCACCAAAACGATCTGAACGAAGGGCTCTAAGTTCCTTTACAAATGTGGTTGTTTTTAAAAAAAAAAAATTATAAAAAGAGAGAAGTGCTGATCATACAGTACAATCCTGAGCTCCATACAATATTTCAGCAAGTAGCTGCATAATTCTTTCCTATAAAACTCGCTCTAGATGTATCAAGTCGAGCGGATCTTTCGAAATAAATATAAAGTGCATGGCTTTTTACGTTCATCACAAGACAACCTGAAAATTACCAGACACAGGTTTCATTTACAACTACTATATAGGATCACTATAGCTATAGGGATCTATCCATCCCGAAAAGCGTTCTGTCACCATTCTCTACCACCCCTCCGATCTTTACGTCTTTCAAAGCATTTGTATTTACAACAAGCATCGCAGTTTCTACAAAATCTGAGTTTTTCGTACTCACAGCGTCCGCATCTAGCACAGTATCTACCGTCCCTCCATATACAATCTCACTCCCGGTACAATATACTCACCGTCTACACCCTTCACATCCACAATAACCCATTACGTCAGTCGTGTCCAATACACACAATACACGAAAAACGAAGACGAGAAGCGAACCTTGACGAGGTCTTTGAACAAGGTTGACAATTCCCGAAGATGGCAGGATCGAATTGACAATGGGAACATGGGTCGCTATTCAGTGACGACAAAGGGCACGACGAAGATGAAGATGAAGATGGAATTTGTTCCAACGTTGTGAACCGAATACAGTTTCCACTCCATAGGAATGCCCTTACATGCCTTCCTAAAACCCAAGCCATTTGATTCAGCACAAAGATTACGTAGCAACTGGAGCTCTTCATGAATATATCACACCTACAGCCTACAGCTAAAACATCTACCCCTTTCCTCCACGAAGGAGCTGATCCTTCAACCCTTGTTACGGACAAATATATCGCCTTACTTGGAAGGTTAGCAAGTAGCTACAGAGAAGAATTTCAAATATATCGGCCAGGGAGAAAATCAAACGCCAATTTGATATTATACTCGGTTTTTGAATGGAATCGAATCAGTTCTGGAAGAAGGCTTAAGTGGCTTTAACCCAGCAACAGGGTGATATCCAGAATTACCATGACCATTATTTCAGCATGACCGAGCTTGCCGGTTTGGCATACAGGGAGCTCAATCTTTTCCAGATAGCATTGAAAAGTCTTGGTGCGAGGTCCGATACAAGCAATGCGACCAAGCCATTCAAGCAACTGGGTTCTAGCATGTCTTTGCAAGATATGACTACCGCTGTAGCGCTTGGGTTTGAACGGTCCCGAAGTGCAATAGAGAAGGCTCAAAAGTATGAAAGAGAGACGTCTGTCATGGGAGTCTAAGAACATGAATCGCACCGGAGGAACTTATTTCTACAATGGATTTTGGGCTATATAGAGAGGAAGTCCATTCGCAGGCCCCTTGGCTCAATGCGTGGATCAACTTTTGTTGCCTTGCAAGTTTTGCTACAAAGGTATGATGTCCTTTTCATTTCTGTTATATGATATACTGAAGTCTTTCAAATTAGAGGGGGTACGGGGGAAACACCAAGGCCGTATAAAGCTCGTGCCCGGTCGTTGACGTTTATCTTGTTTGACTGGGCAGGGTGCTTCGAGTGGTGTTTGAGAAGCTCTCAAATCCTCATCAAAGACGAAATTTTCTACATTCCAGTTATTGTGGTATGAGCTATAAGGAATCGTTCCATGGAACTAGGCTCGAGAGACTAGGGACAACTTCCAAAGCGTTAAGGGCATTGCAGAGTTTTGATGGTCCGCGGGAAAACTTGTCAATTTCAAGCAGCGCGTTCGAGACACTGTTGAAGTTTATCAGCCTGTCACGAAGAAGAACTCAATATGACTAAAGACAAGACGAATCCCCAAAACTCTCAGGCATGGTCGGCTCTATACTCTCTAAACTCTCAGAGCCAAAATATCTCCCTTCCCCACTTCAGATCTCGTGACAACAAACCCCCGCCGAGCCAATTTAGCAAGAAAACCTAGATAGATCCACACTTCTGAGTTATGCCATTGGAAGAGTAATTTAACGATGTCTTTATCAAAGATCTCCATTCAAAAGATATCAAATCAAATCTCTCTCTCTCCACCAAAGTCAGCCCTTCCGGCAACGTTCAAGACCTACAAATCGGAATGTGCCGGTCTCCCCCCAAACCCCCACCAGAGTCCAAATCCAGCCCACAGCCTCGCCGTCCCGCGGCCCCCCAAGATAGATAAGGCTCGCGCGACCGCATGATTGGGATTCGGGAAGCCTCACCATCGGAAGCAGCGACGAGAAAATCGAGCCGCTTGAATCATAGCGGCGTGTTCTCTCTTTTTTTGCTGTGTGCTGATTCGGCGCACTTGCACTTGCACTGTAGGGCGGGGCCAGCCGAGAGGACGTCCGGGGTTGTTGTTCTCCGATCTCGTGGACGAAGCTTAAATTTCTTCTTCTTCTCTTCCGGTGTGTGGTGATTTTATTAATTTTTTGTTTATCTATCATTCCAGCGCGTCTTGGGGGGTCTGGGATTGGGTCTAGAGTGGTTCGTGCCAAGAGGGGGGGGTTGTATATAGCTGTTTGTTTGTACGCTCGTTCTTTGCTGGATTGTTTTGTTAGGATTGATATCGGTGACGGTTTGCATTGAGTTGACTTGGTTGTTACAGCACAGCATCATCACCATCTCGACAATTAGGTTCCATATAAACCTCACAGGTGCTTCTCTTCAATACGGATAATATGGCTGTAACTATCGATGATGGACCACAGGATCTTCCTGATCAGATCACGGCTTCGAATTCCGAGAGCTCGCCAAAGCGGTCGTTTGGAGAACAAGTTCAGCATATCGTCAGGGCTTTTACAACAAAGCAAGGCTTGATTGGGACATATGACTATGGTAACTGACTGCCTCGCGGAAACTGACAAGGAGGGCATAGCTAAAATTGGACTTTAGCTTTCCTCTTCAAACCGAACTTGCCTTTTATCAAAAAGTCTAAGCGCAGAGCGCCTTTCTTCGGGCTTCAGGATTCCATGCCAGTATTTCTATCGCTCCTCTTGGGATTCCAACATGCACTCGCTATGCTAGCAGGAGTCATCACACCACCGATAATCATCGCCTCCGCTGCCGCCTTCGACACAGATATCACGCAGTACCTCGTCTCGACCTCGCTGGTCGTGTGCGGTATCTTGTCCGCGGTGCAGATCACGAGATTCCACATCTACAAGACGCCCTACTACATCGGCACCGGCTTAATCTCCGTGGTCGGAACTTCGTTTGCTATCATCCCCGTCGCGACTAAGGGACTGAGTCAGATGTACAAGAATGGCAAGTGTCCTTCGGCAGCAGACGGCACGCCGCTCCCCTGCCCAGAAGGCTACGGTGCGATCCTCGGGACGGCGTCGCTGTGCGCGCTGTTGGAAATTGGACTTTCGTTTATGACTCCTTCGCTGCTCAAGAAACTGTTCCCGCCGATTGTCACTGGGCCTACGGTGACGCTGATTGGTGTCTCTTTGATCCAGACTGCGCTGGAAGGCTGGGCTGGTGGGAGCGGGAGCTGTTTGGGGCGCCCGACGAGTGGTGATTATATGCTCTGTCCGTCGAATACTGGGGCGCATGCGTTGCCTTGGGGGAGTGCTGAGTTTATCGGTCTTGGATTTTCGGTTTTCGTTACGATTATCATCTGTGAGAGGTTTGGGTCGCCTATTATGAAGTCTTGTAAGTTTAGCTAGCCCACTGTGTGAGAAGCAGGAACACATACTAACGATGTTCAGTGAGCGTTGTGCTTGGACTTCTTGTCGGGTGTATCATCGCAGCTGCAACTGGCTATTTTGACAAGTCCTCTATCGATGCTGCGCCAGTCGCCTCTTTTATTTGGGTCCACACGTTCCCGCTCTCGGTTTACGGCCCTCTCATCTTGCCTATGCTAGCAGTATATCTCATCTTGATGATGGAGGCTATCGGCGATATCACCGCGACGTGCGATGTCTCAAGATTGCAAGTCGACGGAAAGCTCTTCGACTCACGCATCCAAGGCGGTGTCCTCGCTGATGGTCTGAACGGGATGCTCGCCGGACTTTGCACGATCACACCCATGTCGACATTCGCACAGAATAACGGGGTGATAGCTCTCACTCGCTGCGCAAACCGCAAGGCTGGCTACGCTGCTTGTTTCTTCCTGGTAGTCATGGGCGTCTTCTCCAAATTCGCGGCTGCACTGACAGCGATCCCAGCATCCGTATTGGGAGGCATGACGACTTTCCTCTTTGCTAGTGTGGCTGTTTCCGGTATCCGTATCATATCGACCGTGCCGTTCACTCGACGAACACGTTTCATCCTCACGGCTGCTATGTCCTTGGGTTTCGGGGCCATCTTGGTGCCGGATTGGTTCACTTACGTATTCACCTATACAGGGGATAACAAGGCTAAGGCTGGGTTCTTGGATGCTATTGTGTTGGTGCTGGAGACTGGATTCGCGGTCACGGCTTTCATAGCTGTCATCTTGAACTTGATTCTCTCCGAGGAGGACGAGGCGGAGGAGACTGAGAGCTTGGCGGGTGATTTGGTTGAAAGGGACGAGATTGAGAATAGATATGCTGGAAAGGGAGTTGAGACTCACAGTGGACCTTCAACAAGGCCCGATAGTGGAAGAACTGCCGCCGGGGAGTCGAAGAATTAAAGAGATTTATGAAATATTTGTAGATATGGAAATACAAAAGGGGGCGGAGTTTGGGGTATATATTTTCAAGAAGCTGTATATACGTAGCAAGAATATATCATGACATGGCTAGAATCTTTTGATGCAATTCTCTGGTGCGAATAGTTCTATACGAAGGCAGACGTTGTGTGCAAATTGAATAGTCAAAGTCACGTTGATATTTAGGTTAGATGATTCAGATGCGATCAGAGACTCCCCTGAAACAAGCGAAAGTCTGAAGGAATCAATCAGCCTATCAAAATCCCAAAGAGGAATAAAAATAGAGTCTTATGTAATGTAGTGTAAGGCAGGGTTCTTGTAAACAGCTACTCGGGCTCGGAAAGTTGGGTGGTGGGTGTGGGCTCAAAGGCAAAGGCATGCCAAGCCGATGTATTGCAGCTATCGGCATGCCGGGGACACGGAAGCGTCGAATCAGATAACAGTGTGGCTTGACGTACTTACCGTAAGCGTCGTACAGTATAATTAGAAGAGACGCCCGGCATTACAGTATTTCTTCGTCCCGATTGCAAACGGGGAGACGGTGCAATCTCCGGAGCTGCGAAGCTAGAAAGTCTTTGAGCTTGGCAGGGAAGGAGGGCTTCGCTTCTCACCCGAAACTTGCTCTTGCCCTTGCCCTTGCCCTTGCCTTGAGCCTTGAACTTGTTATGACTTGAAGTTGTTGGAACTTGATCTTGTTGGAACTTGAACTTCTTGGATCATTGGATGCATGCAAATCATGCGATATGCGATATGCGATATGCGGAAATGGCACGAAAGTATGACGCTCTTGGGCGCAGACTCACATCATCATAGATCTGGACCAAGATCTGAGCGCATGTCTCTACCATCGGCAAAAGACGTGGCCACCATTCCCTCTCTTCTTCCACCACCGCTGCCCTCCCCCTTTCTCTCTTGCATGTACATACGAGCGAGCCTGAGCTGAGGGGAGCCACGCGTCTTGATCTCGATACCGTAATAGTCTCAACGTACTAGGTCATCATGCCAAGAATTGTTAACACATTATGATTATTTCCCTCTCCAAGAAGAGCAAACGGAGAATAGGACATCCCATTTCTCCGTGCAGACAGGCAAGAGCACTCGATGAGGTCTAGACTCTCGAGCAGGCAGGACTGCACTGCACTGCGCCACAGTACCTTACGGAGGTGAAGACCACCGAAGACTGGCGTGCGTGGGCGTGGACTTCACTACTGGGTGGATGCGCTGAGGAGTGAGGAATAAATCCAGTGAGGGTAAGGCCACCGGGGCGCGCCGTGAGTGGCGAGAGGAGGAGTGGAGAGAGGAAAAGAGAGGTTATTGGTACCAAACAACCCCAGCATCGATTCCAGGGTCCAAGGGTCCCTCCCCTTGATGTGAGGACCCCTAAAATGCGATGCCATGGCTGCACATCGTATGCGGCGGCGGGGGTCTTGAAGGTGAAGGTGAGGGTGAGGGTGAGGGTGAGGATTAAGATTCGTGACACTGAAACTTACTCGCACTTACTGTCAAACAAGCAAATACAAGCCTGTAAACAATTATATCTACATATCATAATACGATACTGTACAATCAATCACTCAATCAATCACATTCCATCCCCCTTTCTCCTTTCTGCCGCACAATAAGAAATAGAGTTAAATAAACCCCCATCATCTCGACCCTCTTTCTTCTTTCATTCGCGGTTCCTTCGCTTTGTCCGTCCCGTGGTGGCCCCATCAAAGAGACGCCTGCGCGCTTTGGGCTTGGCTCTGCTACTGCCGCAAAGTATTCACTGTAACAGTACTACTGCCCTGAACATCCCTCTCGATCCCAATCCGTGCTCCTCCCTCCACTTCCTTCCTTCCTTTTACTTTCGACATCAAACCTACGCAAGAACCAGCAACGTCACACGTGCATTTTCGTTCTTCCCTCTAATCCCTTTTTAATTCTCTTCTTCGTCACTCTTTAACATCCACTTCATGTACATTGTTTGGTAAAAATCCCCACTCCTATTCGCCTACTCACATCTTCTCCTATTCACCCAACAACGTCCACACAAGAGAACCGGCGCTGACTGTTTTTCCCTCTTGCAGCACATAGACAGCACATCCAGTGCCTTTTCTTCCCTCTTCACGCATCATGTCTGCCTTGATCGAACCCTACCGCGAGCTCCTCGAGGACTATTACGAAAGCTACTCTGAGCAATTGCTGGACCAAATCACAAAAATTTCTACTACAACATGCACGTCTACCACCCCCCTTGCCCTGGTCTCTGCTAATACCTAATAGACATACTCACAATTCTGGCCATCTGCATACCTCCAATAATCGCCCTCATAATCTATGAAAACGAGCAAGCGAAGCTCCGTGCGGAGGAACCCAAGGGATGTCGGAAACTTGGCCTGAAAATCGAGAGCAATCTACTCAATGAGTTCGACAAGAAGTTCTCTGAAGGACGACCCCCGAGCACTGAGGAGACGTCTGCAGAGTGGTGGAGGTTGAAAAGCTTGTGGATCTACCCGGTGAAAAGCTGCAAAGGTGTGGAGCTGAATAGGGGGGCGGTGATCTCAACGGGAATGGAATACGACCGCCAATTTACGTTTGCTCAATTGAAGAGCCCCGTCCCCGTCACTTCAAATACCCCGGATAAAGAGAAGGCTGCACACAAGTGGTCGTTCATCACGCAGCGACAGTACCCTTTGTTGGCACGGGTGAGAACTGAGATGTGGGTTCCGGATCAGAGCGTGGATACCTATACTCCCCATGGGGACGACGTTGAGAGTGGAGGTGTGGTCATTATGAGTTTCCCATACCAGGAGCCGGGTTGGAGAGGTACTGTGGCCAAGTGGGGTGCTTCAGTCATGGGAAAGGTGCCAGAGAAGCATTTCAGAGTGCCATTCGACCCTTCCCCTGTCCAGATTGAGAAGGCAGGCTACTCGTACGAGAACATGACTATCTGGAAGGAAACGGTCAGCGCCCTGAACTTGGAGATTGACATTCCCGAGGAGCTCAGATATTATTTGGGTATTAGCAACAAATTGGGCTTGTTCAGAATCGACAACGCAAAGTTACGGGAAGTACACCGGAATGCGCCTAAGAAGTCTGAGCTGGGATACCAGCCAGTGACTGGATTCCAAGATGCTGTATGTTCACCCCACTCCCCTGTTCTCAAGAATCCTGCTAACACCCCTAGTATCCACTCCACCTCATCAACTTGGCAAGCGTTCGCGACGTAGAGCGCCAAATGCCCGCCGTCAAAGGTGCTCCCCGTCTCTCAGCTGCGCGCTTCCGTGCCAACCTGATCATCACTGGCCCCGACGCCTACCTCGAAGACACCTGGCGCCGGATCAAAATCGGCTACTACGAATACGATGTCTCCGCCCGCACCGCCCGTTGCAAGATGCCAAACGTAGACCAAGTCACAGGAGAACGACACCCTAGCGAGCCCGATAGAACGTTAAGGAGTTTCAGGTCAATCGATGAGGGAGCGGGACCTAACGTTGGATGCTTAGGCATGCAAATGGTTCCTATTTCAGTAGAGAGCGCGCTGAGGGTTGGAGACGAGGTCACGGTTTTGGAGACCGGAGAGCATCACTACATTCACCAATGAGCGTTCAACTTGGTGGCGTTGAGGACACGGATTCATTGATTGATGGTTATTGCAGCGCATGCACTCAGGTGCAGGAACAGCACATTAGGCGAAACGGTATATGTGAATGAGGATACCCCCCTACGTACTAGGTTACATTTTTTTCTTTACGTATCTTGTCATTGCGTTGCATGAAATGGGCTACGGGCAGGGCAAAGAAGACACCTAGAAAAAGTTGTAATAAGAATGACGGGCTCCTTTTTTCAATTTTTTTTTTTTTTTCTGGCAATGCTTATGCGCATGCAGTATGAAGCTTCTTCTCCTTCTTTTGTCTCACTGGGTTGGCGTTTAGTAGAATGTGGGTAGTTGCAGCATAGCATAGCAGGCAATATAAACATGCATTGCTGTTTTTTGACAACTTCTGAGAGTCTTTTAAAAGGGTATCTGCGTGAACTGAGGAGGCACTTACTGGTGAATTCTACGTAGTTAAGTAAGTTTCATTGCTTTGCTTTTACAGGGAAGAGAGAGGGAGAGGGAGAGAGAGGGTTGATACTGTAGCACTTTTTCTATAACCCTACCTCCCTATTCTCCTATTCTTTATTTACACCTTTCTTCCCATTTACTAACTACCACGTCTATCCCGGGGGCTCTTACTGTAACATTCCTTTTTCTTTTTTTTCTTTTTCAAAATCAGGTCAGGTTGGTCGAGTACGGCTCTTGTATGTATGTGTTTGCAGATTATGTTAGAAGGGGGGATGAAATACGTGGGAATAAAGTCGTGTGTGTGGGTGGCTCTTCATGGGGCGATTAGAGGGAAGGAAGGGGTCTATTTGTGTGTGTGTGTGTGTGCTGAGGTCGGGTTGGTGTTGTTTGTATTGTATTGTATTGTATCTATTTATCCACTCCTGTTTCTTGTCTTAGCGGTTTACTATTAGCAGCCTTCTCTACTCCACTTCCCTTCGTGGAAGTAGTAGAAGAAGAAAGAAGGTAAGGTCTCGAGTTTTAAGGAGGATTGTGGTAGGGTGTTTTATAGGAGGTCTCTGCTGGGTGGGGTTTGACTAGGTTGTTGAGATAGGTAGGTAGGAGGTTTTGAGTCATGTGAATATTACTTGCTAACTCTTGATCGAATGGTTTGTTTGGGATTTTGGGGGGGGGGGAGGGCGGGAAGTGGGGTAGACGTAGGCTTGATTGACTTATCTTTGATGGTATGGGGGCAATGGGATAATATTTGGAATACTGATATATCTTGAAGTCACGCAGAGAGCGAGGTGTGTATATCAGTGTGTATATATGTGTATATATGTGTATATCAGTGTGTCTTTTGCTACACTCTCCGCTTTGTTAAAGTGGAGCGAGTGAATGAGTAACCATCCCCAGAAAGCAGATAGTTCGATATCGAAATCTCGACATAAATGAGCAGTTTCTATTTCCATCTTTGGACGGCATCTGAGCTCATGCTGTTATAGCCTGAGCTGTAGGTGAGCCGACCTGAGCAAGTGAGTTCAAGGAGGTGAGTCGTTTGGACACCTCGGCTATAACCTGTAGTTGACTAAATTGGAAGAGGTAATGAGGGTTCGTGGGAGACCGTTTCTGGATTCCTGTTCGCAAGAGCCGCCCCAACGACCCCCTAAGCTCGCAATATCAACCCCTGGCTAAGCGAGGGTTTGATTTTACGACATAAGCGAGCGGCGCAAGGGTTCCTCTCGAGGCTCCCAACTCCATCACATCCTCTTCTTCGGTGATGCTCCTCATCTCAAGACAGAGCCCGGTCGCTTCTAAGCTGCTCAAGATAATACGCCGACGAGAACTATACTCTCAATCAGGGACAACAAGGAGTCTCTCGATAACATGTCGCGGTGTGTAAGATCTATTGATCTGTTGCATTGCGGATACTAAATCTGTTCAGGAAAGCCAATTGTCCAAGAGGATATAGCTTTGCTTCAGAAAGCTGCAGATCTCATAGACAGACTTGAATCCTACCTTTCACCCGAACAGGATTCTCGACCCACCCTCTAGCATATAGATCTTCACATAGGCAGCATCTTTGTATCGGAAACAGAACCTTCAAAGATCGTTTCTTAAATCGATTGACAGTCAATCTCAGAGTCATCGTTCTTTCTACACGCTCGTTGGCCTGTATTCCTCAAATCTCCTGATGACTATATCAAAGGTTTCGTCCACCCTTAACTCCCCAGCGACTTTGAAGCAGTGGACGAAGACGACAAAGAACTGGCCACGTAAAAATTCAAACAAGCTTCGAGGGCCAAAGCGTACGCGACTAGCACCTACCTCAAGAACCGCAACGCTTACAATGCCATGAACGTTCCGCGCGTATTTCGAGAGCTTTTCATTCGCTGCGGAGAAGTTTTCGAAGAAGGCGTTCAGCCTCTCCGAGCCTGCCTCATCGAAATCTCCCAATCGTGAGAGGGACTCAAGCTGCCAAGAACCTGTCCATTCTCTTTTACTCCCAATGAGATCAGTGCACATGGAATTTTATTCGAAGAATTCGAAGAGTTGCATCGAGTGCGGGAATTTGCTTTGGAGTATTTGGATACGGATTCGGAAGGTTGGATAGCGCCAGCGATGGATTCTGACGAGAAACAGGCGCAGGACAAGGCTCTGTTTGAATACTACTTGGGGGATTTGGCGGGTGGGAAGAGCAGGGAGGAGTTGCTGCGAATCTGGCCCTTCTCCGAATCATTAGATTGAGCTAGGCAACGCCCGCTGTCGCGGCAATTGCCTTCTGTTGTGCTTTGGGTGTTTTTGCAAGGGTTGGTATGAGGGACTGTTATTAGTCTTGGTAAAGTAGGTAGTGAGCGTCTGTATGGAATTGTATCAACAGAACGGTAACACGAGGGTCTTCAGATGATCATGACTGAAAGTAGCAAAATGAGTCCAAACTTATTGATAGTTAGAAGAGAAAGTACAGAGACGATTGCTTAAATGTTGGGGTTATTAATGAATTTATTTCAATAGCTACATTGACTCTGCTGTAATTGAACAGAGTCTGACTGTGACTGGTACGAGGTATATAAAATACTTAAACGTCAATCTGGTGACATTGTGGGACGGCGATGCTGGCAGTCAGCCATGGCCAAATGAAATTCCCGACCTCAACCTCGACATCAATTTCGATCCTTCTGCCTGCGCCTTGTCCCACCTTTCATACAACAAGAGTCATATAATTGGCTCATCACATATACGGCGGTGCGTCTTTATAGGCGTAATATTCAAGAAAAATAAATAAATCAAAGGGGTTGAGATAAAATTGAGGAGACCATTCTTAACTTGATCTCTTGAAGAGGTTACAGTCAAATGTCAGCGCAACAAAAGCCTCTCTTTCCTATGCCCCTCACGTGAGAAAGTCTTCAGTTCTCAAGTCTACCAACTATTAAGTTTTCTAACTTGGCCACGTTTTCTTGGTAAGAGAGAATGCAGACCATAAGAAAAGTAATTTGCACCTGGTGTGGTATCACATGGTCCGAAGCAGGTAACTAGAAATCAGCTGTCAAGTTTGAAAACCGAGTTCCGAGGTGATGTCTTGCCCTGAGTTGATCTATACTTATACCGGCAACGATGTTGATAGTCAGTACCCTCGCAAGGATTCACCGCTTTTGTTGTCCCCATACCATACGTCAATACTTGTCTAAAAATGGCATACATATATGTGAATAGCCATGCCGTTACTATCCGCCGAAATTTCTTGCAGCTCTAGGAAAAAAGGGATGTCATTTAGTTTTTCATGTTGTAGAGTTAAGCTTGGCAGTTTTGAGAGGGGTATGGGGGTATTCGCAAAAATGTGTTATTGAAACTTCGAGAGATTACTGCAAGGGGTATGGGCCACAGTTCCTTTCCAATGAGTATAATCTCCAACTTAACAAAAGCCTGCTCTTCTTGGAAATGGGTCTCCTTCGCAATAATCACCTGCAGAAGGTATATGCCCCGCAGATCATTGAAAGGAAGAAGCACGTGCCGTTTGGGTTATTCGCAAAGTGGCAAATATAAGCGCACCAACCGCAGGAAACAGATAATCAAGTTACAGTAGGCTTCTGTAGATGGGTTTTCTGTAAGCAAGGAGAGTCGTGCTTGCTCGTTACAGCTTCAGCCCTATCGGTAGACGAAACAAATACTTGCCTAGGAATGACAAGTGGTTTAGTCAGTACTTCTGACTTGAGACTTCCCTGATCTAGATATGACAGACGGAATGGAAGTTTTTAGGACAAAAAGCCTGTGTGATGAGATCGCATGGGAGGTGGCCCGGTCCGCTGAATCGGCGTTCTCCCCACGCTTAAAGTTACCCAATGCGTATGTGGGAAACAGGTCATAGATTCCGTAAGCAACTGTACTGTACAAGTATGGCCAATAAAGTAAAGATCTTTACAAGTAGGACTGAGAGACAGAGAAACGGGTAAGAGCACTCGCATTTAGGCTGAATACCAATTGTGACTCTAGTCATTAGAAGCATTCAAAGTCATTCGAAGTGGCGTACGGCATAGAGATATCAACTGCATACTTGCATGGTGGGGAATGCTTTAGACCATAAGCCTGCATGCTTGAAGAGGGATTTATGGAGGGGCTCAGAGTAACCCTCTGGAAGAAGCCGAGATCGATGCAGAAGAAACCATGTAAGAAAGGACATTAAACAACACAAAATGATAGACAGACATGCAGTAGCCACGTAATATGAAATTGATTTCTACTCAAAGCGGGATCATGAATTATGCCGACTGCCAAGATAGGAAGGGCGGTGTCGAGATTTGAGCATTCTAGAGCTTTTGGCTCAGCTCATTGTATTGACGTGTAACCTGTGGCTTGAGGAACGGTATAATCGTTGGCTTGTTTGTGTAGGGACCACTCGTGGCGCGTCAACAGATGCAATAAGACAGGCTTTAAGCGCAATATTTCGAGTAGCTGCAGTTTGCAAAGCTATAGTACCATTTTGATATCATAGAATTGTCTGGTGAAACCTAGCTAGTTCATTCGGAAGGCTTACTGGAGGATATCTGGGAAGACGAAAGCTTGTGGAACAGCAGCTTGTGTGCGGGAGCCGGACAGCATGGATTTGCAGTGCTATTCATGAGCTTGCAGAGTAGTAGAATAGTGATAGACATCTGAATATCTGTCGCCAAGGTTCCGGGGATTCTGAGGAAGGTTACGAGGCTTCTGAGCGAATAGGGAAAGGGTGCCGTGGACATAATTTCGAAGTTTGAGAATAAATCCGAGAAGTTTATATACGCCCAAATACAATACGGATGTGGAAGCCTTTGTTCCTCCACGATTTGTATGCAACAGGAGTATAGAATCAGTCATATTCCCAGGTGTGTTGTGCTTACAAAGCCTCACAGACCATTCGAAGTCTGGCCATATTTGTCAAAAGAGCCGTGCTAATCTGTAGGGGGCAGCGATCGACAAGATTCCGACCCGGAATCCTGGGTTTTGGCAAGGACCCGCCATCGCAAGATTCCAGATATGATTACCGTAAATTGTAATCTAACATCACTGTACTGTGCGGTTGTAATGTTTAGGCAGAAAGGATACTGGATCAGTGATAGGTACTTTAAGATTTAAGGTTTGTCTGTACTCGCCTTCACTACTCCGTAGATCTTAAACCCCCACCTATACTGTTTGTGGTCGTCCTTCTCTACTGCATCAGGATAGTCCTCCGACCCTTTCTTCAACTCTCGCAGCGCGCAGTATCGGCATCTTCCAAGCCTGCACCAGTGGAAAGATATCGAATGCTCGCCTTATCTGCCGGTGTGTAGGTACTGTAGGTATATTTGTGCATTCGTTTGGTCCCTCGATTGTTTGATCCTCGGCGCATACAGTGTCTCCTTTAGCCGCGTACCTGCCTGCCCATCGAAGTGAAGACTCGGAAACTGCCAGGATATCATCTCTGATAATAAATACAGGGTAATTCTCGGTCAATAGACCCTTGCGGGGCGGAAGTTGTTGCGGCTTTTTGTCCTGGCCTGGCCAATATCGAGGAATGCCTCATCTGGATCCTTTCATGTCTCCGTCCACTCGGTCTGGTCTGTCTTCGTAGGATGCATCCAGCCAACCCGTCCCTGTCCCCAGGTCGATCACGCTGGGACCCTAGCCAACCCGCCAACAGGGTGCTGCGATTCGTACAGTATGGGAGAAGCCTACTTCTATATTCCGCGTTCTATGGAATAATAAACCCCGCAAGTCTGGATCAAGCCTGCATTCTGGGAACGCCTCTAACTGCTTTTTGCTCCCTGATGTGAAAGCCTATTTCTTGCTGCAGCACGACGGATTCAAAGGTACTCAGTCGTATTGGCTGGACCTGCAGTGAGTGCTGATTTCTTTTTCCTCCAGCATGCATCGAACGGCGCATTTATGATGCATGCATGGCGAGCTGTCAGACATTGTCTCGTTAGCCCGGCCCATTCCATCTTCCATCTAGTGTCTTGATGTTGTCTTGAAGCGAAACGTTGGCTGGTTATAGAGTGAACACTTCGTCTCCGAACCTATAGTAGTTTTGTAAGAACCTGCCTATAAATACGAATTATAAGCACGGTACTTGTCGTTTGAGGATATTTTGGGTGCTGATCATGGACCGTCTGGCACTCTGACCCTGGCCACGACTCTTTCCCTGCTATCTGCCGCTTTCTGCACAGACTTACTTCCGTCAAAAGATTATGGTACGCTCCCTACAGTACAGGCTTTGCATGTACCCTAGTCAGCATCCCTTCCATCCTCTGTCATCGACATCTCTTTAGAATCTTCAGATGTTAAGGTCCAACCGCCACTCTTGTTAAGTGAGCTCAATCGATTTCATCTGTTTGTAAGACCGGTGTTCGGGCAATCTATCTCTAGGTCAACTCCTCTCTATTGCCGCCACAGCAGAGTCCGGCCACAATTGCTTTCTTCCCTTGTTGATCGACGTTCGGCTTACATACACGATACATGCCACTTCTTCGAAGAAAAGCCCAGTGCTCATCTGAAGTTGCTATATATCCTCTGCGTGCGGGATATATTTGCAGAAGCTTGCAGCTCAGCGCTGCAATCCGATATCTTGACGAGAGAAATAATGGAGTGACCAACAGGATCGAAAGCACTTTAGATTGGATAACCATACTGTTTCACTTTAAAATCTTTACGCTGCTCAAATCCTGCCATCAGATCATCCCACCTAGTTAGTGAAGAACTTCATGGGCACCAACACGCCTTCTAAACGTTCCATAATTCCTCGGCCCTTCAACAAAAACCCCTGGATCTTGCAGGAACTCTGGCGTCCCTGTTTCTATCCACTATATTGGCACCGCTAAGGAAGGTGTACGGAGTAATTAGAAGTTCTATAGCTTCACGGGCGGCATTTGTGGACTTGTACCGCAAACGTTCCCCGGATACAGATCCGTCAGGCCCAAGCGCATCTTCGGAGTACAATCTTAGATCATCACGGTGGGGCGGCAACTTCTCGCGCTCGGGGGTTATACTGCTATTCTATTTGGATGACCAGAGGAGCCGGTCTATCGACTGACGAGGCTCAGAGCAGGGTTCAATTTACAAGGTTCGACTCAAGTGTCAACGTTCTTGTGTGCCTCTCCACTTCTAGTCGCTCTAGTGTCGTCTACAATTGCAAATCATCTCTGGGTCTCTAACGGCCAAACGACGTATTGCACTCACTTGAGGTTAGTAGGAGGCCGTGAGCGCTGCTAGGGTACTGCGACCTCTGAGCATCTCTGGATACTACTTTGAAGTATCATTTGCCGCGAGTCTCTTTTCAGCGGCTGGAACAACATGGATTACAATCCTCAAGTGCCCGCACACAGTATCGACACTTCACCACACCCCACGGCTCCTTCCGAAGGTGGCACTGAAAAATCTGCCTTACGACCTCCCAAGCAGCTGAGCTCCGCGAGCTCTTACACAGAATTGAACTTTCTTTTTGGCGTTCAGGACCCCACAATGGAGGTCCCAAAGCCCACACGGAACCAAAAAAGGCCCAGTCAAGGCACTGACCATACAAAACATCGCAGGACGCGCTCTGGTTGCTATACCTGTAGGAGTAGGCGGGTGAAGGTATACTACAGTAGACCTCCCCCACTGAAAATCATTGACTTATCTATTCCAGTGTGATGAAGCCCACCCGATTTGTGAAAGTGAGTAACAAATTTTGCTTATTCAACTTCGGACTAACCGGTTATCAATTAGGATGTAGGAAAGGTGGCCGAGATTGCGTCTATCCAGAACCTTCAACGTCGAGCAAATCTTCGCGTAGTAGTGGTTCGTCCAAGCGCTCTCAGACCGCAAACCGTGAAAGCCCTGATTCATCATCCGATGACGATGAACATGAAGATGAAGGAATAGAACGTCTAGAGGCCATACCCGATGAGGATGAACGTCTTCAATCAGGCACATCCACAATCGAATTCCAAAAATCCGGTACTGGCCATTCTTCGAAAGACCGGAAAAGCACTACTCGACATAGCTCTGAGACTCCATCTTTAGTGCAAGACAAAGGAACATCACCTACCCCCTCTGAAGGATCTGTGGGTTATGCCCCTCAGGTGTTGAGTGACTGGCGACTCAACAAACCAAGTTTCTCTCCTGCTGCTTCAGATAAAACCGATTGGTCGTATTTGCCTGCAGATATTCAGTTCTATCTTGCCTACTTCTGTGAGAATATCAGCCACCTGCATTACTCACTCAAGTACGACTCGGAGGACTTCATGAGAACTCAATTTCTGGACGTGGCGCTCGAAAACGAAGCGTTACTCTACGCAATTGTAGGTTTCTCGGCCTTTCAACGAACACTGCATAATCCCCAAGGCAAGATCCAGGACTTCCTTCAGTACTATAATAAGGCAGTATCCTTGCTTCTTAAATCGTTGAAGAAGGGAGAAAGACACAGTATTGGAACATTACTCGCGATCTTACAACTAGCTACTATTGAGGTGAGATTGAAGGACTTCCTGGCTTGTTTCAAATCTAATGCCTAACAGGAATTTCTTGGTGACTGGATTAATCTACTTGGCCATCAAAAAGCCGCCTTTCAATTGCTCACACAATTATACACACCAGAGACTGTGATGCAAAGCGAGATGCCGCGAATCATATTGGGATGGTACATGCGATTCGACGTCTTCGCAGGGCTTATGGGAGGATTTGAAACTGTTCTATCCAGGGAATGGTTTTCTTCTACCTATGAATTTTTCCAGCGCCAGATTGAAAGCGAACCAACACGCCTAAAATGGAAAATTGAAGCATCAATCGCAAAACATCGTCTCGTCGCTACCGATATGTCCTTACTCCTTGTGAGGATGGGGAAAGGTGAACTATCAATAGAACAGTTCATGAGCCAGAATGCCGAGATTGGCAGAAGAATTCAAGAGTGGAAGACCAAAATGGACCCTGCTCTCCAGGATAAACGCTTTCTAGTGACAAACTTTTCGGGAGCCCGACCTCGAGACCCGAATAGCATCGTTGACCCCTACCTGCCAGACATTATCTATAGTGGCCCACTGTGGGTGATGAACATCGCTACGATTGACGTAACCCGCCCCCTCTTTGTTACTCTATATATGCTGTGTTAAGGCTCCCAAGAGCGTTTCATTTTCTCGGCTCTTGCTCTTTACAGGAAACGAAGTACTAATCCGTTGTAGTGCTTCTCTATTGATGTTATGCTCAAATATCAGACGGCCCTGATACTGAAGACTGAACCTGACGATGAACTTCAAAAGATAGCATATAAAACTTGCCAATTATTCGAAGCTCTCGAAAACTGGCCTGGAAGTCCGCCCGGCACAGTGATTGCTTGTCAAGCAAGTCTTGGGATTGCATGCCTGTTCCTCCCCAAAGACCATCATCATGCTATGTGGGCGCGGCGAAAATTTGCACTTATCGAATCGCATGGGTACGATATTTTGTGACCCTCTATCTCTAAGTTTCCATCTAATGAATCGCGTAGCTACATCTACCCATCTACCTTCCGAACAAAAATGGCAGATCTGTATCACGATAGGTCTTGCCTGCATTGGTGGCTCCCCAATGATGAGAACTATCCCCCAATAATACGATCAATTAGGAAGTTTGTGGAAGAACGTACAACACCTGCGAAGGATACTCTCAGTGGGGACCTGCGAGATATGAAAGCCATATTTGCATCCCTAAATATAGACGACGGCAAATCGAGTGTTCCTCCGGGTATCAAAAAGGAGGATGGCTCAAACAACGTGGCAGTTGCGTCAGAGGATTTTGGCAATATGGGTGGGATGGCCGGGGAAGGTGATACTTCTGGATATGGCTATCGTACTCAAACCGGTGGATCCTACGACCTCCACAAGTGAGGACCCACGCAGCCAAGACTTGCAGCCGAAACAAGGCGAAGCACGAATTACATGGGCAATGTGGAACGTTTAATGATGCTTGCTAAATATATGGCCACCGTATGGGGCTGTTTTAGCGATGAAGAAGTTCGACACATAGGAAGTAGTGGTCTGCCAAGGTCGAAGCTGAGAAACTGGCGAAAAGTAGTGGGCGTGAAGAGTCCACCTTTTTGGGCTCCTGGATTGGTCTGGACAGCCTGGGATATTTCAAAGACTTAGTGGAAGAAGCAGGTTCTCAACCTAACTTCCTTCCACGGAACGGCATGAGGTATGAAGATGGCCTTTGAGAACACCTATCGCTATATGGATTAATATTGCACACCATATGGTTGAACGCGGAAGCTTACACGCATCTATTTCGTTTGGGAGCCAATGCCAATGCCAATGAAATAAATGAGAAATGTCACATAGAAGCGGGCCAATGAGAGAGAGGAATAGAAATGAAATGAAGTAGATCGAACTGATATGATATTTCAACCTGGGGAGCCCTTATTCGAGTATGGACTACCCTGACGTACAGTATAAAATTTGGAAGACATTATTGCTTTATGCATGCTAAGAGTGTGGACAATATATAAGGGCTTTCATACAAAAAACTTTTCCCCTCATACAGTTCGAAAATCTAGTTCTGTGATTAGTACTGAGTAAAATATATTTGGTAGCTAAGTATAGCCTAGGCGCAGGCAAGGAAGCAAGGATGTGAAGTTCTGCAGTAGCTTAGTAAGCCAATCACTAGAGCCAAATAGGCACTGCAGCTTTCCCCATGCAACCACCAAGTTAAGATCACCATCTACAATTCGATATCACAGCCTCACATCACAAATCTGCGGATTAATTTTCGACCACAGCCTCCAGCGAACTTGTGCGATCTAGGGAGAATATAGTACACAACCATGAACCGGCCAGGTATGAATGTCAACGCTCTCTTGTTCCCACAGTCTGCCCCGCCGAATGCGAGCCAACAACGATGGCCTTGTTTGCTTTGAGATGAAGGAAATGGCACAAGGTTTTCCCTCTGCGCTCAATATACCCATGATACACTGGTCGGGGTTGTTCTCTACTCCAGCGATGGTCCATATCCCTTCCGGCGTGCGATCAACCCAAACCAACATATCTGTGAAAGCACGCGATCTGGCATTTGAGAAGTCTCTTGGTTACTTTGGAAAGGGCTCTGGCGTGCAGATGGACGGGCAAACACTGAAAATATATGATTGTCATCCCAGGACATTATCCTCAGCTTTACCTGGCCCCATTGCGCTTGGGTCGTCCATACCTTTTGCGCTTTGTGGTTCAAAGGTCCTTTTCATTCTAGAAGATCTTATACTGACCGGATATTGTAATCGTACAGCTGTTGGACCTCAATCCCTACGTGGCATACCAAACGGCTATTCAAGCCAGCAACAAATACCGCAAAACAGAAGTGTATCTGGCAGGCTACCTCCAACTGGAAAGATGGGTATGGGCCCTTAGTGGCTTTTAGATCAGGATAGTGAGCTGTGCTGACGGAGTACTTCGAATTTAGCCAGCAATGGAGCGAGTTGGGCGTTCGGTGGTGGAGTACCAATGGGCAGTACAGGCTTAGGAAACCCTCGACCAAATAATGGACCCACAACGAGCTTCGCACAAACTGTCGGTGGCTCGTCGCAGCCAGCCACTCCTCTGGACATAAAGTGAGTCTGTTGGCGGTTCTTTCCTGCCCCGAAAACCATACCGAATTGCTCCTATTTCCGAACTTCAGAACGGCTTTGTCCCGACCTAATTATCAGCCACGCCTGAATATAAACTGACTGACCTCAGTGAATTTCCTTCATTATCTAACAATCAACCTCAACCAAGCCAGTCAACTTGGGCGGCTTCTGGCAATCGAAATCTAGGACCTTCCGGAAGCATGCGTATGCAACAGCCGTCGCTATCATCGCAGCAGCAATTAAATGCCCAACAACAAACACAGCAGCAACAGGACGACCTCTTCAACTCCTCATCACAACTACCAAGCAGCCAAGGGGGGTTTATATTTGGAGCACAAAATGCTGTTGGGCAGTCCTCCCAATCCAGCATCGTTGACGAATTCCCTCCTCTCAATCGTAATGCAAACGGCGACATCGGCCAAGATCGAAACTCTAGCTTGATGCAAAACGTCGGGTTTGGTGCGCCATCAAATGGTGTGGGGTTCGGCTCTGCAAATCCTCCACAAGCAAATCGGACCAACGGTCTGTTGAATGCGCTTTCAGAAAGTAGTCGAGCTCCTCCAGGGAACCGTATTGCATCGCCGGGAAGTTTATCAGGTAAGCGTTCGTAGAGAAACAAATAACTTTGAAATTCACTAACAATTATGGCAAAGGTGTATCAAGTTCACGATCTCCAATCGAAGGCGGTCGCCTGGGTTTAAGTGGCGTTGGAGAGGACGCAAGCGTGAGTGTGACCGGATTAATTTTAATTCAATCAAACATCCGACTAACAACACTAGAACTTCTCAAACGCCCGATACGACGCGTTAATGTTGCGTGATGAAGGCACACCGCATCCTACAATGAGTGCAGGAGCCAATTCGCGGCTAGATGGCGCACAGCATCAACTTGATGGAGCCGTCCCACGGTCGCAGACGGTCGATTCAGGTGCTGAGCCATCACGAAGCAATGGCGAAGATTCTGGGCCTGTAGTGCTAGATCCTTTAGCAAACATGGGCGAGATTGACAAATGGGGCTTGAAAGGGTTTTCGTTCATGATGAATAACTACCCAGACTATGCCGGTCTTGTCAGTGGTGTCAACATTGGGAATCTTGGATTTGATCTGAGCTCGTCGGAGTAAGTCGCTAGCTTATTTAAATGGCTTGCTTGTTTGCGTTCTGAATTCACTAACTTATTAGACCATTCTCCACGCAATTATACTCATTATGGGACAATGAGCCTAGCAGACCTACGATTCCTCGCTTTTCCATACCTGAGTGCTATCGAGTACTGAACGTTGCTAAGGTGGATACGAAAATCCAGAACTTCAACGACGAAGCCTTGATATTCATGTTCTACAGCAATCCAGGGCATGAGGACCAGGTCAGGGCCGCTCAAGAGCTGTAAGCATTGTTCCCCCCTACTCTTTTAACAAGGGCTTACAAAAGGAAATCTTCAGTCACAACCGGAATTGGCGTTATCATAAGAAGTTACAGCAGTGGTTGACCAAGGATGATATGATGGTTCCCCAAACGTTGGGCAATGGCACGGAACGGGGGTACTATATCTTCTTCGATATCAAACAGTGGAGCAGAGAACGTGTGAGTATTTGATGTCTGGCTTGGTTAATTAAAATCCAGCTAATCACGCTTATAGCGAGAACTCACTTTGGTTTACGACGACCTAGAGAATTTGCCTAATAACGGTGTTAGAGGCCCTCTGACATAGGCCCCAATAATACAAGCTGTTCTATGCGTCAAGCATCCTTGTTTCGAATATTTCCATAGCTGTCTCGCTACTTATGCTTGTGAATGCGGGTTAAAAACGACAGAGCGGATGGCGTTTACTCTGTGGCACAACTCGAATGGATTAGCTGGACTCGGTCTGTGGGCGTTCTGCAACCCGGCGAGGTTTGCATAGTGGCTACTTATAGGGGGGTTTTTTTTTTTTGCCAAAACGACAATGTCGTGTTTCATAGCTACTGAGGAATTCAGAACTGATATTTCGCTCCCTAACTCTCAAAGAAGTGACGTTCTTGCCAGCCTCGCCAGCTTACATATCAATAAACATTTGCACGTGATGTCGAGTACTATCATTTCGGTATCTGTGTGACAGAAGCAACCACCACCCTTGCATCGCAAATACCAGTATCCCAGGTCATTCGATGAGCATTGTTTCTTCACGGTGCTTGAAATCACCTGTTTCAAAAACTAGCATCGGCCACGCAGCTTGGCTCACATCTATTACCGCGCTCGAAAACTAATCCAAAACTAAATCCACTGCGGCCTAATCCTATAACATTTCCATCCCTCCCTCTCTCCGAACCACCTCACCTCACCTCACCTCACCACCATTCGCCATGGCTTCATCGGACCAAACCATAAACCTGCCACAGCTAATCCTAATTCTCGTCCTGGGCGGCCTCGCCATACGATACTTCTTTTCCAGCAACAGCCCTTCAACCGGGAACCGTGGTGCAACATCCGCGAACAATGTGCGGGCGCGGGAGGCGGACGTAGAACGCATACAGCAGATGTTTCCGCAGGTGTCGAGACGGAATATCATGTGGGATCTGCAGCGGAACGGGGGGAATGTGGTGGCGACGACGGAGCGGATATTGAGTGGGAGGGGGCTGGAAGTTGTGAGTACCCTTTTGGGGTTTTCTTTCTCCTTCCGTTTCGAGAAGTGGATTAGAAGTCTATGAGTTATAACTTGTGACTCTGTTTCATGAATCAACCTTAGATACATCCATACTATACTGTGCTGTTGAAAACTTGCTAATCAACACCAGCCTCCACAATCCTTCCAACCACCCCTCCCCTCAACAACCTCCTCCACCACCTCAACCACAACCCCCAAACCCGCGCGACCCCTGCAACCAGACCTCATAACGCGCTACAACCTGGGCTCCAAAATCAACAATCCACCAATAACAACAGACGAAGAAGAAGCAGAGCGAGAAAAGGAAGAGAAGAAACCGCAGGTGCAGAACTCGTCGTGGAGCGCGAATAAGGGCGAGAGACAGGCGCTGTTGCAACGGAGGAGGGAAGAGATGATCCTGGCAGCGAGAAGGAAGATGGAGGCTAAGGTTGCGGCGGAGGCGAGTTTGGGGAAGCAGGGTATATAGCCCGGGGGAGGGAGTGGGAGTTTGGGGAGTTTGAATGAATGATTGTTTGTTTGTTTGGGGTGGAGGGAGGAGGGAAGGTGGTGGTGTATGTACTGTATATCCCTTGTATAGCATGTCTATAATAGGAAATAGCACGGCACGGCACGGCACAGTACGGTACGGTGTGGTATGGCATGATTGATCGGGGAGTCCTCTCTACATACTGCATGTTTTTGGTTGCTATGCTAGGCGTTGGGGTTGAATGGATTTGCGTTTTTGAGTCATTGCTTCCTTACTTGCCTATCTACCTGGCAAAGAAAGTACCTATATCGGGCGCAAGAGCAGTTAGGCGGAACTTCTGCTGTTTCCATCTAAATCAACTTTTAATCAGTCTATAGCCATTTCCCGTAAGTGGTATGTTATGCTTCACGGTTCTCTTCTGTTAAAATATGTCACAAGAACATAGTTACCTGTAGAATTACAATCATCATAGAATAGAGTAAAGACGAGTGTCTATATTTTACGGGTTTTGATTTCTATCCTTTGCTTGTATGATCGCCATCTATAAACGCACCAAAAACTGGAAGCTTTCTTAGCATGTATCAAATCGCAGGAAGAAGAAAATGCAGTCTGATCATGCCACATCGATCTAAACCGCTCTACTAGAATCCTGAGCAAGACCCCAGCGGGCGTTTCTATCGATTCTCTCCATGCATAATAACCATCCATCCATCGACTCCATTATTTCATGACCTCTTCTACCCCAGATAAACTTCAAATACCCCTCACTTCGACTCCTCAGGCTCGACAATCTCATCGGGCTTCGTAGTCGGCTCCGCATCGGTCATCTCCTCGTCCTTGGTACCGTTCGCAGCAGCCTCTTGTGCCATGGCGGCTTTCTTGGCGGCTTCGGCCATCTCTCGCTTTCTTTGAGCCTCGGCGTCCTCGGCAGCCTTTTGTGCAGCACGCTCAGCCTCGACTTTGTCCCAGTAACGTTGGACGATGGGTCCTGCAACGGCACGGATCTCATCCATCTTGGCAATGTAAACAGCCTTTGTAGCGTCCTCGCCTTCGTCGTAGAGCCAGTCCTGTATTCAAATTAGCAATTTAAGTGTCGAAAGAATGACACAAGGAAACTCACCTCGCTAGCCTCAAGCTTGGCCTTCAGCTTCGTCTTCTCTTCATCGCTAGCGAAATCGGCGTATGTGTCGTCAATCTTGTTTCGCATCTCGTAGATGTAGGTCTCGAGTTCGTTCTTCTTCTCTTCTGTGTCAGCAACGAGCTTGTCTTCCATAATCATAGCCAGTTCTTTTTCGGCAGCGGCCGCCTTTGCGGTTTCCTCAAGGGAAGCAGTGCCCGAGATGATGGGGAGGTCGCCTTTTCGGACTTGCTTCTTGACCTTGCGAGTCTTTGGCTTGTCGTCGGTTTCCATAGCCTTCTTGGTTGTTAGCAAGTTTTCGTTCAGGCGAGGACGTTTCGTAGCATGCTCATCTTCGCTGGAAGGTTGAGACGGTACCACTGGATCGCGACGTACATCTGGGTCCTTCTTGTCTCCTTCCTTCTTCTCACTTTCTTTTTCTTCTGGGATTGGCTCTTCAACCTCCATATCTTCTACATAGTACCCAGACTCTACATTCAGAATTCCGTGCAAGTTCAGGCGTGCTTTAAGCTTGCAAACCATGAAATCGTCTTTCGAGTCCGCCTTGACGTTCTTGACAGAAAATCGACCGATCCAGGGGTTGGTCTTGCCTGGCAGTAACTCGGGCTGTGCGTATTTTGCCTCGAGGTTGAATGCCTCCTTGCGGTAGAAGGTGAGAATTTTGGTCGATGGCATCTGGTTTCCTCTGTTGAAAACTGTGAGGCTGGTATCCTCATCTGGAATGTCCGGAGATTTCTCCCATGTAAACTCGATTGGGTAGTTGACGATATCGTGGATGGCGAAGTCACGGACACGGAAGACGGGTGAGAGAATGGCGCAGCTGAAAGCACAACCTCTCGCAATAGCCTCATCTTGGTTGAGTGTGAAGGACAGAGTCTTGCCGAAGAACTTTTGGATACGTTCTTTGAGGGCTGGTACACGTGTGCAACCTCCGACGAGCTCAACGATATCGATGTCGTCCTTGGTCAACTTGGCCTCAAGCAAAGCCTGCTCGAGAGGTACGTGTACACGCTTGAGTAAAGGCTCAACAAGGGCTTCGAGTTCTTCGCGCTTCATCATGGTGGAAACATCGACATCGTTCATCAACGATTCAATGTTGATAGGCGCCTGCAGGTTGGCGGAAAGGATCTTCTTCAACTTCTCGGCAGCTGCGGCAACACGGACTACGGCCTTAGGGTTTGTCTTGATGTCAATCTTGTACTTCTCCTTGAACTCCGCAGCAAAGTGGTCCACTAGAGCCTTGTCGAAGTCGCGGCCACCAAAGTGACGGTCGTACGTAGTTGACTTGACAGTCAGTTCCCCTTTCTTGAATTCCACGATCGAGCAGGAGTAGTTGCTGTGCCCGATATCGATAAACGCCACACGCCTTGGCTTCTCCTCTGCTGCAGGCAGGTCGGTCTTTGTGATACCATACCCTAAAGCAGCTGCGGTTGTGTCGTTCATCAAGCGGAGAAGCTTGAGTCCGGCGATCTCGGCGGCATCCATAAGAGCTCTTCGTTGGATATCGGTGAACCAAGCCGGAACGCTCATGACTAGATCCGAGACTGGGAGTTTTAATTCTGCAGAAGCGGTCGCCTTTACCTTGCTCAAGAACATGGAGACAAGCTGGACGGCGGTGTATTTCTCCTTCTGGCCCATATATGTGACCTCCGCACTGACCTGTCCATTGATATCGACGAGCGGTGCAGAGACATACTGTTGTTCGATTTGGACATCTGGATCAGACAAGCTTCGCCCTGCTAACCGCTTCAAAGATCCGACTGTGTTCTTGAGATTGGAGATCTCTTGTGTCTTCGCAGGTTCGCCGAGGTATCGAGATTTGGGTCCAAAGCCAACTAAAGATCTAGAGAGATTGTAAGTTTTTTTGTTGAGAGCAAAGTAGGAGGTGGGATGGACAACTTACGGTGTAGCTCGATTAGAGACTTCGTTGGTGATCTGCGCAAGGTCAGTATTTCTTGAAGGCCAACATGTAGAAGCAAGATAAGGATACATACAACATCGACCCCGCGATTCCGGGCAACGGCAATAACTGTGTTGGCTGTGCCAAAATCTGGAGGAGGATTAGCAGGTTTCAGAAAGGCTGAGGCTTGTGATTGACGTACCAACACCGACAACAGACATTGCGGGATGTTTCTGCTCGGTCGGAGCGTGAATATGGGAGGTTTAATTGAGGGTAGAAGACAGCGACGTGCGGAAGGGGTGCTTGGAGGGTCGGAGTCGAGGAATAGACCTTGGAAATTTTATGTAGATTGAGTGGTGTTGTCAAGTCCAAGTAGGGTCTTTCAAAAAATTTGATGCGTTTCCCGCCCCGCTACTTTGGTTTGGTCTGCCACCTTTCTCGCTTGCTGGACTTCCACTTCCACTGCCTTCGACGAACATTCGAGCGCTTTCCTTCCACAACCAACGCAACAAACACACATGCCGGTTGCCTACTACCATATCAGATCGTATTGATTCTGTGTGATTCTGCATCATCTACCCTACCGGGACAGCACGTGGCATCTTCTTCCTCTGTCAACAGGCGCAAATCACGTGCGAGGGGTTCGCATCGGATAAGCTATCGCTACAGTATGCTATGATGTCGGTGTTTGGTGGGGCGAAAACAAGGCTTCCCGCTGAAGAGGGTATAACAAGGTAGCTGGGGCAACAACAAAGTGCCCACCTGGCATGGGCAAATAAGTATAATGTTTATAAAGTCGATAATATGTATATACAGAAACCATTTAAAACGTCTCAAAGCAAAGTAGGGTAGTGTTCCATGCTATTTCTTGCAAGGTCGGATTCGTCTAGCTGTTTTATGTATAAATGATAGTCCTTATGCACCCGGGGTTCTTCTTTTCCATCTAAAATACACTCACGAGTAATGCCCATCAGCATGTGCTTTGGCAGTTTATGGTCGGCTAGGCGCTTCCACCTGGGATTCCATTTTGGCCCCTTTAAATTACTCCGTACTGATACGTACCTAGGCTGTACTCTTGGTTGTACGGAGTATCTTGGAAGATCGATTCCATTTTGATAGCACGTCATAGCTTGCAATCATGCCACAGAAAAAGCAACGGATGTACAGTACGGGCCATCTGATATCATGAACGCCCCCACTCAGTCGATACCGAATCGACATACGGAGAAGATGTCTGAGAAATGTTGACAAGGTTACCGCGCTCCATAATCAACTTCCCGACGGTCCTGATTTTCTTGAAGGTTGTCAGGAGAATGCGCAGGGCGTCATCGCTGATCCTCAAGCTCAATATCTTTATACTCAGCAGATGCAGTCCTAATCAAGCTGGCTCTACCCAATGGACTTCGCCCGCTTCGTTGAATCTGTACAGTTGACGCTGGTCGAGGCATTGCTAAAGGACCATCCACGTACGGCCCAGCGTCAGGAGATCCAACGCGTGAGCCAGAGTTGTCAGCTCGTTGATACTCGGATCGATCTTTAGTTTGTCCCAGGTATTCCGCTGAATCCTTCCAACCTCCTTTGCGCAGCTCTGCATCGTCGACCTCGTAAAATTGGCCTATTGGTGGACCCGGCATATATGCACCCCCTGCTGCACGCTGGCTTGCTTGCGCCATTTCGTATTTCTTTCGATCCTCTTCGCCCATGATACTCTCCACACGACGAGGCATGCATATGGAATTGGTGCTAGTCTGTGCGGAGAAGTTGCTGTCGAATGAATCTCTAGGATGGAGTGGCATTCGTCCAGGACCTGCAAGTGCGCCGAGTCAGCATTGTTTGACCAGAAAATATGTCTTCAAGCTTGGGAGTTTGTAAGTTTCTTTTACGTCTCACAACAACGGAGACATCTAAGCAAGACAGTAAAACTCCGGGATATATCCCAGGGGGGAAAGAGAATGCCCGCAGAAGCAGCTCACCACCTGAAGGAAGACCCCCACCCCCTGTACTGAGCATAGAATCATTTCCTTGTTGATACCATCCACCCGGAAGTTTCTCAGCCGCCGTAAAACGTCCTTCAAGCCGGTCAGGTGGCTGAAGAGTGACTTTAGCAAGCTGGTTCTTCTGAGCTTCTGCGGCAGGCTTGAAAGTCTCCGGTACCACGTTGAGATCGTCGCCAGTCGCAACAGCTTTTTCGATAGCCTGTTGGGGAGTCGTTGTGGAATCTGCTGTGCCCGCATCTGCACGAGGTCCTCCCCAAGTCCTTTGGCCGGCTGTGAAGATACCATAGACCCTTGGTTGATGTCAGTATCATAGTTCGGAACTCTCAAGCGCGTTTGGTTAAGGGACTTACATGTAGTACCAGTTGAAGAAAGGATTACAGACGAACATTAGAGGATAGGCCCAAATCTTGAAGCGCTTCAGCTTTGCACCGAAGTAGATCATCATAACCCAGTTCAGACCAAGGGAAATAGCAATAAATCCAACCGGTAGATCTTTGATGTTCTTGGAAGTGCTCAAGATGGAGATGACCATAATGAAGAACAGCAAGGCTGTAGTTCTAATGGTATTTTGCATGAACCTAACCACAGCCAATATTGGGTACCGCTTCCAAATCCTCATGTCTGTCAGCATGCAGACTTCATTTGTAATGAAGCCCAAGAACCATCTTCTGCGTTGCTTGATTAGAGATCGATATGTTTGGACTGCTTCCGTTTTGCAGAAAGCCGTCGTGCACATTTGGATTTGGTACCGTTTCTTGGCTCCAATCATAAACAGATGGGTCAGCCATCGATCCTCTCCCAAATGAGACTTTCCATAATCAAACATGTCCTCACACTGTTCGGCTTTATCAGCGAAGTAGTATTTGGCCATTCTGCGGAAAGCCGAAAATCTCAACATAGTGAGGGCTCCTGGTAAGCAAGTAACGGCTCCACAGCCAGATTCAACAGTTCTTTCGAATAGCTGGCCGTGAATGTATTCCATGTCCTGGAGGAGAGTAATAAAACTGTGTTTCTTGGTCGTTGAAGTGATAACGCCAGTCATTGCCAGCATATCTCTCGAGTTTCCAGGGCTCAACTCCATGTCATATACGAAGTTCTGAAGGCACACACGGTCCAATATACAATCCGAATCTATGAAAAGGATGAAAAGGTTATCGTTTCGCTTCAAATACGCCGTGTAGATTTTGTCGATAAGTCTGTAGGTAGCTTTCTGGCAGTGTCTTTTTCCTCCATGAGGAAAGCGAGATACTGTAATTCGTGCCCCGCGGTACTTTACGTCAATACTCTTCGGGTATGAATCGAGACAAAGCGGGACGCCTAGCTTCTCAATTGTGTTGAGGTATAATTCATCCTCCTGATCACCATCGAACGAGAGAAAGACATGGATGCATGTTGTCGGGTAGTCACAATCAACAACAGAGCCAACCGCGGTCAACAAGACATCTGGATCCTCCATGTAGCATGGCATGACGATAACAACTTTCGGAGCCGAATGCTCATCTAGGACCTGCTTCATGCGTTTTGTTCGTCCAATGGAGTGCGTAACAATTTGATAAACGCAGAAGAGCCAAGGGATCGTTAACAGAGCGGCGAAAGACCAGAATCCAAACCATTGAAGGAAGGTGACCATGGAAAGTGGAAAGTATTGAGTTATGTGATTGGGTAATGGGAGAGTGACAACCATGATCGGTAGGTAGATGCATCTATGAGCATGAGCAATTAGTGCGAGTCATCAAATCGACTTTCTTTTCTAAATAGAACATACCTTAGAAGAGTGAAGACAATTGCCACAACTACTGCTAGAATCTTGACTGACCAATGCTCGGCTTTCTGGTATACCTTCACTAAACAGTACAAAAATGCAGCAAGCCAGAGGAACCATTCAAGGAAAGCAGCCAGTAGAACCGACCCAACGATACCAGTATAGATAATCTGAGCACAAGCGATGGCGTAAGTAAATTATCCCGCAAACAATAGCCAATTAAGACATTGATAGCAAGAGTGCGGCTTACATCTTTGACTGGCCACGGCGAAGTATTGTACGGAGACATCTTGGGAAAAGATAAATCAACGACCGACGCAGATTTGAACAGAGAAAGTCTACTTCGGGGGGGTTTTTTTTTGGATAAAAAGACCCGGGGTTCTTTCAACTCTTACTTTCCACAGGTTGAAGTGCTGCGGGGTCCCGGAAGAGGTCCGCTTGGGAAAGGGTAGCTGCAGGGTGAAGCGTAAGTACTTTAGTTGTTGCAGTGGCCAGCAAGGCGAACAAAGACTTGTACAGGATTGACTTACAATAGCCTAGGAGGGAATGTGACTCCCAATAATTACAGTATCGTTTTGTGAATGTGAATCTGTCAGTCCCTTGAGTCGGTGTTCGGTTGCACAGTCTTAGGAAACCCGTGTTGTACACAATCGTTTTGACCAAGCGGAGAATATGCAATGATTCAAAGAGGTCGAAGCAAGCCGAATGGAGTGATGAAGTGGGAAATGAGTTGTTCCAGCAGATCAGACACTGTTAGAAGGACCGAAGAAACCTTTGGAGGTGTCAAACCAACCGAAGGGTTGTATGATGGTTCATGCAGGCTTCCTGCTACACCATCCATCGATCGTTGCTGCTGTGTTTTGGTCGCGGAGAGAATGGGAGGAGAATGAACGAGTGGTCGCCGGCAAGGCACGAGCAAGGAAATTCAAGAACGGGTCCCACGAAATCAAACTTCATGGAAATTCACTTTTGTGATGGATGACGGCATCATCGATCATGTCTTATTTGACATTGACAGAGAGAAAAGGGAAGACAAGAAAGAAGATACAGAATTCGGAAAGTGCAAGTGAGAAGCAGATCTGGCGGCTATGCAAATACCGAGTAAGGTATACATATATACATATATATGCTCATCTGATGCGGAAGTCGCAATCGAGCCGGGCCTGGACAAATTGGGACCATACAGTACCTAGGTACCTTATATAACTCAACTAACAAACGCAAAGACTGTTTCTGCCTTCACAAAACATCGTGTTCCCACGGCCAAACGTCCAAGAGGCATGTAGTTGAACCGGCAAACCAGGTCCTTGACATCTACATCTACATGGAGGCACAGAGTTTGCACTTATCTGGATACTCAGCCAGACTGCATGTGCTACTCAGGATCGCGTACCTTGTTGCAGCTTGATGTGATGTCCTCGTCGTCGCTAGAGTATTTAAGCTTACTGCACTGCGGAGAAACTACACTACTTGTGGTCATCCTTGCAGCAGATCATTCTCAGTGTCTTAAAACACGTCCACGCCACGTTCACGTTCACATACATATACATATACATCAGCGTACTTCACCAACCACATTAAAATCTATAACATTCCATACCGAAAAGAGCTTTCAAGAATAGCGTCCCACTTTAACTCGGTCCTGGCAACACCCAAGGTCATCGCTGCTCTACTGCAAGATGTTTTGCAGAAATTTCTTGGCTTTGGACCCAGACCAGAGTCCCTCCTTCTGAACTGCCAAAACATTTGGGGTCTACGGCTACGCCAACGCCGTAAGGATCACTCAAGCGAGCTTAGTTCAAGAATACGAAGGGCTCTTTGCCTTCCCCTCGTCGCCAAATAGCAAGAGGAATAAGCGTACAGTACGTCGGCGATACTAGGCCGATGATGCTGAGTCTTTCGGAGATATGGCGAATCGACATCCTATAAAGACAGACTTCGATTACTCTCTTTCAATTTCCTTTTGCCAATTGAAAGCTGCCGTGTGTTTGGTTTAATCTCATCTCTCTTCAAACAAAAATGGCAGCAGAACTGCTTGCAAACCCCGCTTCAAAAGCAGGAGCGATAGAAATCACCAACGGCTCTTGCCTCTGCGGTTCAATAACCTACACAGTCTCAGGCACACCTTCCACAACCGTCCTCTGCCACTGTACAAGCTGCAAAAAGCCATCGGGCTCTGCTTTCATGGCCAACAATTTCTACGAGGCTTCTGTAAAATCCCAATTCCTTGCACCAATCAACAGGCGAGAGAAGTGTGTGTGTCCCGCAAGATGAATGCTTACTGGAATAGAAACTTAATATTACTGGTCCTACGAGTACCCTGAAAAAGTACAATGATACGAGCCCCGATGCTGGTGGTTTCGTCCAGCGTTATTTCTGTGGTGACTGCGGCTCGAACATATTCATCAAGAACTCGAAATGGGAAAATGCTGTGATCGTTGCGACGGGAACGTTGGATTATGAGGAGGCGCTGACGGAATGGAAGCCCGATGCTGAGTTCTTTTGTAAGAGAAGGGGTCCCTGGTTGTCTAATGCTGGAGCGATTGAGGAAAAGAAGTTCAACGCGATGACTTAGAAAGTCTAGCGTCTTGAAGACTGCCTCGCATTTGTGGTTTTCTAAAAAGTGATTGAGAAGCAATATAAGACGCGTTGCGAGGGTTGGGTACTTATCTGCACGAGTAATGCTCTTCTTATAATTACATTTACTAAACAAATTTCAATTCTGCAAAAAGCTCCTAACCACCGTCAACGAAAGCATCTATGGCTATGAATTCGCACCGAGGACAACTAAAACGTCCTGAAAATTGTGTGTTCCTGCATCGCATGGTTCAACGCTTCTCATTTGCATCACAAAAACAACTATGCATGCTTTAGTAGACAGTAGAAGAAAGGGGGTAGTGAGTGTATTTGCGTAGCATGACGATGTTATGCATGCGCTATAATAGCATCGTAACGCAAAAGAAAGAAAATGAATGACTGCGCTCAAAAATCTCCTCCATTCAACCAATCTGTCCGCCTATCCTCCACTGGATAGTCCTCTCCCTCTCCCAACAGCACCTCCACAATCAATAAACAGCCAACCCACTGATCACACCTTCCACCACAATCATTCTTTCATTCGTTCGCCGATTCGAAGGTTGGGTCGAGGTACCGACCGTCGCAGCTGCTGTCGTCTCCAAGGTTCGACAATCCGGGTATGGATGGAGTGGCGTAGTGGTGACTCGAGTGGCTTCGCGTCGATGGGCAGAGAAGAAGGTCCTAGTCATTAGCAATCAAGCTATCAACCAACATGCTCTGATCAGGTCCTATTGTACCCTCGAAAGAGGGGTTTTCATCAGCACTCAGTTCTCATATACTCGCACAAAAGCAAATGCCCCCTTCGACCAGAGGTTACTTCTTGGTCTGGCCTCTGACAGCCTTTAGCGCTTCATGCCCAGCCAGCATTGCTTTCTTGGAGATTTTGCTACCTTGCACCGCTGTCTTTGCAGGCTCTCTCTTCAGAGTCAGCCTGCTGACATCACCGGGTGATGCGACGGCGTTCAGAGGGCCGCGACTAGCAGTTGATGCAGGTCTATCTCTTTCTGGGGAAGGGGGTGCGTTTTTGACTTGCGAAACTTTGCTCTTGGGATCATACCAATCGACATCACTGAGTTGCAACTTTCTCGCTCGTTGGCCACTGCGATTGTTACTCGACTTGTCAGGTCTGAGGTAGTTCGCTGCGGCCGTCTTCTCGAGACCTGCGTTGATCTTGTGAATATTGATGTTGAGGGGTATGGGGGCGAGTATGTCTTCACCATCTTGGTCTTCGCCATCTCGAAGGTCGTAGTTCAGGACCAAGCTCTTGATTCTTTGCTGTTCCTCGCGCTCCGCAGCCTGTTGGGTTTTCATGGCAACCGCGAAAGTTGAGTCGGAAGGAAGTGCGACAGTGCGAGTCTAGTGCTAGTATTAGTATCGTGAACCTTTTTGAAAGGGCTGAAATACAAACCTGTTGTCGATTACCACGCTTTGTGAGGAGGGAGAAGGCCATTGTGCTGCTTGGGGGAGCGTTGCCAACAGGCTCATCGTTCCAGGACTCGTTTGTGGCAGGCACATCGCGGTCCTTGCGTCTGATGGGAAGGGGTACGTCGAAGGTAGATTTGCGTTCGTGCTTTCGCGATTCTAAACTTTCAGCCATCATCTTTGCATACTCACGCTCAAAGTCAGCCTCATCTTCTGGGTCAACTTGTTCCTCCTGTCGAGTAACCACAATAGATTCCTCTTCGGAATCGGTTCCTGCGACTGACGGATTTGCATCGCCATTTGCATCGATCTTTCTCGGAGGTCAGCAGGCGTCAGCAGCGATATCAAGAGCGGTGTGGCTTACATCTGTTTCTTCGTCTGATTCAGAATCTTTCTCGGCATCTCCTTCAGCAAGGCCAGCTTCAGCTTCGGCTTCAGCATCATCCATCCCCTCATCCGAAGAACCATCGCTGTCAGCCTCTTCGGGCTCGGCGACTTTGTCCAGACCAGAAGTTTTCTGGTCTTGTGCCATAGCTAGCTGGAAAGCTTTGCTGGCCTCTTCAATGTTAGAAGCAAGCTTCCATTGGGGCCTAGTCAGCGCAAAAACGTCTTGAACGATGAACTCTATGTCCATAGGAAGAGTATCTTTGGTGTAAATGTAGTACTGAATCACGTTAGTTGTTTTCCGCCAACGAAAAAAGAAAGTACCCACTTGGAAGAACGACAAGAAATAGTCCAACTTCTTGCCAGCGGCTCCACGATTGAAGAAGATACCACAAGTTTCAAGTAAATTTGCCACGAGTCGAATACGGAAGAAGTCATCTGGCATATCAAAGGGGTTGATACGACCTGGAATAGGCGGGCCACCTACATGAATGTTAGTCAAATGCACGTGGAGAAGTTTTGACACGACTTACCATGACCAAATGTCATGATGCGGTACATAGTATCGAAGATTACAGGGTGATCAACCATGCGGTAGTTGTAGAGCTCGCCTAAGTATTTAACTTCTGCGAGTCGGCGCTGATTGAATTTGAAGTCGTTCTGCTCTAGTCCAAGTACAATATATTCCAGGACATTATCGATAACCGCGGTAACAAAGTCTTGGTGGTATCGATACAAGGCGCTCACTAGAATAGCAAGAAGGTGAATGTTACCATACTTGACCTTGCCAGGCTTCGAAAAGATCTTCTCCAAAATGGTGACAACCTCGGCCTCCTCCCAGTGCAATCTGCGAATCTGTTTGAGGCATTTCGTATAGTTGCGATTGTTCATATCCAAGTACACGAGCTTGCGAATGAAAAGATCAATTGGCGTCCTCTCTTTTTGCTGGATAGCAGCTCTGACAGGTGGATCGACATAGTAGACGGCGTTCTCAATGAGCATGCGCTCTTGTTGCCCAATATGCTGAACTGACTTCTTTCTCTTTAGAGTCTCTAGGAATGAAGTCATGCGAGGAGAAGTTTCCGGATTTCGAAGCAGATATCGACCGCAGTTTTCAAGGAGGTTACAGATGATCTCAATGTTCATTCTCGAGAAATCATCCAAGCTGACCTTGAGGCAATGGAAAATGACATGCTCGGGAACAACACCAAACTTTGTCAATTCAGCAAGGTAGCGAATGTTTCCGAGTCGAGCTTGGCCTAAGAATTCCTTTTCTTTGCGTCTTTGGAGACTTCTAAATTCTTGATCAAGATGATCAACCAGACCTTTCGGGATATCCGGCATGTATTTGCCCAATGTAGCGACAAGTCGAGAGTACGACGGTAAGAGATCACTACGTCCTTTGGGAATCTCTTGAACGGCTTTGACCAAACGGTTCCGAGAAGCCTTCGAGTTGAGGAAACAAAAATCGATGGCGGCTTGATCAATCAAGTCTTTGTTGGTGAGATCTGGGAGTCGTGCCAGTAGAGCATCAACCTGGGCACCAATAGTCTTATTGGCAATGGCAGTAGACTGGTCATCCTCGGCGGTCTTGGCACTGGACTCAGCAGAGCTTGATTCTGAAGTATCGATCTTCTTTCCCACTTGCTCATCTGTATCTGGTTTCTTCTTCTTCCCGTCTTCGAGCAACATTCCAGGAACCTTGCCTTTTAGGTCAACGAGATTTTCATAGAATCTCCTCTCGTCCTCGTCTTCCCAGATACCTGCACCTTCGCCTTCACCACGCAAATATTCCCCAGTCTTGACCAGGCCGATGCCTCCATTGCCGGTAGCAGAAGTATCCTCGGAGTCTTTGAGATCTGGCATATCCCCACCAATAGCATCTGCGAGAGTTTGGGCATTCGAAACCAGTCGTTCCTGAGCCTTAACGACCTTCTCGTAACTTGCCTGTCTATCCTCAAATACTTGTCCAGACTTGACGTAAGCTTCAGCATCTTTTCGAGCCTGCTTACTGATGGCTTTCTGATCGCGAGTAAGGTGTGCTTTGACATCTTCAAAATAACGCTTCAGAATGTTACGGAATCGCTCCTGAAGCTGGGGCGATGCAAGAGGTGGGTCATCAATGGAATTACTTGGTGATGTGACTTCCAAAGGAGATTCATCATCTGCCTCTGTAGCACCCTCGGTGATTTTTGTGGCTCCATCTTCTTCAACAGTCTTGCGTCCTTCAGCACTAGCTTCTTTGACACCAAGAATGTCCCAGCCGAAGGCTTTAACGAATATGACCAGCAATGGTAGGTTTGCATGCTCTCTGTCATGACCTAATAGATCCTTGAGAACTTCTAGAGGAAATGGCTCAGCACCACCACCTTTGCCTGCCCCATTGGACTTCGATTTGACATCAGGAACCTTCCCAGCGGCGCTTGAGAGTGATTCTTTGCCTCGTGAAGCATCATCTGGGCGACTGACATCATCCAACGTCCTCAAAACACCTACAAGCCATAATTCCGTGACAACCCTGAGAAGTACCCTCTGACGTGTGATGCGCTCTTTTTCCTCCTTCTCTCTAACATCGGCAGCAAGGCTCTTCAGTAGCGACTTCTCGGGCGTTGCTAATCCCTTGCCTACAAGCCATCCCAGAAACTCCGTGAATTCTATAGGTCCAAAACGTTGGTGCAAGGCGCTCACTATTTCCACCCCAGCTTCAATTTCACCTGGTGACTTCAATCTACACAGCCCTTCGTAGCATGCGGATATGATTTCGGATAGGTATTTGTGCAGACTGAGTGTTCGAATTTCTTGCAGAAAAGTTCCGAGGGTCGCAGAAGTGATAGCCGTCCGCAGTCGCTTTATGAAGGCTGTATTCTTCTTCAGGGAGGAATCGAGGGACTTGTTAACTTCGTAGATGTCTGTACTGGTGTTAGAGCATAACTTCCCCCACTCGTCCTTGAGTAACCGACCTTTCTCCCCATCCCAGGCTCTGCTGTTCAATTCGCGCAATTCGCCTGTAGGTCCATGACATTAGCAGAGAGACCTTTGTTTTTCGGCAGATACAACATCACTCACGCTTTCTCTTGCGATCCATGAGGATCAGTCTAAGCCTCTGTAGGCCAAATCGCGGGTACTTGTGGAGGTATGGGCGTCTTGATGTTCCTTGTGACCCCACATTCGTGACTTCTAGGGGCGCATTAAGGTCTTGTGGAAATATTCTGCAGAAGCAATGAAATGCATCTGAATGGACTCTGCGGATAGTTCTACTAGATGTCGGATTGCTTTCAAGAAACTGCGTCCCTTCTTGTGCCAGACAATGTGGAATTTGCGGTGGGAATTTGTAGCTCTATCGATTAGATTCCGCTAGCCAACATAAACGCGCTTGCGGTGACTCTTGCCGCGCCGTACCTACCTGCGTACATGGGCATTTATTCTGGAAGGTACGTCGAATGGTTTTGTAATTGATGTGAATCACAGTTTGTATTTCAATTTATTTTCTAATTCGTTGAGATTTATGGTGCTTTTATAAATTTGATTTGTTTACAGTATGACTATTCCATTGCGTAGTTATGGAAGCAAATGAGGGGTTCAGTCCTTGTGCACGCGCGTGCCATCTCAATTTCGCTCGCTCTTTATGTTTACAGTACCTATATCGTCATGTTTCAAAACTTCTAGCATCGAGCTCCTGTTCTGTCAATGGTTCCTCTCTCAATGCTGTCCTCATCAAACGAAAAAAAGCCAACTCAAGATGTCCACCTCGATGACTGGCAAGTAAGCCAGCCCCGTCGTTGCGTGAAAGCACAGAGTACGCGTCGCGCTGACCTACAGCTGCGACCAGCGCACCGCTGAAAGTGCTGTGAACCTTTCTTCTTATATAGAGGGCTCTTGGGTGCAATTCTGAAGCAGCAGCTTGCTTTGCTGGCTAATACTAGTAAGTTGGTTTACTTCCCAGCACGAAATAGGCCCTTGAAATGTATCCTTGCTGCTTCAACAACTTCCCCCAGAAATACAGTGAAATTAGCAAGTGCCAGCGCATATGCCTGCTATTTGAAATTTGGGAAACTTTGAGCTGCGAGGTGCAGGATCCTAGAAAGAATCACAGGGAGAAATGTAGAATCTGACGAGGGCCTTAGAAAGACCACCCCGATTGGACCTCATCGTTGACTTGAAAAGTTCCCCAGAATTGACATTTGACATAATACCTCGTGTATGGAAAACGTTCTCCAGAGGCTCGATTACGCATAGACATACAGATAATCATCTGGTGGCTAGGGACCAGCATGATACTGTTTTGTGCCCTACCTTCCAGATGAAAGAATTGGTATATCACATCCAATTTAGGAAGAGGCCACTCTACTTCACACGTTACATCTTCACATCAGATATTCCTTTTTGTTAGGCAAACGGGAAGGATCAAGGTGCTCGGGCAACGCTCAAACCCAACACCCAAATCCAAGACTCCAGCCGTTTGCCAACCTCGCCCACCAATATCATTGACTTACTCCCTGTACCACGATCGTCTATTGTAATGTGTGGCACAACATTCCGAACCGTGAAAGCTGTTTCGAGAGCTAGACAATGCCTCGGAGCGCAATTTCGGACAGAAAACAAGCCGCGCGAGTCCATAGCACGGGTATATCGCGGGCGACAATTTCGAAGACACGAGTTATTGTTCAGCCGACGACGGCAGCAACCACGACAGGAATTCCGCAAGCTATTTCATGCGTGAAGCTTGTGCTCACTCGTCCAATAAGCAATTGGAGAACTTTGTTTATGTTGAGGTCTCTAGGTCAAGGTTTGACCTAATTGTTTTGACAAAAAGAGATATTCGAACCATCAAGTCTTCTGGGAATTGTATCGTTCGCTTGCCAGAGGTAAAGCGCTAGGTAAGGCTATATCAAGTCATTATTCAAAAAGGACAGCCCCTCGCAGTGGCTTCCAATTTTCGAGGCAGGAGACATCGAGTTGCAATGTAAGATCTTACTATTTCCAAGGAAGTGTGTGTGTGTGTACAAATGGGCCGACCGCTAACGTAGTTTCCGGTTAGTGCTAATAATAAGGTACTGTAAGCTATCTACAGCGCGGAGAAGCCAAAAATGGCGCTTCTCCGCACGACCAAGTCGACGAATCACGAGCCTCTAATCTTATCTCACGGAGGCAAATTTTAACAGGACTTCCGCGGCCTCACATCTTGAACTACACTGTCACCAGGAGGATTTGCCCAGCAATGCAGCTTGTGGAAGCTTTTGGGTCCATCATGTAAGAGCGCTCTTCTCCACGCAATTGTCTGATCTTTCATGAAATCTATTTTCAAACATGTACAATTTACAAATCTCATCCATGTCGATCCATTTATTCTCTTTGAATCTTCTTTGGGCTGCTTCAGTGCATATAATATAACATCCAATCTGCCCCGGCTGGCAGTACATGCACCTCATCCCTTGACTGCGTGTCCATTCTCAGTTACAGTTGCGTCATAAATAGATACTTTTGACTTAGCTCTCTTCGATCAAACCTACACCAATCATGTCTACAGCTACAACGCCCTCACTACCTCGAAATATTGAAAAACAGTCAAAGGCGTCAAGCTCATTGGCGATAGTCAATGTTGTCAAGTTACCACCTTCTCCACCTCAATCGACCGATGCTGGCAGCGAATTGTCCGACCAAACCACGTTGAGTTCAAGAAGATCGAGTGAAGGTCGACCAGAGTCCCGATATTCACTACCTCCACCATCAAAACAACCCAAAGAAATCCTCAAAGAAGATATCAAGACTCCGGACAGTCATGTTCCTCGAGATTCTCGATTGATACGTCTTACTGGCATCCACCCTTTTAACGTCGAACCACCCCTAAGTTCTCTGTACGATGAAGGTTTTCTCACATCTCCCGAGCTCTTCTATGTCCGAAATCATGGCGCTGTACCAGAAGTGGACGACGCAACGATCCCGGATTGGGAATTTTCGATTGAAGGGTTGGTCAAGAAGCCTATTACCATGACACTGAAACAACTTATTGAGAAATACGAGCAAATCACGGTCCCAATTACTCTCGTTTGCGCTGGGAATAGACGGAAAGAGCAGAACCAAGTTCGGAAATCGAAAGGCTTCTCGTGGGGAGCTGCAGGCGTTTCTACTGCTCTATGGACTGGTGTGCCAATTGGCGAATTAATCAAGAGGGCTGTCCCGATGCGTGGGGCCAAATATGTGTGCATGGAAGGTGCAGACAAGCTCCCAAATGGTTATTATGGGACATCCGTGAAGCTGAACTGGGCAATGGACCCCAACCGGGGCATTTTGCTTGCCCACAAGATGAATGGGGAAATGCTACGACCGGATCACGGGAAGCCTCTGCGAGTCGTCGTCCCAGGCCAAATTGGGGGTCGCAGTGTCAAGTGGTTGAAGAAGCTCGTAATCACTGCCGCACCTAGCGATAATTGGTATCACATCTATGATAATAGAGTATTGCCAACGATGATTAGTCCGGAGCAGAGTGCAAATGAGCCGAAATGGTGGACGGACGAGAGATATGCCATCTATGACCTGAGTACGAATAGTGCAACGGCATACCCAGCCCATGATGAGAGATTTTCTTTGAATAATTTATCCGAGACATACAAAGTACGAGGTTATGCTTATGGTGGCGGTGGGAGAAGAGTGACTAGAGTTGAGGTGACCCTCGATAAGGGGAAGTCGTGGGCGTTAGCGAATATCAGGTACTTCGAAGATGACTACCGGGACAACGCAAATGAAGATGAACAGCTTTATGGTGGGAGATTAGATGTGTCATGGCGAGAAACATCTTTTACTTGGTGTTTTTGGGATATTGATTTGAAAATAGAGGACTTGGAGATGTCAAGTGACGTTATGGTGAGAGCAATGGATGAGAGCATGAATGTGCAACCCAGGGATATGTATTGGAGCGTGCTTGGGATGATGAATAACCCATGGTACCGAGTCACAATTACCAAAGAAGGCGACTCGTTACTGTTTGAGCATCCTACACAACCAGCTCTGATGCCCGGGGGATGGATGGAGAAAGTCAAGAAGCGGGGCGGAAACCTCGCTAATGGGTTCTGGGGCGAGAAAATGGGAGGTGATGGAGAAGAAGAAGTGCTGGTTGAAGCAAAAGCAGAGATCAGGTTAGTGAAAGAAGGCGTCGACAGGAAGATTACCATTGATGAATTACGAAAACATGGGGGTGACGAGAATCCATGGTTTGTTGTGGATGGCGAAGTCTTTGATGGCACGGCGTTCTTGAAAGGCCATCCGGGAGGGGCAACAAGTATCGTCGGTGCAGCAGGACAAGATGCCACCGATGAGTTCATGGCAATCCGTCGGTGTCCCAATTACCGCCTCTTCCTTGAAAACTCGCTAACAAACTTGCAGACTCTGAAACAGCAAAGTCGCAAATGCCAGAATACCATATAGGTACCCTCGATGAAGCATCCCGAGCCATTCTCTTCAACGGCGAAGCCCCCGAATCAGCTACATCGTCAGAACCCCGCCCCATCTTCCTGCAGTCCAAAAATTGGACGAAAGCCGTCCTCTCCGCCAAAAAGATAATCTCATGGGACACCCGTATCTTAACCTTCACACTCGAGCACGGGGATCAAATTGTCGGATTACCAATAGGCCAACATCTCATGATTCGATTACGAGATCCCGTTACTAGAGAGGCTATCATTCGTTCCTATACCCCTATTTCTGAAGGTTCAGAAAAGGGGGTCTTGCATGTATTAGTAAAGGTGTACTTTGACACCAAGGAACGAATAGGAGGTAAGATGACGAAGGCACTGGATGCTATCCCCGTGGGCCATTTTGTTGATTTCAAGGGACCGATTGGAAAATTCGAGTACTTCGGTAAAGGTAATTGCGCCATTGGCGGTAAACGCAGATTTGTCAAGCGTTTCCTCATGATCTGTGCTGGCAGTGGCATTACCCCTATCTTTCAAGTATTGCGCGCCGTGCTCAAAGATCCGGACGATCAGACCAAGTGTCTGGTGCTAGATGGAAATAGGCTGGAGGAGGACATCCTCTGCAAGAAGGACATGGACGCTCTGGTGGCTGGGAACGAAGAGCGATGCAGACTACTGTATGCTTTGACTCAGCCGACGGATAGATGGGGAGGTATCAAGGGAAGAGTGAGTAAGGAAATACTAGAGAAAGAAGTCGGGAACTGTCCTAGAGTGGGAGAGGATTTAGTACTAATCTGTGGGCCGGAGGCTTTAGAAAAGGCTATACATGGGTATTTGAACGACATGGGGTGGCAGGATCAGGATTTGTTGTTTTTCTAAGTGAAGGAAGCAAGCTGTTCCGTGCCACCGTGGTCCGCGGGGTTGTACTATCGGAAGTAAACTTCCAGCATTCGTGTTTAGAACTGTGTTATGGTATTGGCCGCACAAGAGTCTGTTGTGTGGAGTTCAAGCTGCACAGATTAATACAAGAAACAAAGTTACCTGCTTCATATGTATTTTCTGGTTTGCCCTTTTCAAGCAATAACTCCACGCACCTTGTCTCACGTCCAACAATAACCACAAGTGAAAACAGAAATAACCACTCACTTCAAGTACAAGCGCATACTTGTAACACGCTTTTGAGGTTCCATAGCCGGATATCGGTACCTCATTGCGGGCGGCGATTACCTTGACATTCACTGCTATAGGCATTACTTGAACAAAGGCTATCTACCAAACCCAAACCAGCCCTTCTTCTGCTGAGCCGCCTGTTCCGCACCCTTAACTGGGTTAGTCTTGTCCCTAGCCCCATTTTCAGCACCTTTCTCGACCTCTCGTCCTGGATACTCGATGTAATTCCATGCGGCGTCGAAAAACAGTGGCTTCACTGGTACCGGCTCCAGTTTTGGCGGGTAGGTGACTAGGTTTGACAACGTCACCCCGGCGGTTGGGTAGTCGTTCAAACGCTCGACAAGCGGTTGTGGGCTCTCGGATGTCTTTTGGGTGTTTTCAAGGTTAGAGAGCTCGACTAGTGCTCTGTAACGCTGGACTTCGCCATCCAGAAGATCTTTGAGGAATTTAGCTTCAGAGGCAGAGACCGCAATGTTAGGCGGCGAGGAGTCTGAGGCGTCCATGGACGAAGATAAATGAGAGTTTGCGGCATTGGATTTTTCTGAAGCTCGGGCTAGCAGTGCGAGGGCATTCTTTGGGTTCGATAGCAAAGAGTGGGAGCGGGCTATGTTCAAGCATCTATTTGGTATGAATTAGTAGCTATTCTGTAATCGAAGGCAGGAAATTCTTACTTTAGTGCTGAGAAATAGCCGTGTTTTGATTCCAGCTCGCCCAAAAATGACGAATCTGCGGCAACGCCTGGGAGCTCCTTGATTGAATCCAAACTTTGCAGAATTGCATCGTATAGTACAGCCTTCTCTCTGAAATGCGCAAGCTTTCGTCCTGTCCCTTCTTCTTTAATTGGCTTTTGGTTCTTCTTTTTGGGTTTGTTCGGAGCTAATTCTACTACTATTGCTCCATCCCGTTCACCAACCATCACCCTGTTTCGGCCGATTCGCCAACTGACCATAGCATAGCTGACTGCTGTACGCGTAATCTGCAGACTTTGTATACGCCTATCGCCCTGTCCAACGCCCTCTGCTATTAACTCGTCTATTGCATGCTTTGTTGCATCAACTGCATCTTGACTTGAAATAAGGATATCATCATAGGCTGCAGCTCGATCTCTGGCCTGAGTAGCTTTAGCAGATGCTAATGTCTCTGATAACTTCTGTGAAGCACTATTAACAGATGCCAGCGCTGTTGCTATTGCCGCATCCTCCAACTCCACCGTCCGAGATCTCCAGGTGATTGTTTTGGGAACCGCTGCAGTCTCCGTGGCCTCTCGAGCTTTTGTAGGCTGGTCGTTCAACACATCGGGATCCAACTTTTCCACTTGTGAAACCAGCCCGGTGTCTTCTCTGGGAAAGAACTTTCGAGCAATAGCAGGCACTGCCACTGTCCGCGGCATTCTCATTTGATATGCTCCATATCGTATGCTAACATCGACTGGATCTGACAGTAAATCTTTGAAGATTTCGCTCTTTGTAGCAGTAGCCAGGGCACTGTATATGATTCTAGCTTCTGAATAGCTCTTCACACATCCCTCCCAGCCTTGCTTCTCGAATTCCCTAGCCCCAGTGAGTGAAGCTGCATACGCACGTGCTTCAAGCACATCTTCATCTTCGGCACCTGTTCCGGCCTGATCACTAAGAAGCCTGAATAGATCGTTCGCATAGATGGTAGCCTTGTGTAATCGGGATATTATGTGGGATCGAGTCGAGCCAGTAATTCCTTTCTTCTCCGTCGAGTGTACTTCCCGCATTGACATAGCATTCGCCCAGGCTCGTTCCGATGTAAGTAGGAGGAGGTGAACGAATCTAGAGATTAGATCAGTATGAATCCAGGAGGGGCATCCCCAAAAATACATTTGTACATACTCTTGATTGCGTCCAATGTCTTCTGGTGTCACCGGGGCTTTGGCGGTATATTTCGCGCGGGGTTTGGTTGCAATACCAAGTCTTTTGCGAAGGTTGTGGATGCGATTTGACAGCTGCGATCGGTATGTCGCATAGTCGCCGTAAAGCTTTGCCTTGTCGCGCCCAGAGACGACAAACTTGGTGATCTCCATTTCGCTGTGGGCTCGAAAATTGGTTGAAGATTGAGAGCAGTTTCTTGAATGTAAATGTGGAGGGGCACACTCAGTCCTTAGGTTGGATAGGCTTGAGTGATGGTGGGCATCGAGACCCCTGCTAAAAATGTCGAGCTAAGTGTGTATCTGGTACGATTTCATGACTTTTGCTTTTATTTGCTTTGCTTTGCCTCCTTTTCAAAGTCTTCCAGCTCAGCTCAGCACCCAATCTACAGTACTCTCAATCACACTGGCGATGAAAGCCATCTCTTCTCCCTAACTTAACGCGCGGTTGAGTTTCCATTTCCCAAGCCTGTCGCATGGTAATTCACCATATTAGAACTCTGCCATCAAGCATCAACTGATACATCTCTGCTGCAGATTAATATCTCAAAACCAATTCGACCCCTTGAAGATTACGAAGACCGAGTTACTGCAGGAAGCTTCACGTGGGCACTTGGTTTAGATAGGGCATGCTGGAGCGCACGGCGGGATGTCTAGAATCAGGCAGTTTGCGTTGCCTGCTACCAACATCCAGGAAGTCTTTGAAGAGTCGCAGAACACTGCACTCCGGCTTTTGGAACCACGCAGCAGGAGATCTTGAGCTTTCGTCCCCATTATGGGCCGCCTTGGTTCGAAGCGCCGATTCCGTTGCTCAGGAAGCAGAGACCGCTGAACAGAAAATCTTGACTGGCAATGGGGGCATGTTCTTGGACTTCTTGTACCCCGTTGGGACAATGAACCTTTTCAAGCATTACTCAGGCTGGGGTGTTGATAGACAGGATTCGCGGTGGGCCAGCAATGGACTCGCAAAGCTCGGTCAAAGATTATACACGTCCTCCGCTACAGATCCTCCATTACCGGACCACGGTGCATATTCTACTGGTCAAGAAGGAGAAACGTCGGAGAATTCCGAAACTGATATACTTCGTGGCAAGATGGGACTTACAAGAGCCACTGATTATGAAGAAGCGTGGCGACAGTATCTTCTACTGGGCGAGGCCGATCGAATACGGGTCCGAAAGCAACTGATACAGTACTACTCTACATCGGACCGAGTACTCGACGCGGAAAGGACCATTGATCTGTTTGAAGGTATGGGAGCCGAGGAGAGAGACGCCCCGACTTATCAAAAGACGATACGGTCCTATTTGAGACTCCGCAATTTGCATGACGCTACTCTGATGTATAGAACCAGTCTTGAAATCCTCAAGGTACCAGCTGGTGCCGATGAGCTTCTGGCCCACCTGTTCAATCTTTCATCGTGGTCCGAAGCTTGTGATATATGGTCGGACGTTCAACAGCCCAGCCAGGAACAGCCGCAATTCAATTACGATATATACACACTCGTTGAGAAGCTGCCAAACTTTAGAGAACTCGTTTGTAATTTGGCTAATCATACCAATAAGTTAATTCCACGGAAAGGTGGGAGAAAATCTGGCATGCGTCCTCTATTCGATTTCGCTCAAACGATGATTCGGATGGCCTTATTCAGAGAGGAATCATTTAAATCGACTGAGTTTTCAGAACTTCTAGACCATTTGATTAGTTTGCGCTGTATGACTTCGGATGATTTTCAGCGGATTTACAAAATGCTGATTTCCCTGGATGAAAGGAAGCTACTCATTCAATGCTACGAGAAAGTGCGAAGAGAAACAAGAATTGAGTTCCGCCATTACGCACTTAATGGGATATTGAAGATTTTCTGTCGTTCTCATAATATTCAAGGGATGAATTGGGTTCTGGATGACTTTGTTCGCTGCCATGGGAGACCGTCAGAAATGACGTACAGGATATGTCTAACAGAGTTTGCTGCCCAGGGCGATGCAACTACTGTTCATACACTCTTCGATCAGTATATGGCATACTATGTCTCGAAGGCTCATCCGCTACTCGACTCGGATCGCTTGTCTCCTATCCTCCAGGTACATGCGAAGCGTGGTGAGATTGATAAAGTCATCAAAGCTTTCAACGAGATTTCAGACACCTATGGGCTGAAGCCGACCATCCTCTCGTGGAATATCCTTATCAGTGCCCATTGCAAGGTGCAGAATATCGATGAAGCATTCACTTGCTTACAGTTGATTCTCGAATCCCCTGATATCGACCCAGATGACTATACTATTGGAACCCTGATGGGAATTTGTGTAAACCGCGGAGATCTTGAAAGTGCTGTTGAGCTCTACCGGTATGCCGAAGATCTTCAAATTAAGAAGAGTGCTGCTATGGTCGATTGTCTCGTGCTTGCACATGTCCAAGATGACCGTTTCCAAGAAGCCGAAGAAATCTGTGTGGAAGCTGCTGGCATGGACCTTGAAGGGAGCCGGACACGGATGTGGAACTATCTCATTGTTGGATGCGCTCTCAACCGCGACCTGCCAAATGGGAACCGAATACTCCAACGCATGTCTTCGTTTGGCATTGAACCGGATGAATTTACATATACAGCATTAATGCAAGCACTTTGCATGGTACGGCAACCGAATCAATGCCTCCGGATCCTACGAGAAGTTCTACCAGCTGCAGGATATAAGGTGAACGCGTTCCACTTTGCAGTCATCATGGGTGGCTATGTTGCAACTAAACAGTACTGGAAGGTTTTCGAACTCAACAAGGAGTTGAGAGAGCATAACATACGACAATCAGCCAGCACGAACGCCGTGATGCTGAGAGCCCAAGTCTCAAGCGATGCGGTGGTATTTAAGCGAGGTACTGAATTCCAGCAATATCAATCCGCAGTAGCAATGTTCTTGGATTATGTTGGATCTATGGATCCTCGAGATATATCAGATCCTGCTAGGAAGCTCATGAAGGGAAGCCCGCTCGATATTGCATATCCAACATCAATGTACAGCTATATAATGTACGTCCTCGCACAAAGCAACGATACTGAGTCGGCGAAAGAATTATTCGAAAGTTACAAGGCCGCCCTTCCAGAGAACCGACGGAAAACCCCTCCAATATCGATTCTGTCGGCCTTGTTACTGGTGAAATGGCGGGAGCGTGACATGAACGGGGTCGAAGAGAGCTGGAACCTCGTGCTTGCAGCCGCCAAAGAGCAAGGGTCACCGCTGAGGCCTCCAGGGCCATTTTGGAAACATAATGATCCTACCAACGATGTCTCAACAACACGACCTAAGATATTGTACGCACATGAGATAGAACTAGCACAGTGCCTATCCTGGTACTTGGAATCTCTAGCTTACCAGGGATTGGCGGACAAAATGATCATCACCGTCCATGACTTCATCAGAGACGGCTTCGTGCTCGACATGCGAAACTGGAATACCTACATCCAGCTCCTTGCCCGGGAAGGGCGTCCAAAGTTAGCTTTCGAAGTCTGCGAGAAGTACCTTATGCCTAATTGGACAGGTTGGTCGAGGATCCGGCGATACCTGCCAGTACCGGACCGCCTCCCGAAGGAGATTCGGGCCAAGAGGAAAAATCCACGCCATATTCGGCCGATCACAACCACGTTGCTTATACTGGCGCGCAGTTACATGGATATCGTGGCCGCGGCTGCAGAATCGAAGGCTTACCGATGGCAGCTTGATGACCTAGAGCGCTTATATCCGAAGACAGTTGATGCCATCAAAACCATGCAACGATCCTATAGCGAGCAAGAGGAACAGATATTGAAGCGCTTTTGAATGTACAGTGTTGGCTGTGTATTTATTATGGTGTGTGAGTGTATTTTTGTTTGTGAGTATGTATTTTTAGACTGTATGAGCTGGTAGAAGTGTAGATGATGAAATGAGGAAGTAATACTACTCCCAAGGGATCAAGCTCCACAAACCTCATATTGTTGGCATAACATCGAGGCTATAAGTGAGTTGCTCCTCATCTGTTCCAGCACAGCAACTACAGCTCCAAGATATGGAGAGAGAGAAATCACTGGTCTAACAAATCTCGTTCAATATTATTCCAACCATTTCTCGGGACCTGCTGGGTAGCTACTAACAGCACGCCTACAAATGTAGCATCTTGCTCCCAAGACCTAAGAGAGCATTTGAATATCACCCCTACCAAGCCCATCAAGCACACAAGAAATCCAGCATCCCCGTACACCATCCCCTCACCCTAATCCACCCCCAGCCGTCCTCATCCTCCGACTCGTAATCCCCAGCCCACCCCCGGCACTCCCTAACACAAACATAGCCGCTTCTCCCGCATCCACACTATAATTCAAATGTGCAGCACCCACCCCATCACCTCCCTTACAAATATCGTCCCCAGCATGACAAACCGTCAGCACTTTCCTAGCATCGACCCCCTGCAGTGCAGTCCCGTTTTCTGGATCTCCGAATAGGACCACCGAGGCGACTTGGGAGGTTGTGTTTGAGGGCAGGGAGGAGGTGACTAGGTGTACGATTTGTGCGCCTTGCGAGTAGCCGGAGAGGACTAACGGTGTGGTGGGGCAGAGGGAGAGTGTGTGGTTTATAAGTGCTATCCTGTTTTTTTGTTTTTTGTTTCAATAGTGTTTGGTGAAGGAAAGCCTGCGAAGAGGGAGGGGAATAATACATCAAAGCACTGCCGATAACACTTCCACCTGCGAGAAAGCCGCTGACATCTGCCAGATAATCGACGCCTTGGATAGCAAGTTGATTTGTGTCGTTCATGTAGTCTGCTATTGCGGCGAAGAATGGGGGGCAGCTAGGATTCCCACGTTGCCTTTGCTTTTTCGTTAACTATTACCATCTTCGAATCCCGAGGAGGGAAAGAACTACCAGGTTCATTTGTCCCCCTAGCAAACAGTACTGTCATTTTCGGACAAGTAGTAGCATTCTTCAACACATCGTTCTTGGATGTGACGGCATGGAGATCTCCGACGAGGGTCTTAAGAAGTCCCGAATTCTTGTTATCGAGGAGACTGCTCTTGTCCCCCTCTTCGGATTTTGGGAATGGAAAGGCCAGGGCTAGTAATGGAAGGAGCAGAAGAATGGTCAAGATCGGCCGATGCATCACGGCAACAGGAAATGGGATAGCCTCTAGGGCGTCAATATATTAAAAGTGAGTAGTGCCAAGACCAGCTTTTCGTAATTAGAAGGAGGGTTGAAGTTTAAGTCATGTTGGAAATCTTAAAAGAGATAGTTGTGCACAAAAGAAGGTATAACGAATGGACGTTGAGTTGATAAAGGACATGGCGCAAACAGTTCCAGACTTGCGGAACGTCATGCATAAAACTCTCGACAGAATGCTTTGCGAGGTATCATTATCCGAGAATCAATTGCTGGATCGGCGTCTGTTTTGGAGATCGTTTTGACCGGCTGGAGATGGTGTCGCGAATCTGGTTTCAAAAGATAAAGAGCCGTACAGGGATGGGTTGAAACTTCCTCAAAGTAGTACGAGACCACTATATTTGCCTTAATCAGTGCATTGTTGAACGTCGTCAGAAATTTAAATGATTTATGTAAATTTAAAAAACATTGTAAGTGGAGAGCCTTTCAAGGCTTCGTAAGTCTATGTAAATACACCCCCATAGCAACCTAAACATATTTCCAAAAATGATACACCAAGCACCTCGCGTTGAAATCCAGGGGTATTCTCATAACAATCCAAAAAGCACTCCCGCTGTCAAGTGATTTGACTCACATGCCGTCCAAACGATCTTGCTGAGTAGGTCTACCAACTCCAAGATCTCGCAGCTTCTTCGCCAGTAGTCCCTCAGCCACGACTTGCTTGCCATCAGGGGAGCTTGCAAAGGCATTGCCTCCGTATCCAATGTCGCCTTTGTGTAGCTTATCGTAACCGTGGATACCACTTGTGCTATTACTATTCCAAGACATCGACGTACCGGACTCGTTTGAAGTGGTTGGCCGGCTGCTCTTACTCGAGTTCGGCGACTGTATATTTTCAGGCCGATCTTGGCCAGCATCATCTTCACGCCGAACCGGTTTTCGAAAAAGGCTGAATGGAATAGGCTGAATAGGTATGGCGCAACTGATGTCTCGGTCTCGTGAAGACGCCGGGCCACCACTTGTACCTTTATTCAAAGCTTGAGTGATTCCATCCATGCTATCGTAGTTACGGTTCGAGTGGCCAAGAGCAAAACCAGAACTGCGTCTTCTATAAGCCTTGTCTGCAGCAAGACTAGCCGCTGCACCGCCATTAAGAGCAAGCCCAAGACTTGATTCACGCCCTGGTTTATATACACCGAATCTTGGTTCAGGGAGTGAAATTTCATTGCGTAACTTTTCCTTTCCGTCTGGTACTCGATTTGCGAAAACAACTCTAATGCTTTTGTATAGATAAAATCGACCCCGAGACGGGGAACATATGTGCACATGTACAAGATATCGAAGCGTTGGCCGATCTGCTGGATTTATTGCAGGGCTTTGCTGTATTGAAGAGGATAATACAGAGTCAATAATAGGCCCGGCCGAGTAGCTTCGTTGACGGATGAAGGTCTTCGTCCCTGGTTCCATCCCAGAAAGGTCATATGGAACCAAAAACAATTTCACCGCGGTTTTGTTCGGGTTCTTAATTATAATCTGAAGTTGCCCTCTTTCGGGGATTCTGTAACTGCCACCAGGAGGTGCTCTGGACGAGGCTGATTGTCGTTTCTGTTGATCAGCTCTACGAATCTCTCGTTCCGTAAGCTGGTTCGTATTTGGACCGTCAACCATATCCATCTCATCACTGCGACTTCGACCAACACTGGCACTGGGTCGTTTCCGCTTGTTGTCACGTGCCTCATCCGGATTTGACAGACTGTTCTCCAGATCAATTTGACCTACATACGGGCTAGGTCCATCTTCAGACTTCCCCAAACGACCATGGCTTGTAGTTTCATAGCTGTAGAACACCGCCGGGAAGGGAATGGTCACGTGAGCTGGACATCGAAGACTCGCCTTGCACTTACCAAGACCCAAAACGCCTATCTGAGCAACAAAATCCAAAGGCTTTGAGGGAGTAGTCGACATGCGTCCTTGGAGGATGCTTTCTTCATATGATCCGACCATGGATGCGTGAAGAGGAGAACTATCAGAGGTATACGAAGGTCTTCTCGAACGTGAGAAATTCGGCGTTTGAGGTGATGATGACGGCAGGCCCGCATTGGACGTAAGAGATCTTCTTGGCTGATGGGCTTGGTAGGGAAACGTATTGTCTCGTCGGAGATGTGGTAGTGGTTTGTTAAAATTTGATGTTGTCAGGACTGATGGTGTTGAATGCATCGAATGCGATGCTTCTAGGGTGTGTCGCCGAGGACTTCTTCTCGAATCCGTGTTTATGTCGATAGGATACGAATTTGTTGAAAAGTCAAAATCATCATTACTTTCCGAATGTACTAATGGACTCGTAGGCGGTTTCAGGATAAAACTCGACGAATACGAGGATGACAATGAGGGAATTCGCGACCGTAATTCTAGTTCAGAGTCGAGCCTGTCTGCTGGTGGAAATCGAGTGTCGAGCTGAAATGGAGAGAAATTTCTTGGTGGCGATGTAGCAAGCCACTCTTGTCTGTCTGAATTGTACAGGCCTGGGTTCGCCTGCAGGAGCCCATGGTCCCCTGCTATGCTCTGCTGTGGTCCTTCGGTAAAGTCACCACTATGTAAAGCCGACCGTGGCCTCTCAATTTGTAGGCCTGCATGTGATGGCTCGATATCAGTTGTAGATGTGCGTTTAGCTTCTGAGATATCGGGGGATGGTAATAAGGGCGAGGAACTGGAGGCATTGGCAGTGGGTTTCTGAGGTGTCTCGTAATCTTGAAGCAATGACTCCAGCTATAGATCCGAATTAGTCAATAGCCAAAATTTGAGATCCAGGGATTATGAATCATTACATACATTTCGATTTGATTTCTTAAGTCGACTAATGATTTCTCTTCGGTCGGAGGTTCCATGTATCGGGAATGAGAAGCTTGCATCCAAAATGCCCACAGAACTATTCCTTTGCTCCTCCGGCGTGTCCAGCAGAGGCCCTTCACATAATTCCGTCCGGATGCTCTCCTCTGAAAGCTTTCTTGTCATAGGAATGGCCTCAAGTGGCGAATGGGATCGACTCTTCTTTGCTGGCGTCTCGGGTGATACTTGGCCACTGACCAGGTCATCTTGGAATATGGGCATTTTGTGAGCACAAATATTGCTCCCTCTTGTGTCATGTAGCCATTGCGAGAAAGGTAGGCAATTTTGTTGGAAGAAAATGATCGTTGAAGAGGCAAGGAAGCTGTGATGTAAAGGCTGGTCGTCTGTTTCGGAGCGGGGGCGGGCGGCAGTCTTTATTCTTTCGGAAGTATGCAAAACTTTCACCAAACCTGTCCTTTTTGTAGATTGGTCTCCATATAGTAAGAACGAAAGCAATTCTTGGACTCTATTCGGAATATATTTGCATTTTCTCCATTCCAAATGAAAGTCGGTGTAGAGGAAGTAAAGAAGTGGAGGAGGTGAAGTGTGATCTGCTCAGTAAGTGGACCTGCAGCTATGGCGGATAAGCTGGCGCTGCTCGCTGCGTCACAATCGCTCCCGCTAAGTAGGAATATATGAACCTTGCTAGCGTGTCCTGAAATATTTTGTTCCCCTCGCCTCGCCCTCGTGCCGACAACCTCAAGAAATTCCACAGATCCTTCATCAGTATATACACAAGAATGGCATTCAAACGACCCCTCGAGGATGATGCCACGGCATCACAGCACAAGAAACACAAATCTAAGTTTAACATCGGGCCGGACAACTTACCAGATGGAACCTACAGAAGAAAAGGTACGCAGCCCATCTACATATAGGAATCCCTCTCTCATAAGATACTCCCCCTCTTCTTTAGCAAGCAACAACTAATACATTTATCAAAGTGATTAAAATAAAAAAAGACCTAATCCACAAAGCCAAAGTAAAAAAATCATACGCAAAACTCAAGGCCCGCGACCCCGACCTTGCAGCCTCCTCCGCACCCCCTCCCACCGAATCCGAACCAGAACCAGAACCAGTAACCCAAGAACTTCACCCTGAACGACAAGCAATGCTCGATGCCCCCCGCTCTCCCACACCGCCTCCAAACCAAGATTCAAACCCAAATCCGTATCCCGGCAACCGCCAACCCCGCCGCAATAACGGTAAACGCCCCGCTTATTTCGAAAAAGAACAAGCCTTCGCAGCGCAACAAAAGTCGGACGCGGAAGCGAAAAGGATAGAGAGGGAACGTAGGGAGAAAGAGAGGGGCGAGAAGGTTGAGGAGAGGGAACGATTTCGGAGGGCGATGGCGAAGGCGAGGACGGGAGGCAGGAATGGACAGAGGAAGTTAGGGAGGGAGAGTAAGGTGCTTTTGGAGAGAGTTAGACGGGTTGTTGGCGAATAAGTAAGAGACGATGATTTATACCCTATGGGATGCGAGGATTTTGCGGTTTAAATGGAGTACAGTCTGTCTGGTATAAGCGTCTTACAAGAATTGAGATCCTTGAACTTGCATATATTTCGACATCTGAGAATTCCGTAGTTGTACCCCTTTGCTATCATATCGCTGTCATATCGCTGCCTCTTTCCTTCCGTCCGATGTTCCCATAAAGCATTTCCTTCTATGCAGCAAGCAGTTTCCCATCAATATATACCCAGGAACTGTTAGGTTAAAAAAAATCCAAGTATCTTAAAAACCATTACCCGAAGAAAAGCTTCAAGCACGCTTGCTTAAAATAGTATGTATAAATACGAAGAAAATAGACGTCGGTATTGTAATGAAAGGTCTGGGCGAATGAGCAGCGAAATTATAACTTGACTAAAGATTAGGAACATATTATTAGAGTAAATAATCACTGGACTTGAGGTATGATAGTAGAATTAAAGTATTAGAAGCTGATTGTCAATAGATGGCATCTTGAAGAAATCCAATGTAATGTGGCTCGCCACCCGCTCTATAATAATAAAGATGGAAATGAAGAACTACCCAAACCCTTCCACCCTCCGACCACGAGGCCCAACCCCTAATAACAACCATAGTAACCGCTACGACTCGTCAACCATTCCGCCGTCATCTCCATCCTCTTCTGCTTCCGATCCATGATAGCAGCCTGCTCCGCATAATCCGCCAACTCCATCCGCATCAGCTTCCTCTGCTCCGTATCGATATCATAAAACCTGCCTTCTTGACTCTGCGGGATATAATCATGAATGGTAGTTCGCCAATGGCCGGTGACGGTGATTTGAGGTGCAGGCATTTTCATGGACTGGCCGTACCGAATCCGCTCTTCGCCATCGAATTCGTCTGCTAAGTCAAGAAGATCCTGCTTGCGTCGTTTCTTGGGGGAGGGTGTCTGAGGTTTATTTTTGGTTAGTGGTGGGAAATGTGGGAGTAGATAGGGCAGAATTGAATTCACCTCCAGTCGTTCGACTTCATCCGGGTCCATGTTCATGGCTGCTCGAGATTTGCGTATACGGTCTGCAGCGATTAAGAGCCGTTTCTTCTCCCAAGCCCCAATCGGTTCCGGTAGATTCTCAATCCTTCCCATAACTTGATCTATTGAGCAGCGTTAGCAATCGCTTGAACCAGTGAAATATTATCCTTTCGCCTACCCTTTCTTTCCCTATACTCTCTCGTGGCTTCTTTCGTCTCCATATGACGGATCTCTTCAAGTAACGGCGTCTTTTGACGTTGAATGAGCTCCCATTCGCGGGAGTTGGCCTGAGATTCGAGTGAAATGAGAGTCGCGATCTCATATTTGAGCTCTTCCAGAATCGGATTCAATGGCCTGCGGGATCTAGGTAATACAATATGGCTTCGAGACAGTAAGTCCTTCACTTGTTTGTCTCGAAGCTCGTCCCTGGTTAGAATATGCTCGCCAAAGATACTATCAGCCTCATCATCTGGCTCCCGCTTGAAGCCACCATTGATTGATGCGCCCAACATAAGGCTATCATCATCTAGTATGAAAGCAGCATTGACTGGTGCGTCGGGGTCGAGATCTTCTGTTGTATTGTTAACGTGGTCATCGTCTATCGGTATCTTGAGTCGGCTTGCGAGTACTTCTTTGCGCAAGAAGGCTTGCAAATTACTTGGGCGCCTCGCCATCTTGACAAGTTGTTAGTGGCTGTCTTAGGAAGGTTTCTTTATATCGGAACAAGACAGAAAACTTCAGGACAAGGAAGAAGGGTTTTATGCTTCTCAATTAACTGCGGAAAGAGAGAAATCATGGTTTGTAGCAGTGAATGTGATGAATGACCACTATATAGTACTGAACGAATGATATTTCTACCTAGCAGCTGTTCGGATGACTTGCGATGAATTGAAAAACCAATCGTTAAGCAAGAGTTCCCAGCCCTTAATGACCGTGGCAAGAGAATGATTTGCTGATAATTATAATTAGATGGTGTACCAGCTCTAATGTTATAGACAGCTCTTCAGTTGTAAATTTTAAATTGAGCTAGTCACGATACTTGGAAAAAGGATGTGTGACGCAGCTCAAGTGGTGTATTGATTAGTAGTCGAGATATGGGATATAATTGTGGGCTTTGTTTAAGTGATTGGGCACTCTCTTATAGCATCGGGAAGAGCCATCCATGCATGTAGCCGAGCCCCTTTCCTTGTAACACCATCTAGGGGGCGCGACTGTCTGACAACTATTTATTTCTTCATCGCTAGGTAATGGATGTTATCTACAACGATGATACATTCAATAATAAATGCCTTGCATGCCCTTCCTACTAGAAGCAAGCCCCGGGTCACATCTCATATTTCATGAACTTAGATTGAATCGAAACTCTTCCCCGGAATCTCCATCTCATCGGCTTCCGTACTGTTCTCTAAAAGCGAAACTCCACACCATCGAAAGGAAATGGATATCGATTTGAAGCAAAATAATAGCCTGCGAAACCTCGCCAAAATGCACGGAATGAAAATGAACAATGAATAACGCCAATGAACCATCAAAACCAACGCGCTGATCCAAAGCAAGAACGCCCGCCGTTTTCGGCATGGGGAATGTACAATTCGGAGAGGAGCTGCGAGTCGAAAGGCAGTCGTAAAGTATGAGCGGAGGACGTGGCATCGGGTTTTATGCATTGCCAAAGATTTCGTGACTGTTTTCGATAACGAATTGTACAGCACCGTTTTTGGAGTGCATGTCGGTCATTTCACGTTCCAAGCTGTGATCTCGCATGATAGTGGGGGCAAAGACGACCGCTAGATTCTTAGGTGTCATCTGAAACGTATCAGTGGTGGCTCTTGAACGGGGAGAAGAATAAAGGAAGTGAGGTGACATACTAAATTCTCGCTTTCTCTCACAGCCACGCGAGCAAGATGGAAAATTAAGAATTCAAGACAATCACGATGCTTGGGAGGAAGCATATTGAAGGTTTTTCTGAGATGTGTACAACGCTCTTTGTCATCATCGATAGCTAGATATGTGTTAGTGGAACCCATAAGAAGTTTGCAAGGTGTCTTACAGATCGATTCCAAGACGCGGTCATAAACGTCAAAAGTCAAAAGTGGAGTGGGTAGCTTGCGGAAATATTGTTTGAGAACACTGGTGACCGCAGTAATATCCAAATCAGGGTCCGAAATGTCGTAATCGGTAGTCTTGTCAAATCCTTCCTGTATGATCTTCACCAGGCCACTTCCACCAGTCTTGCGGTATATGCCTTCGATGTCCATTCCACGAAGCTCTACCTCCTCGATGCAACGGGTCACAACACTTGGGATCTGGCGACGTTCATAATTTGCCCTCTCCACCAACTCGGACCCAAACAATTTGGATGGGTCTTCCGCGGGTGCAAAATTCCCGTTAGACATGGATCGTGGCATAGTACCCTTTTTGAACATCCCAAAGCCTTGCCTTGAAGGATCATTCGAAGCCGAACGTGGAAGGCTACCAGATGATCCACCAGCAGGGGCCTCAACAGGTACAACAGTCATATTGTAAGGCATTCCAATGCTGTCGCCAGTCTGGCCCTGCCATTGGTTTCTCTCCGGTTGCTGCACAGAGCTAAAGGCGCCCTTGAAGCCCTTAGACACACCTTTTGCCACAGTCTGACTACCCTTCTTCCAGTTGAACTTCTTTGCTTGGCCCTTGCGAATATTGATTACATGAGGTGCAGATAGTACTGTTGCTGGTTCCATACTGGGATCCTGATCCATAGGTTGCGGATAGCTGTTCGTGGAACCAAACACGGTTGTGCTCGTAGATGGTCTGAGACTGGCATCGTCCATGTGAATAGACACATTAGACTTGTCCTTGTTGTGATGCGTGTATATTCCTAAGCCATTCATTGGTGGTCGGGGGCTCTCTGTGGTGGATCCACTTTGCGCCTTGAAGCGCTCCTGAATCTGGTGTGTCAGGTCGTTGTTCATGTCGGCGAGTTGAGCGTTCTTAGAAGAAAGCTGTTCAAATTCAACCAAAGCTCTGTCGCGGTCGGCCATGATTTGATTCGTCTCTGCCATGACCTGGCTCTTTTCCTCCAAAAGCTTATTACGATCTTCATATAGCGACTCGACCGAGCTAGACATGGTTTGTTTTAAACGCTCTAGCTTCTGAACAAACTCCTTGATGGCTGAGTCTTCGAGCTCTGCAATTTCAAGCGGTTGCTTGGAATCTTTGGCTTTCTCCACATATCCAGCAAGAACTTCCAGTTGCCTAATCATGATCTCAGTTTGCGAGTCCAACACCGATACGGTCTTTCTCTTCTCTATCAACTTCTTATTCAGGGACTTGAGATCCTTCTCACTAACGAACTGGCGTTCGAGCTCAGCTACTCGCTGCTCTGAGTTACGCAGTTGTCTGCGTAAAATTGCAGGATCCTCGCCAAGTACAGGAGAAGTGATAGAGATAGGACTGCTGATCTCCTTTGGAGGATTTGAGTTTTCAGCGACTGTTGGCGTTTTTGGCCAGCGTGGAGACGCAACTGTGCGAGCAGTGGTTTCGCTAACACTACGACCGTGACCCTGGTGCCGGATATTAACGCTTGCTTCACTATTATTCCTGCCATGACGCACAGCGTTGGAAACACGGCGGAGGATGGATTGTGAGCTTTCGTCGGTTTCTCCTAAAATGCGCGCCATATCCTCATCCATTGTGAAGTCCCCACCAGCGCTCCATCGTGGTAGGTTGGGAGAAGTTGAAGCGCCGTTTACTTGGTGTGTCGATTCCTTGGGGTTATGTGAACCAAGTGGTGGTGGTGCTGGGGGGGCTCTGGGTGCCATATAAGTATCGCTAAGTTTCTGTTGAGGACCAGTCGGGCGAGTTGGCGCGCGGGATGGGGGAACAAGATCATCATCCGATGAAGATTGGAGAACAGGCCCGGATATGCTTTTGCCGTTTATAGTTGGTGTGTGACCAGGAGTATCAGTCGAGGAAGCAGTTGTTGAAGGAGATGTCTCCGGGCCAGAAGAAGAACCCATAGAGCTCATTGTTGTTTTCACTGCTCCCGACGAAATCTCCTTACGGGGTATTGACCTCCCTGTTTCCCCTGAGTCGACCCTTTGAACCTCGTTCGAAGAATTGTTTAACTCAATTGATGAGCGAGGTCCAGCATCGTCTCTTCTTCTAGAATCTTGGGAAGACCGAGGTGTTCCAGCCTTTTCGGTAGCAAGAAGTGACTTAGGCGAATCTGTTTGGGGAATGCCGATCGCTGACTCTTTCCGAGATGGTACAGAGGAGGGTCCCCCACTAGATGTTGATCTCGAGGAAGTATCGCCATAGTCCGATTGTGAATTGCTCCTTGAGGTCCCAGACTTCTTTCCTTTGGGTACATCACCCAACCTAAACTTTTCATTTGATGTTTGGCTTTTGTTATGCGGACTGGAGCTTGGGGGAGACGTGGCGTGCTGTACCCGCACATCGTCACTTCCGATCACTGGCGATCCCCTTGCCGAGCCTTTACCTCCTGCTTGGGCCCTATGTATGCTCTCTTTAATCCGTAATGTCTCCTCGGACGAAGGCTCTCGGCCCTTCTCCTGAAATGCAATATGGGGCGAGTCCGCGGTCTTCTGAGAGCCAGATCGTCCATTACTCTTAGAAAGATTGAAGTAGTCCTTTTCGGACACCTTGTTCTCTTTGGTGTCTTTGGGTTTCTTCGATAGATCTCCCCATGCCTCAGAGGTCGATCGCGGGGTAGGATTGGGGGCTGGGCTTGGGTCGAAGGCAAGGGGTATGAAGAGACTTTCTCCATCACCGCCATTGACATCCGAAGCTTGTGATATAGCCGAATGCCTGTGATTACGGTAAGTAGTAGTCGGCAGAATCAAGCCATCTTTAGCTGGCCCGTCACTAGAAGTGCGTTCTGCTGAGGGGTCACGAGTGCGCCTGGAGCTACTTCTCGATGAAGAATCGTGCTGATATGTTGTGCGCGGTCTAGGAGACAGTTCTGTTGGTGTATCATTATCGACAGAGCCAGGAGTATCTCGGTCTGGTGAGAATGCACTCTGCGAGACCGCGTTTGGTGGGAGAGCAGGGAGAGACTTATCGACCAGCATAGGAGACTGGTCGTCCTTTTTGAGCTTTGCGTTGGCTGCTGCCCTTGATTTTTTCCTCCTTCGTGCCATGAGTGATTCGTGACAGCTCATGCAAAATATACCCTGTGAAGTTCGTGCATATCTGAGGTTCTCGATTTTCCGCTTGCAATTCCTACATCGGAAGCACGTCGCGCAAAAAGCCTGGTCACCGGTGAGGATAGCCAAATCTTCAATCTTATTGCCGCAGGCGCTACAGCTGTATGTGCAGTTGTTGCAAATCAAAGATCCATCACCCAATAGCAGCAGATTCGCGTCCGAGTCGAGGAGGGTTGAGCAGGTATTGCACCGAAAGCAATCGAGATGCCATCTGTGGCCAGCTGTACTATCGTTAGCTGGTTGCCTTTGAGAAAGAATGCTGAAACAGTTCTGCGATTTCGCTCATCGACACACTGTCATGGTGCATGTTCAAAGGCAAGATCACCCTGGAATTAGATACATAAGAGAAGGGCAACATACCCAGTTCGAAGGCTTTACCTTCCTCCAGAATCTATGTCTTCGTCAGCGTATGCCCCAAATCTGCCATTCGAATGGATATATTCACTTCCCCACAGCCCTTGCAAGGAAAGGCCACATCATCACTGTCAACCAGGGGAGAGTCCAAATAATCGGCCGGCGATTCCATCTTGAACTCTAGTCGAGACCGTTCAGCAACTCTTGATCAACCAAGCTTCTGCAAAGACTGCTCCTCCTCGAATAATTCGACGATCAAGCGCTTTAGATCATGAATGGAGAAGATGCGATCCCTCCTCGTCAGCCGTGTCGATACGAAGTATGAAGACAACGCGCACGCACGGTGGCAGGAGAATTACGGGAACAGGGGCTTTATTAGTCGAGGAACGATGGTTTATTGAGTGGAGATGCTAGCGGCAGACGGCATGGAGACTGCAACGACGATGAAGGCGAGCAAAGGGGTGCAATGGTAAGCACCCGCATGTACAATATTGTTCGACGGCGACGTTGTTGTGGTTGTAAAATAATTAATGCGATTATATGCAAGAGCGTGGTCGAGTCGTCGAGATGAAAGGGACTACTGGGGCTGTGTGTTCCTAGAACTACAAAAGTACGAAACTATTTAACATTCCAGCCAACCAAGCCCAAATTCAAACACCAAACGAGCATTTACGATTAAATCATAAGATAGGGAGACATTGGATTACCAAGCCGCAGTTTCACTGGTCAAGTTCAATTTAATATAGTAAGTAGTCTGGTTACTCTTCCTTTTGTCTTTTTACGCTCTCTCACAAGTCACAACACGACAAGTATACCAACCCAAAGTATCTTAAAACAGGCCAGGATGTTGCTTGATGGAGTAGTAGTGACAGTCCCGGATTCGCCGGCTTCCTGAAGGATATATAAGGTTATAATTCATCCGCCAAGGAGTTGAGGATAGGATAGTACTCCGTAGTTCGATGCAGGATGCAGTTAATTTTCTTTTGTAGCCAAGAACTTCGAAAACCCGCCTTACCTTACAAACCCCTCATTTGGCAAATTCTGCAGACTCTGGCTACGGGTTTTCCCTCATACCAGAAGGTCGTTTCGTGTACAACTCAATGCAGCGAATGCAGCGCGTCAATTCTTGGGTTCGTTTCAAGTTGATTGTCGCGGGGCTGAAAGCCACTCGGCGATTTCCTAGCTCGCAACCATACCGGCCCGGCATCACTTCCAAACCCTCTTGTTACTACTGCGTGTATATCTGGTGAGATACCATGCTGCATACCGGCAATACAAAAAGACACGTTTTATTAAATGTCTTTAAACCAGCATCTGGTTTGGAGCACTGCAGGCGGTTTGACAGGGTCTGGCCGGGTGCCAACTGCTTGGTTGGTCGTATGCCGGCCCCCTCGACAATCGAAGATATAAGACTCGTGTCCTTTGTACCACAAGATTGAACGGCATGCTTTGGAAGAGTGACAAGACAATAGACCTTGCCGAGATTTCCGTAACATGCCGTGTTACTTGGAGCACGACAGGCTGGATATGTCTTGAGTTGTGATTTTGGGAAATAGATAGCGGTAAATCAAGGCAGGTCTCTTTCCCAATCTTTAGAGTTCTATCTCATTCTGTTATGATATAGAGTATTCCCAGCGGTGTTCCACCAATCGATTTGTGTTCAGTTGTCTTTGAATACTTTGTCAAGGGGATTCAAGCGAATGCAAGTTCCCACTGACTATCTTGGTTTTGTGCAAAGATTTTGACCTTATTCCATGTTCGCACTCACAAGAAGTAAAAAATATGTCCTGAGTAGTATGCGTATTGAGGCACACTGCATTGATTAGAAAGGTCTAGTTCAAAGGCTCTGTGGTTTCTAGCATCGTCCCTGAGTGTACATCCTACAGTCGTCGTAGTGAGTGTAGTAAACCCAACCCGAGGAATGGATATTTCCGGTATAAGTTGGGGTCTAATACTCTCTATGCTTAATGACTTGTTATGGTCAGAAGTGTCTTTCGCCCTCAAACTCCTTCGATACTTGCTCTCTCTTTTCTAATACTGTTACCATTACCCTCACTTCCTTATCCTTATTTTGACAGGACCTACGAGAACTAGTAATGATTACAATACCGATACCATCCTATTAATTCCCCTTCTCTATGTCGCTTGAACATATTTGGTAATAATTTTGAAATTAGCAGCCTGTTAGTGGGTTTTTGCAGGATTGAAAATGAAACAACCTAGCTAACGTAATTTCTCGTATCTCGCAAGAGGTATCTTGATCAGGGACACAGCGTACTTGGAAAACCCAAATCAGAGATCTGGAAGGGAAACTAGAATTTGATTGTTGTTGGCTAGAAGTTTGGAATAAAATTTGTGAGCAGGATCGCACGTTTGATATTCCTGGGCCAGGTCGTGCAGGCCCTGAAAAAAAGCGAAGCCCCCATATTCTACCGCAGATCCTGATCGTTTCTAGGGGATTGATATCTACGTAAATATCATTGTATTCCGGAATCGATCAGGAATCAATGAATTTGACCTCATTAAATCCATGTCTTAATGCTTATCACGTAAACATAAACTAAGCCCACCAGGCCTAATATGTATAGTCTAAGCCTATTTTAGATGTGATACTATAATTTTACCTACTTAGGTATAGTGAGACCATCCCCTATATAACTGACTAATCAATAGATACGGTAAGAATCATCAAATTCAGGAATTTAATTCGCAAATAGTATTAACTTCAATACGGAAATTCAAGGGTGCCGAAACCCTAATCGTTTCATCTCTGTGAGATGCGGTGATACGATTATATTACGATGAGACATTCCAACGGCCTCACCGCTAAAACCACCTGAAATTACTCGCCATCAGCAGCTCTCTGGACCCATGGCTATCCCCCACAAGCCCACAAGCCCGCATGAGTACAAAACCTCAGCTCTCCACCCACCCCATCTTCCAAACATCATGCGCTGCCAAAAACGCCATGCACCAACCAACATATGGCTCTCTTCTGTGGCGCACCTTGAGTTCAAAACGTTTGCGGATTGCGCCATCAAAACGCATTTGATAAGTATCCGGCGCATCTTACCCGAACTAGACGATGATCACCTCCCCCATCGCCCAAAGCAGTGAAACCCCTTATTCCGTAAGCCCTTCCATTAATTCCCATCGCCGATCACGTGGCACGGTTCCCGTTCTAGATCTCCCTCAAGAATCGGGATCGTATCCTGAGAGTTCGAGATCGTCGACAACTTGAAGATTTGATCTGAGCTTCCCACCCGCACAGACGAAACAAGCGCTCAGACATGCACACGTACCGCATCCGTTTCCCGAAAGAAGAGCTGTTGCAATTCGCATGCGCCTCGTCCAGGGACTCGGGGTCGTGTACGTCAAATATAAGCGTGGACGGCCGTCAGCTTACACCTCATATCCCTTTATACATGAAACATTTATGCTAAATATATAAAGTGCGAGGAGAGATGTAGATGTGGCTGAGTAAACGAGACGAGGGAGGTATTATCAGGCTAATGCATTATAATTCAGTACAAATTTACAAAGTCGTAAAAGAAGTAAACCCAAAAAGCAACGCCAGACTCGTGCACTGCAGCGAACACCAGCCCCCTAAAACATCATGTTCATACACAAAACCCCTTCTCAGAACCGTAATTTCAACGCCACACCATCCTTTTTGCCACTAAGCCCTAAACTAAAATACCCATCAACTACTCGCTGCAACCTCGCGTTGCCTCTTTACGATGTAATAAGTAATCAGGCTCTTCGGGTCATCCTTAATGCCTCCCAGCGCAGCCCAGAATCTATTCTCGCCAATGCGAGCGTTCACACTGACACATAATTGTACGGCATCCAGACGGACGCCACTCTCTGAGCTTTCTAAGCATCTGATGGCGAGCTTGCACATCTCGTTGACCTCTCCGTCAGTTGGCGCAAAGTCTTTCTTCGCCTCAATAATCTCTTTCAGGACGTGTAGGCCCATGCTCAATGTTCGGCAACCTTCTAGTGTCATCTGCTCGTTCTGGAGTGTCGTAGTGATGATTGCGGTTGTCTGCTTGGGCTCAGAGAGAGTGACAAGCTCGTCGGCGAGGAGCTCAAGACCGCTGACGATGTGAGCGCGGGAGTCGTAGCAGCTGCGTGTGACGAGAATAGATTCAAGGCCCTTCACCACATGAGGACGAAAACCATCACGTTCCTTCTTGTACATTAGCTTGATCGTAGCTAGGATCTGAGCCTTGACATCTTGGACCTTCTCTGGCGAGAGAGAGGCTAAGGGTGCTTCTAAATACTCGAAAAGACCGAAAAGTAAGACGTCGAATTTATCTTCTGACCAAGCAGCCTTGTTATCTCTGATCATGCCTTGCAGCTTTCGGAAACCATGTACATCTAACGATTTCGCCTTAATCTTAGCAATGCCGCTATCGAGTAGCCGGGAGCTCTGCTTGAATCGTTCTGGCGACATCGGTGGAGCTTTTATTGACTCCACACCATTTATTTCAGTCCTGACTAGATTCATGGCATCTTCATTGACGGCCACCTCTTCCAACACTGGTGCAGTAATAGTCGGCCGTGGAGTTGTTTGGTCATCTGTACTGGAGAAAGGGTCTTCATACACGTGCAAAGGCTTCGGTGGGGTAACTAAATCTTCATCGTCCGACGAATCTATCTTAGGAGGTTTGGATGCTTGAGACTCCGCCAGACCTGTCAGAGTGGGTACCACCATAGTAAAGTCCTCATCTCTTGAGGGGCTTGATCCCATTGTTTTGCTGGTAGCCAGTCTCGGCTTAGGCGGGCTTGGTCGAGGCGATGCAGCTACTTTGCTGACCGTGGTTTTGGCTGGACTTGCATGGCTGGTTTGAGGTGCATGACCTGAGAGGGTGGAATGGGTGGAATGACTTGTGTTGGGTCTTGTTGGCCTCCTCTGCGGACTAGGGTTACTGGCACTTGGCGCTATTGCTTTCCTGGTGGTCGTGGGGCTGGTGCCAGTATCACTGTTGGTTGGTGCATGGGCTGGACGTCGAACTGAATACGGGCCTGCTGTAGCGGGTCTAGCAATAAGTTCAGGCTTTGGAGTAGGTCGGATTTTGGCTCTCCGCATCGGCGCCACAGAGAGGCCGCCGTGAGAGACTGTGGTTGTTGGTTCTGGCCGCGGTCCTCTGACTGGTGCATCCGAAGAAGTGGAAGCGTTGGAAGAAGACGAAACTGTCCGCATTGGGGAGAAACTTGACATCGCGGATCCAGGTCTAGCTTGTAGGTTCTTGTTGGTCATTGCGGCCTTCGTTTTTTGGGCTAGCATTATAGTCTCCTTCAAAGAAGGTTTTGGTGGTCCAGTCGTGCTCTTCGAGAAGCCCATACCTGGTCGAGCAACCACTGGCTCAGCCTTCTTGGGGGGAGAATGGGGATTATCCGGCGCATTTCGCAAAAGCTTTTGCTGGGTTGCGTCAAGAGTGTCCATGATACTAGAGATCCTGTCAGGGTTTGCCACACTAGTCAAGAGTCAGGAGTACTTACGCTTCTGCCTTTGCAGGCCAAATTTGAGCAAATGCCCAGTATGTTGATCGCATGTGCTCCCTGACACCAGGATTCGCGTCTGCAAGGCCTTTCTTGATGCACTTTTCGATTAGGTCCAGACCTCCTGTATGTTCAATGTGATTCTTGTGATGCGACTCCTTCTTCAATAGAGTCTTCAGCCATGCACTTGCGTATGTCCTTGGTTGAACGTTCTTATCTTGGCATGCCAAGTAAATGTGTTGCAGGATCCGGAGATTGTACGAGACCTTGCTAATTATGATATCAACGGTCACATTCCCGTTTTGAGAACTGATCTTCTTTGTCCCACCACATAACTTGACGAGGTTTTGGAGAAGAAGTTCGACCATCGGATCAAGTCCTGGGCCAGCGGTCCTCGCAAGCTCCTGAACCAAGCTACAACCTTCTTTCGAAAGACTAGTTCGTAGTGAGTTTACGGCCTTCAGAATACCATCCAAAAGGCCCTTGATACCGGCGATAAAGGCCTCATGGAAATCGCTAGGGGCGTTTCCAGCGTTCAGCCTGCGAAGTTTCGTGCAAAACTGTTCTCGCTTCAACCAGTTGGCCTCGGATTCTTTACCTTCAAAGAATGGATACATATCTCTGAAGTTATCTTCCAATTCTCTTAAGGTATTGACATATGCTGGATCCACTTTCTCAACCTTCACCTCTATCACGGGGGTTGCCGGTCTAAGGCTGGACGCCATGGAAGAGACACTATTTGCAAACTGCGGTCTGGCAGGAGGAGCTTCTATCTCTGGTTCTACTTGCTCGGGAGGGCCTCCTGGGGCCAGATGGGAGGTGATCGCGGCAACTATTGTCGGCCGAACATTGAAGTTCTTCAATTGCTTCTTCAAATCGGATTTGGCAGCATTTGGGGCATCTCTATCGCAATAGTCAGCAGAGACGAGGGAAATCGCTAACGTTGAACGTACTGAAACAGTGCAATCACTGAATTTCTAGCTGTATCTCTGACCATACCATCGGCGTCCTCGAGCAGATCCATTAATGTTGAAACGAAACTCTTGAAAGGCATTCCGTGGTCTTGGTGCATCTAAGTTGGATATACGTTAGAATCAGTATACGGCGAATCCGATGACGGCTATCTTCACCTGTACGATCCAACTCATCGAGGTTTCCTTCATCCTTGCATTCTTTCCTACCAAGCCAGCACTCTTAACAATTCTCTCTACGTCCATAGGAACGGCTTTCCAAAATGTCGTTAGACACTGCGCCGCAAGTTGTCTATATTTCTCCTTCTGGTCGCCCATCTTTTCAATGACCAGGGGAAGGGTCCTCCCCGCCTCCCTACTGATATATTTTGGTTCTTGACGTGACAATCTTGTTAAGAGGTGATTTAAGGTAGAAAAGCCGGCATTGACAATAGCGGCATGTTGGGAGGTCATCGAGGAGCGCGTGGCTTCAAAGAGGGGTAATACGCAGGCTTCCGGCACATTGTTCTGTTTGATGCCGGACTTGACATTGTTGATTTGATGAACTTTGGCATCGTTGGAGGCATCGGTTCCTAGTATCGCTAGCAGATTTTCAACTTGCTCTTCGGTGATCTTTTCGCCCATTTTGAGATTGGTGAGCGATGTGGGTGGGTGCCTCTGTTGATGTGTTGTCAGTAAATACTCAGGGGCACACAAGCAAAGTTAGAATCAAAATGGCCTACTGTGGACTATTCCAGGGATCACACAGTACGCAGTGAAGGCAAAGGGTTGAGGGCCAGATTTGCGACTTACCAGGCGGGATGGAGGGGAAGTCTAAGGTTGAGGGATTGTCAGTCACATCAAAACAAATATGCTAAGGTCGCGTTGCTCAGGCAGGTGCAGGTACACTTTTAGCATATCCACACCATATCCTTGAAATATGTCCGTGCTCAAAGTTAGATACCTTAGGGTACGGTACGGTACTAGACTAGGCTAAGGATGACTAGCACGTTCTCTCTTCTGTCCAGAATCCAGATACCTGTCCCATTTCTCCATACATAAACTCATTACTACGTACTTTTTTCTATGCGATCTCTTCCTTGCCAGTCTTTAAATCTTTCTCCACACATAACTACTCGCACTTTGGGGAACATTTCAGATTGATCCTCCTGAAACTACGCATTCTATAATACTATGAAAGACCACCCCGCAACAAGCCCACTACCAACCCTTGTCTTCATGCCTCCTCAATCACCCCGCGTTACTCCAATTCCGATTCCAGCTCCTGGGAAGCTGATAGAGACTCCAAATCTAGAGTCTACAGCCTCGGCGTTAGTACCAAAGTTTACACTTCCAAAACTACGCCTCGAAATTCGTGACCTAAACCATGATGGAGCTCAGACCTTCCTCACTGCGGTGACTGCCAACAAGGCCCTCCAGAAAGCAGTTCAAAGCGTCCTTTTTCTCCTCTACCAATCCCCAGACTCGCCCACAACCACTGTCCCTCCAACCCGGTCCGTCACACTCATCATGCGGTCAATGCCTGGCGTTGCGTATACAACGGGCAGTGACCTCGACGGCGACCACAAGGAAATTCACTTCTCCCTCGATTACATCCACTCTTCAGTGAGCAATGATAGAAAGGCCCACGAGATTATGGGCGTCTTGACCCACGAGATGGTTCACTGCTACCAATACAATGCCAAAGGAACGTGCCCTGGAGGACTTATTGAAGGCATAGCGGACTGGGTCAGATTACACGCCGATTTAAGCCCACCACACTGGAAGAAAGAAGCTACCGGGAAATGGGATGCTGGATACCAACATACTGGCTATTTCTTGGATTATCTGGAGAAACGATTTGGGGAAGGGCTAATTCGCCGACTGAATGAGAAGTTACGGATTGAGAGGTACGAAGAGAAGAGGTTTTGGACGGAATTATGTGGACGACCAGTGGAGCAGCTATGGGGTGATTACGGGAATGCTTTAGAGAAGGAAAAGAAGAAGGCGGAGGACGATGAGTGCGTGCTTGTGGATAGAGAAGATGCAGCTGCGCCAACGAACAAGGATGCCAAGGACATCGAAACCACAGCTGGAAACTAGAAGTCGAGGCCATGGTGTTTGGCATATCAGAGATTATCGCATTATCTTCGAATTGACCATGCATGGGAATCAAAGCATTGGAATAAGGGGCTCGGTGTATTGTTGATATCTTCAAAAAATACCAAGATTGCCAGATATATGGAAGTTACCACTCTACGACCAGGATCTCCCCACATACATTATTTTACTCGTACTTGGCTTTTCAAATCAACATGTAAGATTATAACCATACGCCCCAGATCACGCATTTCCAATTTTATCCAGAACTCCTCTGTTACAATTGTTGTCATGTATCATACATCCTCCTTTGCAAGTCTAATCTTCCGAGCTTGCCTGTGGTTCGGCTGGGGTCCTTTTAAATGATATGTGGTGAGCTTGGTGAAGGTGATGCGAAGGGGTCACTTGTGTCTCTCCGAGACAAGGTACGACAGGCACCAGTGGCCAAAGTGTTAGTGGTGGATAGAAAAAGCGGCACCGTATTTATAATGTACCAGGTGGTGTGGGACATTAAAATCGATGAGAATAAGTGCCGCTTGTTCTATAAGCGGATTATAGCAGCGCCTCTCTTTTGGGGAAGGCCGTAAAATACTATAGGAATTAACAAGATCGTTTTCGTACCGCCAAACTTTGGGGATAGTTGGTCTGTTGGTGGGCAGAAGGAAGAGGCTATGAGCTTCAGGGCGTGACTTCAGTTCAATAGGAAAGCTTCGCGAGCCGCGTCTCGTTATTTGGGGTAAAGCTGACTAACAGCGTCAGTTCTATTCGAGATATGGGTAGCTTGTACAATGAGAGATATTGGGGCGGAAGCACTTATAATCGGCGTCCAAGGCTCGGAGAATCTCTCATGCCTTTATTCCTTTTTAATTTTGCTACAAATTGTACCCGAGAAATTAAGAACGCTTTTCTCTATTTCGTGCCTATGTGAAAATGTAAAACAACGATATCTCATCAAGCGCTTGCTCCAACCATAATTATCAGGGGCCGCGCTAGAAGGATTCGCAGTCATCGCCACCGGTTTTGAAGAGAGAGCAACGACCCATAGAGTAGAGGTTGTAGACAAAAGAATAAAGAAACGCTAGCATTGCTATACATGCTGGATGCAAAAACCGCACTTATCCTTATCGACTTCTGATGTCCCCACGAGGCTATTTTTGTAGGAGATTATCATGTACGTATATATATAGATATCCCTCCCTTATCTTGGTTACGCCACTTCCTTACTGTAGCGGGGGAGCAGCGCAGCCACCCCACCCCCGAGGTTTACCGCAGGTCGTCGTAACTATCTACATTCATAGATCTCAACCTGTACTCGTACATAAACTATTCCTACCTCTTTCCCTTGGAATCCCCTCCTTTTCTTGTTGGTACATTTCCAGATGGCTGCCCCCGTAGCAAAAGGTCAGCCACAGCTTTTCTTGTTTCCCAGTGTCAAACTCGTGCCATGAGTGGCGCGCTGATCCTATCACGAGCCCGGCCAGGCAGAGAGTCGAGTGGCGTTGGTAGGTACGCGCAAGTGATTCTGTCTCGAGGCATCCAAACTCCTAAGCATTTACACTGCTATTTTTCGGTCGAATTCTAATTTACGGATAACCACTGAATTTCTGTTTCCTATTCTACGTACCCAAATCGTGGAACAAAATGCCTAACCACCCTGTTGCTGTTTCAGGTGCCATAATCGTGGTCGGTGTTGCTGTAGCTGTAAGTCTAATTATCCTCACTCCAAAACACCTACTGATTCCCCAGGCTGCAATCGCTGTTTACGAATCCCCTCAAGCACGGCAATTCGCCGAAGACGTCCGCCGAAAGATTGCCGTTGCCCTTCACTCCCTAGGTGATGAAATCAATCCCGCAGCCCGACAGCCTCGATTCAACCGTCCTGAAGATGCAGAAGGGTTTATGGAGAGCACAGGGAGTGCCGGGCGTGCTGAGCCTGGTGTGGATGCAGATGAGGAATCTCGAAAACGCCAGAGAGAAGAGCTGATGTACTGGAACGCTGTGCACATGGAGAAGATGGAGAAGGAGAGGAAGTTGGCAGGCGAAGGACCAGCAAACAGAAGCCGGATTTCAAGTTTTGACGATTTCTTACAAGAAGACCCGGCAGCTGAGAAGGGAACTTACGTCTATAATACTGGCACAGATGTAAATGGCGTCTCGGACGATGGTCTCCGAAGCCGCGGTGTTCGAGGTCTAAACCATGGTTCATTTTACGCCAACCCGTTCAGCGATGAGCACAACATCGACTGGGATGAGCAGCGTGCTATCGATGCTAGCCTCATTTCCCCCGAAGCCTCCGAGAAAATGGAAGTCATGTCTGACCTCTACAGCGCACAAGAAGACCCCAAGCCCTCTCGCGAGACAACCGCCACCATCGCCGAACAACTAATTGATACCTCCGAAGAGCCCGTCCCCGACCCACCTGTCGCTCTACCAAGCCTAGAAATGATGCAAGAGACGAACTTTACCAACATGTCTGAACGCATAAGAGACGACTCGGCATATGCTTCAATCCATGCATGGGCCGACAACGCAAACACCAGTTTCTACTCCCCTCTTCCTGTAACTCCAGGAGCCACTACACCTCAACAACAACACGAACCTGTTCCCGGCTCACCAGCAGTCAGCGACCCTCCTCTTTCTGTGCCAGGAGATGGCGACATGACGCCCACCGACTCGGCATCCCTTGCTGGTTCAGGCTCAGAGGTCTGGGCTCCTAGAAGTGGAGCGACGAGCGATGCGGACGTTATGAGTATTGATGGCGAGGGTATTTCTACTCCTGGTTCTTGGACCGAGGTTGGAAGCGTGGTCAGTGAGAATGATGTTGGGACTGGCATTCATCATTAGATGCATTAGCTTGGAATGGCGAATGGAGTGCTGGATCTGGATTTGTATGGACGTTGGCAGAACAGCGCCTGGTTTTGGGACGGAACGGTCTTGCTGGCTTTTAAAGGGGAGTCTGGGTTACTTTGAAGGCATTAGGGAAAATACACTTTTCATTCTAGTACTGGGCTTCAAATATCTTTCAGCCCAACTTTGAAATGCTTAGTGAACGATGAGTGATATGCAACCAAGTCTCCCAGCTAAAGTGAGGCTTCTAACAAAACAAGTCCATAAGGGAGCGAACAAGTCGACGTTGCTCAAGAAATATATTAGTAATAATATACACACGAATCCTCATACAAACCAATCCCTTATTAACTGTTGGTATTACAGGTGCATCGCTTCGTATCACGGACTAGTCGTCTAGTAATGATCTCTTTGGGTTGCTTGTCTTGTATTCTTAGTGGTGTTGTGGACACGAAGAGAATATGCCTCCTCGCTTACTAAGCTACACTAAGTCACGTGGTACACGTGATATATGCATTGCAACATTAACACCACCTTGATCCTACTTATACATCATCCTTTCGGTGTCTAATTTTCTATCCAAGCCATGCCAAGCCGTATCCCCCAAACTTAATCTATACCCAAAAAGTCGATCCAAAAATATATACGCAAGAAACAAACGTTATTAACCGTCATCAGGAAGGCACGCCTTCGTACACAAACCCATTACCACCCCTCCGCCTCGACCGCCTCCTCCCTCTGCTACCCCCTACTACTTTGACGAAGATGGTGAGAGCCGTGACGATCAAAGCAATCGTAGCTGCTATGGCAGGAACCTATATCAAATGCCTTTAGCAGATGCAAACGGATGGGGAGAGGGGAGAAGACATACCAAAATAATCCTCTCGTGCAAATCATCCTGCTGACGCAAACTATCACTATAAGGACAAGTAGCATTCGGCCCACCCTCAACCCAACAACTCTTATAATCCAAACTATTAAAGTCAACCCAAGCACCATGGCCATCGTAATCCCTGTGATTATCCCTCAACGCCTTGCTCAGATAACTATTCTCCAGCGCCGTTCTCGGCGCTGAGAACTGGTAACCATCTGGGCAGGCGTCTACGGCGAAGGAATACGAGGTCGAGTAAGTGGTTATAGTCCAATTGTAAGGCTGGCCGCTTGCACGACATGCGGCGTAGTATTTTTGCGAACAGTCGGCTGCGATCCAGCGGCCTGCGAGGTCGATTTTGGCGGTTGCACAGCGGAAGAGGGATTCGGTGCTTGCGTCGGAGGAGGTGTAATTTCGTGGTTCGTTAGCGGCCCAGGACCAGATCGTGCTGTAGGTGAAGTTTTGGTAGGGGATGGGATTATCGTGGGCTGTGGCATTTAGGAGGGTTACGTTTAGGAAGGGGGAGATGCCGCATTTTACAGAGTTGGTAGTGAGGTTAAGGAGAGAAGTTATGTTTGCTGATAGTGTGGTTGGGTAGTTGAATGTGTCGATGGCCCAGGATGAATTGATTTTGCTCAGTTCGTCAGTGTTGTCTTGCATGAAGCAACCGCTGGTTAAATCCCCTGAGATATCTGCTACCACGTCTGTTTGAATGTCCTGTATGTAGCCATTGGGAAAAATGGTTCCTGCGTCTGCATTGAAGTCGTATCCATCCATTTGTGGGTCCACTCGCCCCCATCCCAACAATAGTCGTTTGCTTTTCGAGAACTCAACATAGCTCGTTGCCGGCCAACCATCCTCAGTTGTGTCAATACCGTATTGGTTTTTTCTAACAGTGTAGTAGTCTTCTATGGGTCTATACATCGTCTGGACAGTGTACCATGAATTATTCAGGTTTGCTCGATCAGAAGCGAGATTGTTTGGCGTGTAGACGTAGTTAGAGAGGTTTCCATAGAAAAGACTACTAAGGGTATTCGAAGCTCCTGGGAGGTCTGTTGGGGCCGAAGGACTCGAGAGCGGAGATTTGTCGGAAGCAGCGGCGTGTATATTTAAAGTTACATAAAGAAGGGTAGCGTCCAAGGTGTTCTCAGTTTGCTCAATAAAGCTCAGAATCTGACTCGTAAAGGTAGACAGATTGATAGTCGTTGTACAGACGTAAGGCCCGATAGATATCAATGGATTATTGGAGCTATCCGGGAGAACAACAACGGTAGGAGAAGCATTCCCAAGGGAGGTTGGAGATGCATTTGAAACGGTCCCAGAGATCCTAGGTAGTTCGGATCCTATAAGTACACTTGACGAACCCGATGTCTCAGACGTAGAGGAAAATTCAGAGCCTGTAGCTTGTCTTGCCTCTAGCATGGACCTAGAAGAAGCGGCTGCGAGCGATGTAGATGTTAAAGTTGCACTCAATGCATCTTTTGAATGAGCAGTAGCGTTTGGTATAGAATCCGGTATGGCAACAGGACAGAATGACCAGACATTTCTCCCCGAATCCCAGTACAAATCGAGTTCAAACCTTCGGAAGCCAACGGCAAGTAGATTCGAAAGACAGTCTCCAGAGCTGTCATCCTCATACCTTAGCCGAGGAAAGCAAGCAGCCTGTAAAGAAACTCCCGGGGATGTGACATAATTTATAGGGATTCTCAAACCCAGATCTCTTTCTGACTAAGAGGGGATTAGTAGGACATACATAGATAGGATGAGAAGTTGTTCCGATTCTTACAAGGAAAACAGTTGAAAGTAGAGAGCCGGACACAGGCTGAACTCCAGGATCCGGAGAGTAACTTTCACTCATTTCGATGTCATTGACGTTGTCGGAGGTCTTTCCGAGAGGCCATCGGGAGAGCCGGATATAGTGAAAACGCAGTAATAGATAGCTTGAGAGAAATGTGTATTCTCAAATCACCTATTAATGAGCAAAGTAGTATCTTTTCCCGATTCACAGCAACATCGCGAGAATTTCCATCCTTGAACGTAATCCATAGCAGGTTCATGAGCCCAGAATGAAGGGGAGCTCGAGGTGAGGTAAGGTGTGTAAGTAGCTTATTTTCTAGTGGACCGGAGCGGAGTCCTGATGAGGGGATGCGGTGCCACCTGTGGCGTCTACATCCCTGCAATCTGGCCTTACAGTAAAGCCGACACGTACATAACTATTATTTCAGCATCGCTCCGCTCCTCCCTCCATACCTCCACATTCCAACAACAATCCGCAGACTGCGTCGCAATAATGGCAACTCCACCCGCCCAAGGAGGTCCTCCCGGAGGAATCAATTTCCAGCTACCGAATGGCCAGCGACCAACCCCAGAGCAGATTGCTGCTATGCAAAGACAGATAGCTATTGACGCAGAGAAGAATGGAATGACAGTTCAAGAATTCGTCAAGAAGTTACAGGCTCAAGCTATGGCACAACAACAGGCTGCTCAGCAACAAGGAGCCCAGCAAGGAGGACAAGCACAGCAACCTCCGCAGCAACAGCAACAGCAACAGCAGCAGGCGCAACAACCCATTACCCCAGGTCCTCCCAAACCTGAAGCTCTCGCAGTCGCCAAGTTTTTAAGAGGCCAGGATTTGAAGACACGAACATGTATTCTGAATGGACAGCGCAAGGACATGTTCAAGGGTAACTTCTCAATTCACTCTGTTGCCTTTAAACATTATTTTAATAACTTCATAGTCAAGCGTGCACTACGAGCTCTACAATCTGATGCCTATACCAAAGCACGAAAGAAGAATCCACTCCTCCCTGAGATTACCGATCGTGCCTCGCTTGAAAATACCTTCAAGCTCCTCCCTCTTTCACTCATCGCTCTCCGAGTGTCCAAGGTTGACCCCCACGAAGGACACGATCATGCCCCGGGAGCCCATAAGACCAAGAGAGTGAAAGGACTGTGGACCGTTAAGATCGAGCAGCAGCAAGAATGTCGCGAAGAGCTACATTTCGTGTGGTTGTATGAGGGATCTCAAATTAAGCAAAAGTTATACGCAGCCGGTGCGCTGGCCGTCGTATTTGCCGTGGTCATGTTCCCTCTCTGGCCCATGAAGATGCGTCTTGGAGTTTGGTATCTGAGTATGGGTATGCTTGGATTGATTGGATTATTCTTCGCCATGGCGATCTTTCGTCTGATCCTCTTTGCAATCACAATGTTCGCTGTGCCCCCCGGATTGTGGCTTTATCCAAATTTGTTTGAGGACGTGGGATTCTTTGATAGTTTTAGACCTGTTTGGGGATGGCAAGAGGTATGTTCTAGCTCTCTTGGGTAGCTTTCGAATATTGGCTAACACATTGGACATAGGAGAAGAAGAAAAAGAAGAAGGCCAAGAGTTCTGGCTCCGCAAATGCAGGTGCTACAATGGCGGCTATGACAGGACAGCCAGCTCCAGCTACAGCAACCACTAGTTCGTCAGCTCCTCAAATGGCCACTGGAACACCAACACAGAGAGGCCTTACTCCCAGAGTGGAGGAAGTCTTTGACGAGGACTAGGTACGAACAGATTGCGATATATTGCGTCTGTTTCGATTGCATAGGGTACCTGCCTGGGCATGGTATTTCAACTGATTTGAGGAAAGATTGGGCGCAAAGGAGAGAGCGGCTCTCTATCATTGATTCTAGCCCGCGAGGAAAAGCATGTATTATAGTTTGTATCTCTATTTCGCAGTACAATACCATCCTACTTCCATTACTACTCGACTTTTAATATGCCGGGCATGAAAAGCTCCAGCCTATCGCGCTAAATGTTTAAAGGCTTTGCTTTTATATAACACGCTTCACATTTTATGATTGCAATTTAATTCGAAACATGTCCATTTTATCATCTATTTATCAGCTTCTATTTCAATATTCCAAAGGATGCCAAGTTTAGGCACATGATCTGCCCCCTTTCTCGCCTGCGTCTGCAGCCAAAATAGAAATGAGAGGAAAGCTGATATGCATACCCTCAAGCGACTCGCAAGAACTCTTTTTAGAAGCACACTTAAAAGCAAGTTCAGTATGCCTTTCCTTGTCTTGAGTTCTACCGTTAGTGTAAACTATAGCACCAAAGCTTCTAGAACATTTCCAGTGCCCATGATACATCCCATAAACCACTCCGTATTCCACCATATTACATCCATCTAGCGGAGTCATGAAAACACGCATCCTTCAGATGCATAGATAATCTCAATGCGAAACGTCCACCATCTCTTTTTCTCAACAAACCAAGTCGGTGGTTGAAATCGCCGCTACGATTATCTATATATATTCCCATTCCTTACATCACCCCAACCAAACCCGCAATAATTGATTGCATAAAACGTGCACGAAGTTCATACCAAAAACACCTCTCACAATCAAAACCCCCGTCGCAAAACCTCTACATGACTTCCTTTTCAAATTCCACATGCGCCCTAAGCCTCCTTCTCACCCGCAATCGTTTCCCCCATTCCTGGAAAAACCTCCCGAGCAAATTGAATTGCATGAACGACTGCGAACAATAGTTGTTCTCCTACCAGCCGTTTCGTTTCCTATTCGTGTGGAATTACAGATCGAGGCGATGTGCAATGAAAAAGGGTATAGTTACTATATATAACTAGAGGTAGGTAGAGCCTCCAGCTAAGTAACACGCCGCGTTGTTGTACTATCATTAAGGCTAGGTTAGTACCTACCTACCTATAGCGGAGACATTTTTTGAAAAGGCGAGCGCGCCAGCTAAAATCAAAGCTTCTGCTGCACTGCACCCGCGTTATAACCTTGGTATAACTAACCTCTCCAAGCTCCAAATAGTCTCATTCTGTCGCAAACGCAATATCTTTCCCAAGACCATAGATTTCCTCATTTTTCTTTATATGTCTGGGAAGAGTATCACTCAAAGCATATGTGTTGAGATTTTTATTGGGATCTGTCGAATGGATATGTTTTGCGTAATGGTTTTGTCTTTTTCGAGATTTGTGGGTATTTCCTAGTTGGGCGAAATTAGAGATTACTACGATGTGCAACGTACCGATGTAGGTGATGCTGTATTTGGCCAAGCTTTTGGCTGGTGGGTTGGGTGGTTGACGCTTGATGTAATGGATGTTATGTACCTTACCTTAAGCTGGACCAGTTTTTGAAAAAGTATATCTGCGACTACTTCATAATGGGCTGGAGAACACTTTGCTATTGCAAATCGCTCACGCTTGTATTTTTTAGTGTTGAAATGTATTTGCCTTTCTTTCTTGTTTCTCGTTTCATTCTTTCAGTTCTAGTAGAGAAATTATGAAAAGGTGGGGGGGGGGGGGGGGCGGGACTCTTGGGGCATGTTAGAGCCGTCTTCAATTCTTTTTGCGTATCGATGCAATGCGGAAGTAGGGGTAGTGGGGATTCAAGGTAGAGAAGGTTTCCGGCGCCATGTAAAGGTTTGGTTCATGAGCGCACTTGACTGCCACAACCACTACGAGGAGAAGTGGCTTGGGTGATATCTTTTCGTATTAGCCAGGGCTTTCAAAAGCCCGTTATCAGTGCAAAGTAATCCCTAGGTATTCTTACTCGAGTATACCTGGGCAAAAGCAAACAAGTTGAGCGAGAAGGAGAAATATGAGTATAGTACAAGGAATGAATCAACTGTCTATTATCCTTCCTCGACAGCTAATCGAGTAGCAATTTACTATTCGACATTCCTTCAGGGGGGCATATTGAAATAAGTGATCAAGTATCACAAATAAACTTCCTACGGAACTCCAACGTTTAGGAGATCATAGAACTCAATTTTATTATTAGGGAAGCCTTGCATTCGCAGTGATCTTCTTTATAATCCATTCTTGATGCGCCTGTCCCGACCAGCCAGGTTGTCCAACGCACCCAAACGCGCAAACTATGAGAGACGCCTATACCTAAAGACAGCTATACTCCCAAGTTTTTGTCGTGTCCACTCTTTCAATCCCGAATCAACGCCAAGCCCGCAGTTTCCAATCCCAATCCAATAAAACCAACCTCGTCTGATGACGGTGATTATTCACTCTTTATTTCCGTGTTTGGGTCTGCAGTGGCCGGTGTTGGTGGCTGCTCTTCAGAAACAGAGGTGGAGCGAAGTAGGTGTGATGGTGTAATAGGCTCATGAGTAATAGATGAGTTCGCATGAATTTCCGCTACATGACGCTCTGTTTCAATAATTAGCATTTGGTAACCAAAAAATACCATGATATCAACTAACCCAATTCCCTGATTCTTTGACGCAGCATCTGGTTTTCCCTCACCATCATCTGGGTCTCGGCTTGGTAGAAAGCACTTTCATCACGTCCTGCTAGACTGAAAGGCTCACTATTTTCTCCGCTAATTGATGTGGATCTAATTCGGGGTGAAGCCGTTTGACTTGGAGTACGCGATCGTCGCTGTGCGAGATCTGCTCGGGCCACATCGAAAGAGGTATGAGGATGAAGAACCGTAGATGGCGAACGGGGGGTGGATGTAGATGATTGTGGCTGGGGAGTAGGGGCATTGGTGAACGACAGCGACCGCTCTGATGTTGGTGTAGACTCGTCGATGACAGCAGGGTTCGAGGATTGGCCGCTTGCTGCTTGAAGTTGTTGGAGATGTTGTTGTTGGTTACGTATCATCTGAAGAAGGCGGTTCTGCATCTTATTAGCAAATCTTTCCGATACAGCTTAGCATCAGCTACTACATACGACTTGCGCTTCTTGCTCCTGTTCTATCTCTTGATGTATTTCGCCCAGGCTAGGGTTACGGTTGTGGTGAGGATCCCCGCTGGGAATGAGGGGTGAACCAGTCATAGAATGTGGACTGGATGTACGATATGAAGCTGTATGTCCTTCGGTAATCATTTCGCCTGGAGATGGTAGATTTGGATCATTGAGTTGGAGATTCACGAGCACAGCAGAGCGTCTGCGGCCCGTGTATGATGGCTGTCGATTGCGTGGGGCGGAGTTGCTGGCCGATCCTAAAAATCTATTAGCAGACTCAGGTTAGATAGAGAGATCTAATGGAAGCATACGGGGTACGGCTCTAGAGTCTTCTTGTTGTAAACCAGCATTAACGGCGGCGGCGGCTTGAAGTGAAATTGAAGTGGAGCGCGGTGAGGGGGAGGGACTTTGTCCCCGTAATGCTAATGGTGCAGACTCTCCCGAGCTTGATAATGCGCGTCCCATGGCTGAGGAAGATGATCTGGAGGCAGGTAGAGAGTTCAGATCTGGAGCCATCGCAGCAGGATTCGCGGTGTTTTATGGCTCAAAGGACAGGATGGCGGGGTAGGTGAAGGAAGGGACCGGGATTGGCAAGATTCGATTTGGAGGATACGAGTATGAAGGAAGAAGTCGGAAAAAGAAAGGGGATATCAGCACTGAAATGAATGGCTATGACTGTTTGTTACGTAGGTGGGTAGAGGTAGGCGGTGTTCAAGCAAACAAAGTATCCTGACAATCTGAACTTCTGAAGGCTTTAGGCCTTTGAGGAAGCTGGCTGTGCTTTGCTTTGAGATGAATGACGTTCAGCTTACCTGGGTACACCAGTACAAAGGTCTGAGCGGCCGCATTTTCTCGTCACGGGATCGGGGCTAAGAAGCGCATCCCGCCGAAACCAGGCCAGCAAGGTCAGGCCACAGCACACAAGTGGAGGAACTTCAGCTTCTTGGCTCTCAGTCCAGTGAAGGATTTTGGATAGCAGATGATGACCCATGGCGGTGAAGGTCATGGGGAGTGCAGATATTTCCAGTCTTGCCTTTTCTTTTGGGACATGATCTACAATGCAAATTTGCATAAGTACTGTACTCCGTACCTATACGTGAATAGGTGCAGGCATTAGGTACTTACCAATCATCTGAGGCACTAGGAGGTAAGTGTAGGGAGGTGAACTCGGTGAGGTACCTAGGTACCTAAGGTAGGTATGTAAATCTATGCACATACCACTTACTCCGTACTCGAGGTGGAAAAAGACATAGGTATCTCTTCCCGTTCCGAAAAGCTATCTCCTAAGTTCTACAGTTCTACTTTCACTTCTACTTCTACTCAAGTAAAGTTGCGGTTGCTCCTTACCGGTAGTCTCGTTTCGATTTCCAAGCCTTCTCTCTGGCCATCTAGGGTTTCCCTGTGCTTGAAATTGCACAGACCAGGACTCGCGAAAGGGGGTTTAGCCCTAGATCTTACCTGGTATCCTTGTGCCATATCATTGTTACCTTATAGTACGGAGAGTGCCGTACGGAGTACCGTAAGGCTAGGCTCCTGTTGGTATTATTAGTAAAGGGAAGTAAGTGTATGACTTTCAACCTCTGGCTGATTATTATTCCTTTTCCCTTTCCTGTCCTGTCCTTTACGAGGACACATTTTCTCTTCTCGTCTTTGAGTTGCTTACTTCGTACCTAGGTACTTAGCGCCTACTATGTGTGGACCCTTGTCTTGCGGCTGCATCTCGACAACCCCTCGACAGTGCTTCTGGCTTGTGACTCTCTTGCAGAACGGACGGATTTACGATGCAGGTGCAGCCACGCTAACCCGGGGACTACTGTCAGGCACAGATGCTCCGTGCGACCCGCACTGAGCAGGGCGTGTCCTTTCATGAGCATTGGGCGCCGAGCAGTTGAATTATCTACAGAGTATTTACAGAATAAGAAAAGAGTCGTTCCAGGGTACAGTACCCCGTAATATGTATAATATCCCGTCAATCGGAGATTCAGCCTTCTACTCCACGCTTACTCTACGCCTACTGAGTACTTCGTACCTACTTACAGTTACTACCCAATGTTTTTAGGCGAGGCGGATGGTGAAAATTTTGGTTTCAAATAATGCGGCCGTTGAGGGTTTGATCACTTCGTACTGTACTGCGGCACTGTATGGATAGTCTACACAGGCCTGCTTCCCATTGGGCAAATAATAGGGCTCCCTTGGAAACGGCTAACCTGTAGTAGTGTCTGTTTCGCTTCTTCCGACCTTTGCAGACAAAGAATTAAACTTTGTATCTTCGTATCGATCCTACCCTGCCTTACGGAGTATGACTCGAGTCCTCTGCGGAGACATAACCAGTCGACACAACATACTTCAAAGTAACTTCTTGAGCAGTCAAGCGTTCCCTGCTCGCGGAACTATAAGCAAAGAACAGGGCTACACACATCCAGTTAGTTTACCGGTACTATGATCCTTGGCCTGATGCTGAGCCCTGCTCACTGACTAGGGTCCACGCTTGCCGGACCGCTGGGAAATGCACACCTCGTTTTTATTCGCAAGGGCAGGCCTCTACTTCTGACCAAGTGGGTTGAGAGGAGAAGCGCTGGGAACCTCCATCCCTGAAGAAGTCTTCGACCGGGGGTCGTTACTTAGTTTGAACTTCATCTTCTGCTATCTTTCCTCACTGCTCGTGTCTACCTTGTTTATTATACTTTAATCTTTCACCTCCTTTTTTCCACTCGTTGCTTTTGAAATGTATATATCCTCATAGGACGCGCCGTCTACGCCGTTTTACTGCATACTAAGTCTACGCTAAGTGTGATATGAAACGGCTTCTTTTCTTTTCACATAGCGTCTTGTCCCAAGATCACCCCACACGCGTCAAACTCTTCTTTGCGACCTCGTTCCATGTCCTCTGACCAGCAACGATTCCTCACCCCAAGTCGGTCTTTTTTACACGCCCCTAGTGACAGAAACTATATCTACAAGTTTACCTTAGCCACAATCTCAATTGACTAGATTGTATGTGTTTTGTGCGCGTCTTTGGAAACCAACATATGAGGATCTTAAGCCTATTCGCTACCTAGGCATCCTGTTGCGAAACATTCTGGGGAATGGCAAGCCTCGACATTATCTGAAGCTTTGAACTCCGCACCGCCCTTACAGCACAAACAAAAACAAACCCGAATGTCGAGTTCTATACGAACAAGAAGAGTTGAAACCGTTGCAATGGCCAATACCCATGCCGAAAACCCATTTCAGGATACTGATCCATCTCATCGATTCAACCCTCCCCAATCTAATTTTGGCTTCAAACGCCGCACACGTCCACCTCCAGTACATCTTAATGGTGTAAGAGATGCGGAAAGTCGGGTGCCTTTGAAGTTGGAACGGCCAGAATCGAAAGGTGGATTACGTGGAATCTTTAGCAGGAACAACAGGTCAAATGTTACCCTTGACCCAGCCCCAGAAGACACACCTCCAGTTTCTGCATTCTCTGAGAGGTCGATGAAGGCTGTTGCAGAAAGAAGTCTTCCTCGAAGCCTGTCGGTAAAACGAACAACGACTGCCCAAACGAGGCCAGTCACCCCGAAGCCTACCACTAGGCTACCTCGAATGAATCTGAGATCCAAGTCTGTGAAACAGGCCAACGTGCCTCCTAGCAAGAAACCGATTATTCCATCGAGGACGAGTAAATCGAGTCCGAGGTCTACGAAAACATACCCACAACCACCAACTCGTACATCACCTACTTGGGATCCTCCACCTCTTTTCCAAGCATACCCACAAGCGGTCAAGCATGCAACGCTGTCTGCCTCGACGCTGTCCGCTGATGCAATATTGCGAATAAGTAATCACAAGCGGAATAGTAGTGTACGGGAAGAGACGACCCAAGCTCGGCAAAATGGGGGCGATCCAATTGCAGCTGTAAAGAAGACGGAAAGGGCGAAAGGCAGACACCGAAGGCAAATCTCTGGCTCAATATCTAAAGCAGATTGGACCCAGAAGATTTTCATTCTGGTCACGTCAGGGTATCTTCTCCAATATGCGGCAACTGGCTCATTTGATAGACTGCCAGAAAAGATGATGAAGCTTGGCAAGGAATCGGTTGCATTTGCAAGTGATGTAATTCCAGGAAAACATTGGGTTCTTCAAATTTCTCAAGCAATGGACTCCGATGGAGTCCCAGCTGCTGACTCCCGGTCCTTGTTGTCAAGGCTCACTTTTAGGGGTGCTGATTATCGAAGAAGTGCAACCAGTTTACTATTAGTTCTAAATAGTGCAGAAGACATGGATGCCTGTAAGTCAAGTTTCCATACAAAGAAGCTACATTTTATGTGCGAGCTCCAGAGCCGAGAGCTGTGTTAGGAGCAAAGGAAACGTATTCCGCAGTATGGAATCCCGGCTCCTCAGACAGCTCCCGAACTCTGTAGCTTATTAGACCGATTCTATTTTTGTTTTAACATACTAATTCGTTGGGCAGGGATGGCTGTTGTGCGAAAAGAGATTGAGGCCCTAGGTGGCAAGAAGCTTGTTTCTGAGACAGGAAAACCAAAAGCGGATGGCAATGTGATGCAGCTCAAGGAGCGGCCGAGTCATCGCTATTTAGTGCAGAAGGATCCTGATCAGTTTTCGAATCCTGCTTCCCCTCAAGCTCTCTGCTTTGCCCCCCCTTGGAACGTTGAGAACCCAACTGGAGAAACAATGGAAGATGCTGCATCTACTCTGGTCGATCCAGAACCTCCGGTGATTCGACCTTCAACTGGCCACTGTTCTAGAACGAACAGCACCACGTCGCGCGATGAGCAGCAGCTTGATAATTTGAGGCATAGCACCAATCGCCTCTCCTACATGTCTTCTGGCCAGCGAACTTTGATCTCTTCACCAGCTACTTCACCAAACAGAGAGAGTTTCTCAGCATCTGAGGATATCCCTCCCAGCATATTTACTGAAGAATCAAGGCCAAGACCAATTGCGTCCGCCATCAATGAGCGCCGAAGGTCCATGCAGAATATGCCTGTTCCACTCCTTGAAGCACATACGCCAAAAGGTTACCGACATTCGACCTACGGAGGCCCTTCCCGCCCAATTCGAAACCCGTCGTCTCCTGTTCCTCCAAATTTCAGTATCCCAACCTCGTCCATCCAAAGATATACAACAATTAAAGGCCCTGTTATCATAATTCCAGGACAACCCACTAACGAGATGCCCATCAACGAGATTCCTACCATAATTACGACCACACCGACTAAAATATGCGAGGCGTTACCCCAGGGGCCTAGGAAGATACCACCAGTAGCACTGAAACTAACCGTAGCCCAATCACTCCCTCTTGTCAAAGATAGCCAATCTCCTCTGCACCAAATGCAGGTCTCCACACCCACCAAGTCTTTGGAGGATGTATCACAAATCAAACCACGGACTCCGAGTGAAATTGCCTCTTCACCAAATGAAGTCGCTGATTCATCCCGCGGTTTCAGCGTATTGCCTCTGAATTCACACGAAACTTCGCATGTCGGCTTCCACCTTCCTGGTAGACCCTCGAGCACGCGTACTCTAGTTGATACAGAAGATCGACTCCCAGAAGCACCACTACGGCCTGCACCGCCGTATCCATCTGAAGCGCTGTCAACACCGTTACCAGTCTCACCACCTATTACTGAGATGAAGGAAGAAGCGAACGTCACAAGTGCTCACACAGAGAAAGAATTACTGTCACCACTACCAGCTATCACAAACACGAGAATTAAGCTCCGACGTCCAGTAAGCATGCAAATTCGAGCTACAGAACGCTCGCAATCTCAGAGCCCTCGATCAATACCCAAATGTACGTTGACGCCCCGAAACCGGCCATTGTTGTCTCCATCGAAAGAAACGACATCAGCATCATCGCTTCTATCACCATCAATGCAGCGCTTGAAATCAGCAGGGAATGCGAAGTCGTTGGCAAATAGAAAGAGCATGCCAGTACTTATCAATGGGCCACCTGCTCCCCCGCCGTCCTGCGCATTGCCACCACTGCCACCAGGAAGTAGTTCGAGCAGCTTGAAATCTCCCGCTTCGGCGAAGAGTGTTAGGGCTTCCGTGCCTGCTTGAGAAGATAGTTTGTCAATTTATTGTATCCTTTTTCGGTACACGTGTTTTAGAGTTGTATCGGATACCTAAAACGCCTTTTTCTTTTCACACCACACGTATCGTTCGATACCATTTTATTGTGTCAACTTGTATAACAGGAAATACTCTCCGAGAGGAAGAGGGCAAATACACCTAGGTATGGGAGCGAGCAATGGCGTACTGGGTGCGCAACAGAGATATTGTAGATGGACCGAATACATTCATTGAGATGGTTTTTTTGTGGATTGTTTTTTGTTTCCTTGGCGGGCATCTGAATGAGGGTTATATGATTGAGACGAGATCTGAATGTATTATTATATAATGACTAGTGCTGTACAATACGGAGAAGGAGATAAAATAAATATACCTATATCTATTAAGCTAAGGCAAAAGATCTGCAATAACACTCCCAAGGACAAAAACTTTGCATTCTTCATTAACACACGTAGTGCAGTAAATTGGAAAAGAAGCATCAATGAAATGATGCTAACTCCGAGTGTCAGCCTTGCATATTCAGCCTCGCAGATTTTTACATCACCACCTTTAATCGCATTAACGAACGATAACACGACATTTTCAATGTCCAAGAACGTAAATCAGAGGACTGCATTGCAATTACAATGAGACGATACGTATGAGCACTGAAAGCCTATACAAAGCATGTTTTCTCGGGCTCTGGGGAGTCAATTGGCAGCCAAAACTGCGTGGCGGGGCTTCGCAACGACCGCAGTGAGGGAGGCTGATTTTACTCATGCTGTATGTCTCACGGGAACTCCGCCGAGTAGGGCTAATCTTAGTATGTACAGATCATTGGCGGCGGTGCAATTGGATTGGCCATTGCAAGACAATTGGCAGGTAGAGATGGGACGAGTACATTACTTGTAGAACGAAATGGTGGGGTTGGGATGGAAACAAGCTCACGGAATTCAGAAGTGAGTGTTATTACACCACCGAAGAGTATCTACTGACCTACTCTCTAGGTAATACACGCTGGGCTCTACTATGGTGCCGACTCCCTCAAGACAAAGCTCTGCATCCAAGGCCGCCATATGATGTACGACCTCTGCCAAAAGCACTCCATCCCGCACAACAACATGGGCAAATGGATTGTGGCCCAGACAGATCAACAGTGGGAAGAATTGGTCAAGGTCCATGAATTTACACGCAGCATCGAAGGCGTACCTACCAGCTTCGTCTCCCTAGCAGAAGCAGCCAAGCAAGAGCCTGACGTGCAAGCCAAAGCCGGGATCCTCGAATCCCCAACAACAGGCATCATCGACTCGCATGCATACATGCAATTCCTACTCGGCGATTTCGAAGACCGCGGCGGCGACGTAGCGCTCCAGTCCCCCGTCGTCGCCATTACCCCCCTCGGGCAAAACGGCAGCGCGGGCTGGGAAGTAACCACGAAAGACAAATCCTCGGGCGAAGAAAGCACCTTCACAACCGAGATCCTCGTCAACTCCGCGGGTCTCGGAGCTTGTGATATAAACAACATGATCCTGCCTCCCAGCAGACACCAAAAGCAATACTACGCCAAAGGAAACTACTTCTCCTATGCCGCCTCGCAGCCCAGCACAAAACACCTCATTTACCCCGCGCCCGAACCCGGTCTCGGCGGTCTAGGCACGCATCTCACGCTCGACATCTCCGGACGGATTCGCTTTGGTCCGGATGTGGAGTGGGTAGACAGTCCTGATGATTTGAAGGTCAATGATGCGAGATTGCCGCAGGCTATTGAGCAGATCAAGAAGTTTCTCCCGGGCGTAAGGGAGGAGGCTATTCAGCCGGATTATGCGGGGATTCGACCGAAGTTGGGACATCTCTCGGCCGTTGCGACTGGGAAGAGCTTTTTGGATTTTGTGATTAGGAGGGAGGACGGCTACGAGGGGTTTGTAAATTTGCTTGGGATTGAAAGTCCCGGGCTGACGGCCAGTTTGGCGATTGGGGAGATGGTAGAGGGGTTGTTGTATAGATGATTCCAATGAGTGATGAGAGATATATATGATACTATGTTGTATAGAATATTCACAAGATTTAGTTAGATTTGATAGTCTCGGGTTCGTAATCAAGCAGTATTCTCAACCTCATATTTTCTGTAGTTTGAGGTGTTACTTATTCTCAATCCCAAATACGGAGATGAGGGTGTGATCACTCCCTTCACATCCTTAATGATCCCCCACAAGAGCAAAATAGCTTTCGTCCCCATCTTCATACGCACCCCCAGCAAAGAACATGCACTTCCTAGGCCCTATAACAGGTTCCACCATGTGTTCTTTAAGCGCAGCGACAAAAGCTTCAAACTCAGGCGTGCTGGTGAGACCCTCATCATTATAGAGATGGAAAGTCAATCCGTCGTATTGCCTGAATTGGAGCAAGGGTCTACACCAGTTTGCTACCGAGTCCAAATCGGCGGTCCAGGTAGCTGCATCGGTGTCCTCGACCTGGCCTGAAGATAATGTTTAGTAAGGATCGCTGAGATGGTATAGCTAGAAATAGGGAAAATCACCACTAGTCACCACTTGCATAGCCAGATCTAGCTTCGGTTCGCCTTTATACTTCAAATCTGAAATCCCCACATCCCAGCTCCACCCGCCTCGACCAACTTGATATCGTTTGTACATCCTCTCCGTATTGTTTTCATAATAGCAGCGGGAGTAGTAGAAATAAATAGGTTCTCTCAGCATGGCTGGCTTGTCTTCTGGTTTGGGATCCATGTGAAGCTATTCCAGTATCAGTAATAAGACTACGAGGGCGACGGCAGACACTTACAGATTTTCGCTCCCATGGATTACTAAAATAGTTTAAAATACCGTTCCACAATTCGAAATTCTCACTACTTGCAATGTTGTGCGGAAGAGCTAATTTCAAGTGAGTTATGGAAGACCGCTGGGGTTCGGAAAGGCCGAACAGGAATGCGTCGGCTGTTTTAAGGTCTGCGAATTGAAAGGCGGTTTGGGAGGAGAATGTTGTTTCTGCGTCTGGAAGTTCGAGGAGAAATTGCTTGCAGGTAAGTCTGATGTCGGGATAGTTGCTTGGTCCAGTCTAGAATAGTGAGTGAGTGTCGCTGCAGGTTGTAGGATAATTGAGGTCTGGACAGGGGAAGAGCAAACAAAACTTGACAGGAATTTGTCTGAGATGTCTCAGAACATATCTAATATGCTCCACCTGGCCGAACAAAACCTTTTACTTCCAGAATCCCATGACTTATGACATTCTCCTGTCCCGGACAAAACTTCCCTGGAATCCTCAAAACAGACAGGAAAAGAGAACAGGTAATTAAGAGATCAAGTAAGGTGAAGAAAATCAGAACCTTACAATAGAGCAATTAGCATGATCTCCCACACCAGGCGGACAAGCCGAACTCCCCGCACCCTTCTCAGCCCTACAAACATGAAAGCAAAACTTCCCTGCCTTCCTCCCCCAAAAAGACCATCCAGCTCTGCTGGGAGAAACATGAACAACATTCCCTAGAGCTACCTCGGCCCAAATCTTGTCCCTAATCTCTCTAGGTAGATTCAAAAGAGGAGAATTGGATTGCCGCTCGCACGCCCCTCTGTGAGCTTCGTGCCTTTCCGCCTGATCCGCGAGGACTTGGGCGTTTTGGGCGGGATAGGTGTCAAGGAGGAATTCCTGGAAACCGGAGAGGAGTTCTGGGTCTTGGTTGAAGAGACGGGATACTTGGGCGTGGACTTCCTGAAAGGGGCGAGGGTTGCTTTCGTAATCGCAGAGGATTTCGTCGAATTCATCGGCGATGTTCCAGCGCTGGTCGTCCAGGTGTTCCTTTAGGGTTCGTTAGCTAGCTATGGGGTTTTATGATATTGTAAGTTTAAAAGGAACTTGGTTTCAAGGGGAAGAACTAATCGCGATTTGAGGAGGATACTCGTGACTAATGGAGGTGTTGTTCTCAGCATGAGTGGAATTGGGTTGGCTTACCTGGACTTTCTGGCGATAGTCGAATGATTCCATAGTGGCATGCAATCCAGAAGTTATCGAGTATTAGACTTGGGTGACTTGATAAATGATAATTTTATGGTCAGTTGGGGAAGAGACTATTAGTGCGAGATACTGCGGTCTATGTCAAGGCAGCACAGCACACCAAGTCATGTGCTCACGCGACCCGCTAGGCAGCTTGGAAGTGGGGGTATTACAGTAGGCATTGTATTGTGTCGAATACTGTCTATTATTCGCTATGCTAGTCTCCAACTTTCCTATTGAGAGGGTGTTGGCTCCAGTAACTAAATGATGGGCTATTTTGGTACCCAAGTGATGTACACGTTGTATAATATGCCAATGCTTGCACTCCTTACGCCGTGTTCATTCCGCCGTGTTCATCCCACCCCCCGCTATCGTAACACCAGACTGGGGAACACTTTCCGACTAGCTATGTTCACATGGAATTCGTGAATTCCATCCTCAGCGCCGACATAGCTGCACTAGTTAGTCCAGTCTGCGGCAACAGCAGGAGCGTACTTACAGTATCCGGCCATCCTGGCTCCAGCTGCATCCCATCGTCTCAAGAGACCCATTCCGCAGCATACTCCTCAGCACACTACTGTGCCCGCCGCGAGACTCCGTTCCAGTTTGATTCAAGTCATCCGAGGGACGCCATGGTTGCCTCAATCGTTGCGCAAAGTCTCGTCGATCTTCATCCTCTATTTCGATTCTCAAACGCGTAGACCGGTCAAGAGGGGGATCCGAAGGGAACCTAGCTCTGTAGAGAGCGTCTATTTCTGCCCAAGGATTATTAGGTGAGTCGGTTCCACGAGGCGGTTGACGGGACGGCGTTAAAGTCAGACGTTCGAGAGCGGATGCTGTGTCGTTATTGTTTCTTGGAGCATCAGGTCCCAATGTTTCCCGCTCAATCGCACTTTCTGCGGCGGCCAACTGAATCAAATTAAGCCGCCTAGGCTCCTGTTCAGCTTGAGATCGCCGTTCTCTGTCTTGATTTCTCTCATTGATGAACGATCTGAAGGAAGCCGCAGATCGCTCTGGATTAACAAATTCTCGAAGAGCGGCTGGTAAATTTGATGTTGATATCCGACGCTCTGCAGGTCGGGATGTATTTGTGTTTGTTAGAGTTTGAATATCTCTCAATAAGCTCAATCTTGATGAGCTTGCTCTCTCTGAACTTTCTCGTGCTTCATTTGCCTCATCCCTTTGACGTCGAGCGATTCGATGGGCCTGAAGCACCTCTAATTCTTCGGTAGTTAGGGGAGCTTGATGTCTGTCTAACATCTCACGAGTCAAGTGTCTGAGTTGCCTTCTTTCAAGATCCAGTCCCAGGTAATCCGGAGTGGTACTATTCGAAGGAGACTCCGCGCGGAAACTACGGAGACGTGGATCTATTGCACTATCATTCGGTCTTGATGTCACAAGTGCTCTTTCGACTCCTTCGGCATGTGAATCGAGCGAGATGACCTGTCTTGTAAGGAACATATTCCGAAGGTCTGCAATGATTATTCTCTCACTCGATTCGGTCCATACAAGAAGGTCGAATGGTCCTGGGGAGAACGACATTGCCCTTATTGCTCCACCCCTTTGACCTGGCCGCGAACTTGTGAAAACTTTCAGTAATGAATCGACATTTTCGTCCAGAAGTGTCACCGTATCAAATATTGAAATGACACCGTATTGTGTTGCAATAGCTAGGTACTTGCCCGAGTTTGAGAAGCATGCCGCAAAACTTCCTCTCATATCAGACTTGTCAGACTGCTTTTGTCCTTCTAGTCGGAGACGACCTTGACTTTCCCATTGATAGCCTTCATCCACAGGGATATGACCCTTCCAATGTGCTTTTCTCTTTACCCTTGTATGTAGGTAGAGATAAGGATCGTCACAGATTGAGACAAGCAAAGTGCCATCTGGAGATAGAAGAGCTCGGTTCACAGGATCCGGCAAGTCAATTTGGTCTAGGATTTTGGATTCAGCGACATCAAGAATGAAGACCGAATGGTCATTGTTGGAAAGTACAGCAATCGGTATGTCGTATGCGGCTTCTGACGCAATGGGACTGGGCGACCAAAGCTCAACACAGTTGACGATCTCTAAGCCAATTTTCGAAGCCTTGGAGGAAAGCGGCCCCCGGGGCCTACGAGACGAGGAGAACAACGAGCCAATTGACGAAGCTTCTCGGGCTGTAGTACGACTTGATGGATCCAGATCCAGAGGCAATCGAGCATCAGGATCTGTATCTCCTTCGGCCGCAGCCCTCTTGTTGTCATCTAAACATACAGACACATATTTTCCGTCATCCCCCCCACAGCACAACCAGTCCTTCGAGGCAGTAAGACATCTTGGGGCAAATGATAGCGTCGTTATGATCTCGCGTTCCTGCTTCTTGGTATCGAGCCGGATGATTTCGTTTCCACTAGGGTAGTAGACTAAGTTCTGCTGCGGGGAGCTTATGAGGGAGCGCAATTGCCAATGCCTATATACATTATTAGATCAACTGGTTCCCAATTCTTAAAGTGGCGTACTCGGTCTGAATTGCAGCTCGATAGTATTTCCTGGGCTTTGGGAGGATAAAGTCTTCCGTAGCATTATGTCTAAAAATGGTGGTCAGTATACGTGTTTGCGTTGGACAGCCATCTAGCTGGTTGTACAGACTAAACCTACAAGCTTTCCTGTTTGACCGCCATGCTCGCTGCCCAGCGCGTGAGGTCTAACTTGTAGTGCTCATGAACATCGATACAAGCCTCGGTGGAGGACTGGGCAACCGAAGATAGGAAACAGTTCTTGAGATGAAAAGTATTTTGTTAATATGAAGGGAAGGGTGTGTAGGGGGTGTTGCCACCGCGGATTCCTACGGTACTTGGTCTTCGTATTATAGTTGGATGATAGTCTGTGAGGCTCGCGTCGGTTCGATGCCACCATCGCCAACAATTGCGCCTGTACTAGTCGACGTCAGGATTTGGTGGAGCAACATAGAAGTAGCTAGCTGGCCAGTGCTTATTTGTGATTACAGTACGGAGGTACGGCTCGGGCGGTACTGATATGCAGAGTTGCCTGATTTTGAGACCGTGACGCCAGAAATACCAGGTCAACGGAAGTCCATGGAAGACCACGCTAACGAGCCGGTCAAAAAATTTAAGTCATCTTTTTCAACCCGAGGGTTCTCCTTCTTTGCATCTCCATCTCCTTTTTCAAACCACCTCTCCTGTTCACCACTTCACTACCTATTCCCATCCAAACCGCATCCTGTTCCCATACCTGTTTATTTGTAGCGACTACTCCTGCAGATATGTTGTCCTCTAGATTCGCGCGAGCTGTAAGTTGTCGCCAATTTTGATAATATCGTCACGTCCATTGACATTCCAATAGCTTCCTCGAGCTACATCTTCCGCCACACGATCATCAACACTTCTCCGCAAACCTTTTTCATCCTCATTTGTAAGATATAACTCGGAAGATGGCGACAAGAAGATTAGGGGGCCAGTTATCGGTATCGACTTGGGTAAGTCTTCAATTCTAAAGCGCCGCTCTTGACGCAATCAATGGCATGCTAATAAACCCTCTAGGTACCACCAACTCTGCTGTAGCGATCATGGAAGGCCCCTCGGCCAAGATCATTGAGAACTCAGAAGGTAGGCAATATAGTCAAGTCCAATCCCTTCAGCCCCTGACAATCCATAGGTGCTCGCACAACCCCTTCCGTCGTGGCATTTGCCCAAGATGGCGAGAGATTAGTTGGTGTCTCTGCAAAACGGCAAGCTGTTGTAAACCCAGAAAACACATTATTCGCCACAAAGCGATTGATTGGGCGCAAGTTCACCGACGGTGAGGTCCAGCGTGATCTTAAGGAGGTTCCATACAAGATTGTACAACATACAAACGGCGATGCGTGGGTTGAGGCACGAGGCCAGAAATATTCTCCATCCCAAATCGGTGGCTTCGTCCTGCAGAAGATGAAGGAGACTGCCGAAGCTTACCTCACCAAGCCCATTCAGAATGCCGTTGTCACTGTTCCCGCCTACTTCAACGACTCTCAACGTCAAGCTACCAAGGATGCTGGTCAAATTGCCGGTCTTAATGTTCTCCGTGTTGTCAATGAGCCAACTGCTGCTGCTCTTGCTTATGGCTTGGAGAAAGACGAGGATAAGATCATTGCAGTATACGATTTGGGTGGAGGAACCTTCGATATCTCGGTCCTCGAGATCCAAAAGGGCGTATTCGAGGTCAAGTCGACCAATGGTGATACCCACTTGGGTGGAGAAGATTTCGATATCCACTTGGTCAGACACCTTGTGCAGCAATTCAAGAAGGACTCTGGCATTGATCTTACCGGTGATCGTATGGCTATTCAACGAATCCGTGAGGCCGCTGAGAAGGCCAAGATTGAGCTGTCCTCTTCTATGCAGACCGATATCAACCTCCCATTCATCACTGCCGACTCTTCCGGACCCAAGCACATCAACTCCAAGCTCTCTCGATCACAACTCGAGAAGCTTGTTGACCCTCTCATTTCCCGCACTATCGATCCGGTCCGCAAGGCCTTGAAAGATGCCAACCTTCAGGCCAAGGACATCCAGGAAGTCATCCTGGTCGGAGGTATGACCCGTATGCCAAAGGTCAGCGAGTCTGTCAAGAGCATCTTTGGACGTGATCCTGCCAAGTCTGTCAACCCAGACGAGGCTGTCGCCATGGGTGCCGCCATTCAAGGTGGTGTCCTTGCCGGTAATGTCACCGACGTCCTGCTTTTGGATGTTACACCTCTTTCTCTCGGTATCGAGACTCTCGGTGGCGTCTTCACCCGTTTGATCAACCGAAACACCACCATTCCCACCAAGAAGTCCCAAGTCTTCTCAACAGCAGCTGATTACCAAACTGCCGTCGAGATCAAGGTTTACCAGGGTGAGCGTGAACTGGTCCGTGATAATAAGATGCTTGGTAACTTCCAACTTACCGGTATCCCACCTGCTTCCCGAGGTGTCCCACAAATTGAGGTCACTTTCGACATTGATGCTGATGCGATTGTTCACGTTCACGCCAAGGACAAATCTTCAAACAAAGATCAATCTATTACCATTGCTTCAGGGTCCGGTCTTTCTGACTCTGAGATTCAAAACATGGTTGACGACTCTGAGCGATACGCCGAATCCGACAAGGAGCGGAAGAACGCTATTGAGGCTGCCAACCGTTCGGACAGCGTCTTGAACGATACTGAGAAGGCCCTGAACGAGTTCGCTGACAAGCTTGACAAGACTGAAGCTGACTCCATCCGCGAGAAGATTACCGCTCTCCGTGAGTTCGTTAGCAAGAGCCAATCTGGCGAGGGCAGCGCCACCGCTGCCGAGTTGAAGGAGAAGACCGATGAGCTCCAGGTGGCGAGCTTGAGCCTTTTCGACAAAATGCACAAGGCCCGCGCCGAATCAGGCGAGACTCAACAGCCAGCTGGTGAGGCGAGCTCCGCAGAGGGCGAGGCCAAGGACGGCGAGAAGAAGCCTTGAACAGCCGTTTAGAAACATCATTTTATTTTCACATTTCTAGCGGTTTTGGGCGGGCTCAACTAGACTTTACGGTCATGTAATTATTGTACTCATATGTCGCACGTGGCGACTCTTCTTTGTTGTCATACCTACATGCTTTACTACTGCTTTTGGGCAAACGGCGTTGGAGCGCGCATTGCTCTGCGCTAGGAGCCAGCGTTCAGAGCTTGTGTGGTGGAGAGTTGCACAGAAAAGGGTATACTATAGCTGTATGAAATAGGATAAGACGAATAATATGACCTCTCCTCTCACGCACTTCATGGCTCTCAGTTCCTCGAGTGATAATAAGTTGCGGCAACCATGCTCACTCAGCAGGGCCCAAAATGCAGCAAACAATGCGCAGGAAGAGAAAGGATTGCAGAACAAATAGATGAATCATAACCATGCCATGAGGCAAATTAGAATGAAATGGATCTGTTGTACTTTGCAATTCCATAGAATGTCATCCTTGCTTTATTCAAGTTTGTTTTCTCCGATATGCTCCTGTTCACACAGTCCTGTCCGGTTTGAACACCGGATTTGGCACTATTACATCAACCGCTGCAATATATATGCCCTAGATAGAATCTGCTTTTCTGTCGACTCAATGACTGTCTTTAAAATCCGTAAAGTAGCAGTTTCTTTGAGAATATTCATTATTATACTCAAGGCCTGCAGATTTGGTTGTTTTAGGGCAGAAGAAGCGAAGGGAAGTAGCGCAGCTCAGCTCCACTGCAATACAAAAGAAACAGAATGCAACAAAATGAGTCAAACATTCGTAAACTACTAGATTGCAATTCCATTACACATATACTGAGTAATCCAACAAGAGGCGAAGAAATTGTGACTCTTACCAACCAACAATCTACAGATCACGTGTGATAAATTCGGACTAGCGAAATCGCACTACCAAACAAACATTCTTCCAACTTGACGAAAATATACCCGGACACGACCTGAGCATTTCGAAAACACTGAGATATTTCTCTGCACAAGATATCGAGTCAAATCAACGCGTTAAACGCACCTAAAATCCCCCGAAGATGGCCACTAAGGCTATTCCCACCAAGTAAGACACACCCCTCTCTTTCTCCACCTGCCACCAACCTTCTAACCCTCCAACAGGGGCGCCGACTGGGCTGATGATGAAGATCTCGACGATACCGTAGATGCTCTACCTCAAGGCACTACAACGACCAACAAGGACGGTACCAAGACGATTGTGACATGGCGATTCAACGACGATGGCAAGAAGGTCAAGACAACCCGCCGGATACGATTTACCACACACAAGGAAGTCGTCAACCCTCGAGTGGCAGAGCGGAAGCAATGGGGCAAGTTTGGATTATCGGCCAAGGATGCAGCAGGGCCAACAGCTGATACAACTTCGTATGGGTCATCACGATATGTCATTGAAAAAAAACTAATCTCATTCTTTAGTGTCGGCGAGAACATCATATTTAGACCGAGCTCGAACTGGCGAAAAGATTCAAAGGAGGAGAAGACCGAGGCCGGAAGCATGAAGGAGAAGCTTGAGGGCAAGAAGGTCAAATGTCGTATCTGTAACGGAGAGCATTTCACAGCAAGATGTCCCTTTAAGGACACCATGACACCGGTTGGAGAGGAGGGCGCAGCGGACCCGGCTGCTGGACCAGCAGATTCTGTTGCCGATGCAGCTGGTGGTCTTGGAAAAGGAAAGAGCTCATATGTGGCACCTCACTTACGAGGAGATGGGGCTGGTGCTGGTGCTGGAGACAGAATGGGTGGTGGCAAGTATGAGCGAGACGACTTGGCTACGCTTCGTGTCACAAATGTAAGATCCCAATACCTTTCCATACTCATTTCGTTATGTACTAACTCACTATGTAGGTCTCGGAGATGGCGGAAGAACAGGAGTTGCGGGATATGTTCGAGCGCTTCGGACGTGTCACAAGAGTCTTCCTTGCGAAGGATAGAGAGACTGGTCTTGCAAAGGGCTTTGCGTTCATTTCATTCCAGGAGAGAACAGATGCTGCGAAGGCGTGCGAAAAGATGGATGGCTACGGATTCAAGCATTTGATCTTGAGAGTCGAATTTGCAAAAAAGGCGGCGGCTTGATTCAATCCAGGACCAAGTGTATTGTACAGGGCTATTACGAAGACATGCCGAATTCTTCTCCTATGGTCATGAGGCTAAGAAAAGGCTATAGGAGCCACAAACTAGCTCGTAATGGAGAGTTAGCTTCATATATCAGGCATTTCACGACCACTAGTCAGTCACCTGAGGACTTCAAAACCTGAAACATTCCTTCATATGATTCACAGTAACTCCCCTCATCTACCCTCCCCGCCCTTTCAGGCCCGGTCCGAGTATCCCTGTGGCTTCTAAAATGGTTTGCCTATTTTAACATTTCCATGTTCTCGTTCCACGTTTCACTACATGCACTTAGATCAGATCCCCTACTGAGTGCAGAGTTTCTCTTTGCGCTGTTCTAGCCCTATCTTGATTAAACGCCTCCAACATGTTCCCACCGCTTTGTTGGGTATCGAAGGCACATGCGCGATCGCGCGTGAGGCGGCGATTCCGTGTTAATTACTATCAGCCTCATGGGCTAACAAACAGACCCCAAACACATCATGTATATTTAGCAAATAACCGAAAGGTCCTGGTCCGAATCCTTGAAGTCGAGTGGCAGGTTCGGTGGGGACTTCTTTAGGCTATACTCAATCACGAAGGTATGGTGGCGTGCTTCCAATACCACACAGGATCTCCGAATCCTTTATCAGCTCCTCCCAGCCGAATTCTTGCTGGGCCGGGCATTCATACCGTACCAACGAGGCTGCGGCATAATGAATTTCTGTACGGCCTTCTCGCTTGAAGCGCCGTGTGAGCAAGACTTATTATGATTGGGTACGTCGGATACCTGTTTACCTAGAGAATGCCAATAAATCGCATTTCAACTTTACCAATTCACTCCACTTGAGCAAGGACTAAGAAGCCTCCGGTCAAGGTAAGGTCGTCTCAGGCGAGCCTCGTTCCACATCACTCGGCCAAGTCTTTGATATCTGTTCTTGTCCTCTATGTAGAAGGACAGGCAAAGGGTTTGTGAAGTAATGCAGTTGCCTCCGCCCGAGGTGCTTGCTGCTCTCCCAAAACCGAATTATGTCGACCCCGTCACGAGGGGTGATGCCAAGGTCGTTCTTAATGTTGTTTTATACACCATTTTGCTGGGCTTCATTGGGCTTCGCATCTATACGCGAACGCATCTGAGGAAGTTCTTTGGCACTGATGATGTGCTGATTCTGGTTGCGCTGGTAAACTTCCCCGCCTTGCGCCCATCTTGTGTAACCCATTGACTCTGACACCTGGGGATAGATTCCTACTTCCGTATTCTTCATTATAAGTATTCTTGCGGACACAAAGTTCCACTGGACTCGTCACTCTGTAAGTAGTTGAATTGGACCCTGGTATGCATATGGAGCAGGTATACTAATGTAGTCAGAATGATATACCACGCTCTGAAATCACCCGGGGATTGAAGATCGTCCTTTGTGTCGAGTTAATGTTTGCAGCGGCATGTACTTTGACAAAGTTATCTATGCTCGTGTTTACCTATCGATTGCTCGCATCTTCTACGCGGTTTTGGCGGAGAGTCACTTCCGCTGCAATTGCGGTGGTCTCATTGCAGGGTGGGATTTTTTGCATTTGTTTGATCTTCCAGTGCAGGTCAGTTACTTCTCATTGTTTTCATTCAGATGTCTTCCTACCAAAGCCGGCACATTTTGCGTTCCTTCAAAGTTGTCTCGGCAATTACAACATATTTCCATACTAACAACCCCTTCAATCTAGGCCACCGTCACATTACTGGAAGATAACGGTTAACCCGCAGCCAGAATGCATCAGTGAAACCTGGTCTCTCCTCATTGCTGGTACAATCAATACCTTCACAGACTTTGTTGCAGTGGCGCTTCCCATCCGAACGGTCTTGTCCCTTCAACTACAAGCCAAGCAAATCATCCCAATAGTGATCCTCTTCTGTTTTGGCTTCCTGTCCTGTTCTTTCGGGATCGTCAGAACCTACTACACCTATAAGGTCTCTACGAGCTATGATCAGGTCTGGGATTCATACCCCGTATGGATAACTGCCGCCCTGGAGTTATATATTGGAATCGTATGTTTCGTCCTTTCCTTCCTTCACCCAGTCACACAACATTGCAGCCACTTACCTAATCCCAATACCTAGATCTGCGCCTCAATACCCGCAACGAAACCCTTCTTCTCCACCATCCTCCCCCACATCTTCGGCTCCATCGACCCCCTCTCAGACCGCTCAGCCTACAACTACACCTCCGCCTCCCGGCAATTCAACCAATCCCGCAGCGCCAAGATGACGTCTTCGACTGCAGACACCGATGCCGAGCACGGCGAAGAATTACTGAATCTCGACAAAGCGTTGGGAAGTAGGAACGATAAGGGTGTGGCTTTTAGCACGACTACGATTACGGGGGGTAGGGGAGATAGCGAGTCCGAGGCGCCCGAGGAGTATTTGAGGATACGGCAGACGGTCGATTATGTTACGAGCCAGGGAAGGAGACGATGAGTGAATAGGGTTGTTAATACGTGCATATGAGGAGTATTGGAAGGGCATTATAACATGGAGTCTTTGGAGTGGGCAGTTGTACATATATACTGATACGCATAGATGCCTTGAATTTGCTTGGATGGCGATACCCAGAGTGCTTTGTACGGTTATGAGAGAGACGGGAAAAAGTTGCGATAATGAATGTCAGCATCAAGATACCCAACCGTACTGCTGTCTGCTCACATTTATCTTGCGAGCCCTCGTGTTTAAAAGTCTCATTTTGCACACAAGTAAAGCTTAGAGAAAGACTGGCCTTTAAGAAATAGAGGCAAATGCCGAGTTGCTAAGCAAAGAAGAAAGGAGGTTGACATTAAACGTAGATATAGATGAAACGTTATTATAGAACTGTGGAAGTTGATAATGACGACGAGCTGACATAGCATTATAAGCTCCCGTTTCCTCGGGTTATGGACTGGGCTTTGGTAGCTTAGGTGTTGATAGACTTAGACATATTTGAAATATTGTATATCTGAAGAACAGGGGTTGAGAGCATTGCGGAACCGAGGCAGAACTTGGTAAACTCAAGAGTGATACAAGGAGTTCGTTCGCGATGAGATTGTGTCACTTCTGAAGAGAAAGAAAGAGGCGAGCTAGGACAATGAAGAAGTGTCAAAAATGTTAATGTCCCGCAAGTCGCTTTATTGCATTCTGATATAACTTCCTGTCCGTCAAACCACACAAACGAAGATCCTCCCTGCTACTCTATTTACGGATATTGCTCGTCCCAAATTACTCCTCACCAACCAAGTTAGTACCCTCTCTTAATCCCTCAACAACAAGATCGTGACCCTCTGCCCGACGGTAGATATCCTTGACATCATCGGTCGTAGTCTCAAAGTGGCTAGTAGCGTCATAGCTCTTGGAGATGAAAATGTTGTCGTTTATTCCGCTTTCTAGAGGCTCGTAGAGTGGGATGGAAGGACCCTGATACTATTAGTCTCTAGATAACAGTTAAGATGGAAGGATACTTACCATGAACTTCTCTTCAATTCGTCCAAGGCGTTCAAAGCCAGGTGCCAGTTCAAGATGGTGGTTGGCTGAGGTCTCAGCAATAGTCGAGACAATAGCGATGTAATACCCCTTCGGGCAGACATTATGGGCGCTTGAAACGACAGCGATGTAGATATCTATCTCGTTATTTTGTGAACTCGAAAGCCAATCTGAGCCAACATACCGTTTTTGCGTCCAACTTGAGACTGGGGAATAATCAGCTGACATGAGTCGCTGTTGTCCGTGCCGGCAAGAGGATGGTTCAAGATACAGATGGCCTTCAGGAGTTGTCCGGTTACCTGAGCCTTGCTGGGGAAGTAAGACGGATCGGCAAGAATCTTCTTGCACTTGGTGGTGAACTTCATTGGCTCCTCTCCTCCCCTGTCCTGCATAGTGGCCTTGATGCCCACTGCCTTATCACCTTCATATAGAACCTCGTCAATGTTGGTATTGAGCATGTAGGTTCCGCCATAAATAGCGGAAAGGCGGGCAAAGCCTTGCGGCAGCTCTCCAAGACCGTAAAGGGGGTAGATGTATGGCGACTTTCCGTATCGAGACACCGAGTTTCCGTAAAGACGAATACGCTCGATGGTCTCTGGGCTGGTACCCTTTTCATTAATGTAGCTGTCGGTTTGGTAAAGGGCCATAGCGTGACCAATGAAATCGCGAGTACCAGCCTCGAGCCCGAATTTGTCATATACGTCCTTCATTGTGCAGGTGTTGATGTTGAGCCCTGAGGGAAGTTAGCGAATACTCTGTCAAATAACCAATATATGTATATACCCTTGTGGCTTGCAGAGTCTTTAGCATCGAATGTCCCAACCCACTCAATGAAGCTCTTCATGCGTCTCTTCTCGAAGATACCCATCAAGGAGGATCTAAGCGCCTCCCCCGCATCTGAGGGAACCTTCGCAACAGTGGCCTTTGCACCAGAGCCTTGTTGCACATAGCTTCCAGCCACTTGTTTGAATTCGAGGTATCTTGTGACATCGGTGGAAACGAGGATGTTCGTCAATTCGCCACAGGACATCAAGAGTTTGGGGACGAGATCAATGTTCCAGTCGTTGACGCGTCCGTACTTCTTCCATGGTTCCTCGCCCTTTGTGTAGTTTCCGTACTTCTTGAAGAGCTGAAAAGAGTTAGAGGAGTTGGCAGAGACTTTGGAGCGGGGTACTTACAGTCTCGATATTGACAGAAGCCGCTTCGCTGTTTGTTTGTTAGTTTGGCTGAGGTTGGGGAGCGGTGGGCTCGTACCCTCCATAATGGTCATTGCGGTCGATATGCAATACTTTCTTGCCTTTGACACTGAGAACACTAGAAAGCTTGTCAGCTGGTAAGGCCATAATCCCAAGCCTTAAGCTGCATACCCAGAAAGCACACATTCAGTCAAACCTAATTGCGGTCAGCTACCTCGATGCCCCTCAGTGCGGGGTCGTTGCATACCTGTTCCAAGGACAATAACATCGTATTCGGGGGCAATATCATCCATGGCGATGTCAGGCGGAGAGAGTATATCAGGGAGAGAGGCACGAGAGAGCTCTTAGATTGGGATGCTTGGAATATTCGGTGAGGACAAGCTAAAGTTGTGTCTTGCTTGCAGTGATTATCGCCGGTGGTTGGCCTCGCTAAAAGGTCTCAGTGCACCAGGTGTTTATGCGGCTAGGATAGTTGTATCAACAAACTTATGCTAGGCCTAAAATCATTAACATAATATATATGCGTCGGTAGATTATAGTACAATTCTTTTTTACAAGGTCTACTCGCAGATGCATGCTCCTATCTGATATCCAGCTCATCAGTAACCTCAATCCCTTTTACAGTACACAACCCCCATCATTGATAGGCTAGGCCCGCATATATCTACAAATGTAAACCCAACGTTTGTTTACGCCCCTGTAATTTCGTACACCACCTTAAGCGTTTGGCTGGTTCTTCACCTCTGGCTTCGCTTCTGGCTCAGGCAGGTCGAGTGCGGCTCCAGTTTCTGGGGATGGATCGTACTCGGACTCGTCCGTGAAAGCATCCTCTTCCTCAATGAAGTCCACTGGCATATAAGCTGGACCATCCCCCGAGAGGTTGACCTCCGGGTCCTGCTGTGCAACTTTCTCTGCCTCTCTCCAAGAATAATAGCGCTCTGTCAGGGCCTGCTTGATCCCTCTCATAGTAACTCTCACCTAAGATAACAATCAGCACATGCCCACTCCATATTTTCTCACACAGGGAAGACTCACAACACGATCTCTCGCCTCACTCTCAAAATCACCATATCCAGCCTCTAGCCTGTGCCTCTCATAAGACTCCGTGGCAATCCTATTTCTTTCCTTACAACACACCCACCACAGCGAATGTAGATCCTCCCAACTCTTATTCCTTAGCTCAACCACAGCCCACGATCTCCCATGCGCGTTATCCTCCTCTGGGGTGTTCATAGGCTTGTCTCTGCTGTGGAAAAACTCCCATAGTCCATGATCCTTATCGACTTGCGCTTGGGAGCGTTTCTTCGGGTCGAGTACGGGTTTGGGGAGTGGTGCCTTGGAAATTGAGACTGGCTGGCGTAGACCGGTATGCCTTTGCGTAGAGACTCCTCGTAGGGGGTTGTTGTCTCGGGGGTAGAGGGAGCTGGTGGTACTGGAGAAAGGGGAGCTCTGTTGAGTTGGAACGAGCATTGAAGGTAGGAGGAAGGTCGGGGGCGTTTGCGATATCCTGCTGGGCTTCAGCAGCCGCCTTGCTATAGGCCGTATAGTTGTAGATGCCGACATTGTGGATGTAAATACACAATTGCAGTGCTCTTGCTGGCTCAATTCGCGAGTACAAGAAATATTTCTACACGTGTTTTGGGATTAGGCCCCCGTAGAATATTAAAGTACGGTGCCGCATTGGCACCAAATATACATAAACCGGGTAGATCATCTAGATCTCCAGGACCAACACTTCACATGACGGATGTGTTACACAAGAAGTTCGGGAAATTCTTTTCTGCTCGTCGCTTTTACAACCCAGGGGTTTCACATGATTTCAGGTGGCAGACGCCTTTTCGCCTTTGGGTAACGCCAGGAGCCAATGAGTACTTGTTCCGCACCGCTTTCTCAACGTCTCAGTACAACCTTACATGAAGCAAAGGCGAAAGGTTATTTCAACTGTCAAGTACCTACGTACTGAAGTATGTAGCCCAATTAATATAATTTTGCAAATACTTGTCAAAGCAAAAAGTGATGAATGCAACCTAGTATGGCTAAATCATCCCGAGGTAGGCATGGCACCAACTCAAGAAAGAAGAGGGAAGTTCATCTAATCATCACATAATATTACTTTTGGTACTTTTCTCATTGTGACATACATGGTGCTGTTTATACTGCTGCTTTTGCGTAACCCAGTATGCAGGCGTCCGAACCTCAACATAATTGCGACTCAAAACGCCTGGCTAAAGCAACTCCCTCCAAATTAGACGGTCTGATTACACTTTCCTCTTAACTGGCTGACGTGGGCAGAACCAAGCCCTTAATTCAATCCAATACCCGGCTCACTGCTGACCCAGAACCAGTAAAGTAGTCAATGTCTTTTTTACACAACGGCTTCTTTACAGAAGGAATGCAAATCCTGCTGCAACGGCACCAACGAGGCCATGGACCGAGTTGGCGGCAGCCGCATTCGGCGTAGTTGATGCGGCACCTGCTAATCCGGTAGAAGTTGACGATCCAGAAGACGAAGAGCTGGTGTTCAAGCTGCCCGACGCGGCAGAAGTTGACGATCCCGAAGGCGAAGAGACAGAGGCATTCAAGCTGCCAGACGCGGTACCAGATCCCGAAGAAGCTCCAGATCCGGATGCTGAGGGGGAAGCAGACGCAGATGATGTGATTGTGCTGCCAGGCGCACTAGTAGAAGATGGAAGTGCTGATGAAACAGAGTCAGACGCCGAGCCGAAAGCTGAGCTGACAACCGATGTTTGGGACGAAATTGCGGCTGAAGTCGTCTTTCCCGTGATCATGGCACTTGACTGAGCAAAGCTTGAAGCGTAACTTGACCGAGCAAAGCCTGAAGCAGTGCTAGAGGCGGCTGTTGTGGACGCTGCTCCGTTCAGCTGAAGATAACTTGGGGAGTAAGTCGCTGTCCCTGAATAGGCAGCGCAACCCGGGACTGTTGTCTTTGGGGGGGCGCGACCGCCGCCGCAGTCAATGAAAGCGCAGATTTCACCACTTCCTGGAACATAGTAGAGCACAGATGCTTCCCCATAAACGTCCTTTGTCAATGAAGAGACGCAACCAGATAAATCAGTCTTGGCGGCGGCGAAACCCACCAATGCGACGATGAAAAGTGATGAATACATTTTTAGGTAGAGCTTGTAAAGACAGTTTGGCGCAAAAAGGCGATATTGCAAGTTTTGGAGATAACTGAAAAATTAAGCTTAAAAGGGAATCCTTGAACGAAAGTGTGAAGTTGGTTTCTTGATTAGGTTGTGGAGAAGCAGATCAGAAGGAAAGGAAAAATCCGACGATTTAAAGATACTGCTGCGGCGCAGGCTGCGGCGCAGAATCTCTAAGCGACAGGCAAAGCTTGAAGTTGAAATTAGATATAAGCTCCTCACGTGTCCTTCGTATTTCGGAAGAGTCTTAACAGCATCGAATTGGGCTATTAGAGAGACATCTGAAACTAGTCACTCTGCACTTGATAAATAGTAATTCGGAGTCAGTAGAGGATATGTGATGGGAATGCTAGCAGATGCTAAAGGAACTGTAGGTCTTATACAACGAGAAAGCCAACGCTTCAGAGTAGTTTACCATCTAGCAAACTATCAACGATAATCAAGAGACGTATAATAACTTGAAAACATAGTTAGATAGGAAATTTCAAGAGTACCATATTTAAAAGTAGCGAATAACGAGAAATTCTAACGTGTAACCGAAACTTACGTCCTCTGAGGTAGTCAAAAGTCCAACGACTAGTATAGTAGGTAGAGAAGTTATACAAGGCTGAAAAGTACTTGACCACATTTCCTAGGACACCAGAAAGTTCCAAGTACCGTACAGATATTGGGCTTCTGAAGAGATGAAACCATGACCTTTACCTCTAGCACTGCGCAGAAGCATGAGATTCGAGAGACAACCTCGATTTGAGCAAGGGGACGGTGTGTAGATGTAATGCGACCCCTGGACATTTGTGGCGCCATCAATGCCAGTACATGACTCGGGGTCACCTTATGGCAGCGTCCTTTCGTAAGTCTTCCGCGTACACTTGCGTTGCCCTCGACTCGAGCGGAAACAGCGCGCACTTAAAATTCAAACAACTCCTTCCAGGACGTCCGCGAAGAGTTGCAAATGGACAACGGGCCCCTGCGAAGCTCTTGTTTGGAAGTAAATTTACTTCGCGTGTGCGCGGCCTGTCCTTGGTATGTATTTAGCGCTACCAGAGTGACGAGTAAAATTGAGCTGCTTACTGACCTAGTTCCTGCCGTATCGTAAATTGTGGACGCTTGTTTACGTTTAAGTGGACATAATTACCGGTTTCCAAGGAGGAGTCCAATCCGTGGCACTTTCAGCCCATCCGTAGGGATGTCGTGCAGTTTAGGAACAGTGGAAACAGTAGAAAAAGTGGAAAGAGTGGAAACCAACCACGTGTCTTGGCATTACAGTACAGTACTTGACAGCGCTTATACTCCGGAGTGTATCGCAGATGAGGCTTTTGATGATTCGATAAATCTTTCAAAATTGTATGATCTACATTGGGTTTGTTGGGCTTGAGAAAGTTTATACGAGACGTGGCGGGTTTCTGGGAAAATACTTCGGAATGAAAATGTTGGAAGCCGAAGAATTCGGCGTTTGTCAGATCATTGGATTTGTTCCTTGCCATGATGAAGCAAAACAAAGCTTGGAAGTTAGATTCTCGTGAAGTCGAAAGCAACTCTACGCTGAAGATCTTCCTCAGGATGACATCCAAATTTGGCATCAGTTTCTTGATGAAGTTGCACTTGCGTGGCCTTCGGAGATAGCTTCATATTAGAAATAGCGCCTAGGAGTTACGGTATTCATAAAAAGATCCGGAGCAAGCTCGGCAAACGTTTGAATATATGCATAGGATAGTAGTTATTCAAGGGACAAGAATTCTGTCTTTAGAAATAAGAAAAGCAGAGAGTGATTGTTAGAGTAAACTTACTCATCGTTACAAATGAATTAAGAATGTCAAACTGCGTCTATCGTCAACCGGAAGCATTACTTATAAATCTACAAAGTACCGTACTTGTACTTTTCAGTCTTGCCCTAACTCGCGGCATTCTTCCGGCTGGTACGTATCGTTGGCGGCGCTATTGGGTGATGATGCGTGTTCCCTGCTCACTCCCTGGTCATCGATAAGTTGCCGTAAAGTTTCTTTCCCGTAAGGAATTATTCAAGCGGCAAGCCAGCCAGCCTCACCGAGGAATATTTTGAGTCGTGAGTCTTGACATGGTGATGACGCGAGCACGATTAATTAATCATAGGATCCTATCGTCCTAAAGAATAATCACGAAGAAATTTCTGCAAACACTCGCCACTACTGTAGGTGGCGGATGAAAATTGGCCACTACTGTCCAGAACTCAAGGCTTGCACAGAAACAGCACATCTTTGCATCTAGTAGTAACGGGCGGCCTTTGAGATTTGCGTTGTTCGGCATAGTTGCCGAAAGATAATATTAATAGACGCAGACAGCAGACACCTCCGTCATTATCGGGAGTCCCAAGCGGCACTGTGAATTGGAAACTTATCCTAATGTAGTAATCCGGGCTTGTCATCTGTTGGCACATGGCCGGATACAGCATGAGCCAAACCACTCAAGTCACATCCGCACGTATCTGCTCAGAGCTTGAATCCGGGGAATAATCATAGGCAGGCATAGCCATAATCATAACCATAGCCATAGCCATAGCCATAGGCTTGTTTAGAAAGACAGGAAAGGCCGGTCGGTGAAGATAAAACGGTGAAGATAAAATGTTAGCTGCATTTTCTATAAGCTAATAGGAAAATACCGCTTGCGAATTCCATGCTAAAATAGCTCCAGCCGGACTCTTACGGCCTTTCTCGGATTCATTATTATCTCTTGCACCCGGACGTGACGGGATGGTAGACCTCAGGTGAGAAAAGGCTGCTAACGAATCACAGAGTGCAAAGCTGCTTGCTGCTGTGGCAGAACATATTTCGGACAGAAGAACATCAACTGCCGCGTCGTAGGGGTGCTCACGGCTCGGCCGTTTTCAAAACCTGCCGCATTGTGTGAGAGGTTCTGACAAAGAAAGCACAGGAATATTCAGAACACCGGTACCTATAGCATAATATACCACTGAGAAGAGATGGAAGACTAGGTAGGTATTGACGGCTTTCCAGGTAGACAAGTTTGGGTATACTAATTTGTATTAATATTCCAATAATAAAGTGAAGTGTCGGCAATGTGGGCGGATGAATGGATGGATGGATGGACTGATTAAATCCATCTTGAACCTCAAACAGCAGCGTCGTGGCAGTCATGTACTGGCGCTTGCAGTCTCTTTATTCGTTTTAGAAGTCAAACTTGCACTCGTACGAAGTAAGACTCACTCCCTCCCTCCCAGCACACACGCATACGGACCTATACGAGTACGTTTCAAGGATAACGTCTTTCATTCCTACGCTTCCACGAGTACATCTCTCACTCCTACGCAGCCCGAGTCGCGCAACGGAACAAGCCATGGGACTCAGGGTGCGCCATCGTCGGCTATCGGGGCGCGGTGAATTCTGTCAGGCAAGGATGATGATTGATAACTGACTGAGCAAAATGCTGCAGCTCGCTACAGTAGGGTCAGGGTAGCAGCTTAGGGCGGCATGGAAAGGCGAATGAGGAAAAGGTTCTTTCTCGCTGCTCTGCTCTCGTCAACTTGTCCCAACTCGAAGTTCTTCTGTTCCTCCCTCGTCGAAAGAAGAACTTTTTTATTAAAATAAAATAAATCTTCTCCCCGAAGAATCAAACAAACCAATAATTCCCCCAACACCGACCACCAGCAAGCACACTCACTTATTTGCCTGGCCTGCACTCACAAGGTCATCCACCCACCATCCACCGTCAACAACACCTACCCACTCAATCGACGCGTGCTTATTTTACCGGTACCGTCTTTTCTTTCGTTCGACCCTCCCAGCTTCTCGGTTGTCGCGGCCCCATCTGTCCCGCCGTACGTGATCGCCTCAATTCGCAGAGACAAAAGCAAGGTCCCCACCACCGCGTTTATTTCCCGCCCACCTTTGGGACCACAACAACGGATAAAGTCTCGCTGGCTCCACTTAACCCTCGAACCTTCAATGACAAAGAAAGAAAGATAGAAGGAAAGGAAAATATCTTAAGCCTCAATCAAAACAATCCATTCGACCTTTCTCTCTCCGTGCGCAAGAAACCTTGTCGCCCGCACCTTCTATAGGCTGTGTGTTGAATTGAAGACTCGATACAGCAAGCAGTGCCGACGGCAAAACAAAAAAAAAATCCTTCGAGGGGCAGCTACCCACGCACCACGCACCACCGCCGTCCGTCAATCAACACCACTCTTTTATACTTCTCGTCGATAAGCGCGACAGCTGCGACCGTGCCAATTGACATTCATCACGTCCCCCAATCCACGAAAAACTCTCTTGTGACGTGACCCTGACGTTGCGAATTGACGACATCGGATTTGGATGGTAGACATCACAACAAAACTAGATCTGTTCAGACTTTCTATACTATGGACTCCTCCCAATACCATCCGAATTCTATGAGCAACAACAATTCGCCATATCAATCTTTACCTAACATCTCGCCGCATCAACTGCAACACAACTCGTTACCCCCGCTCCAAGGCCCCCAGCACGGCGCAGCCATGCAGCCTATGTACGGCAGCGCGCCTCATACACCGAGAACGCCGGTCACTCCCAACACTCCAGGCGCCGTGAACAACATGGGAAACTTCTCGCAGATGGGTGGACAGCAGCCAAGAGGTTATCCCCAAATGATGCCCGGCAATGGCTACCAGCAACCACCTCAACAATACAGAACATCGTCCTCAATGATGCCGCAGTCTTCTACCGCCATGTCCCATCCCCAGCCTATTGCCCCAGCTCCGGCACAGAGCCGTATGCCCCAGGCCCTGAGACCTATGCCACCAAACGGTATGCATATGGGACAACCTATGGGTTCGCCTTATGGGCAGAGCATGATGATGCAAGAGATGGACCCGCCAACTCATGTTGTAGGCTCACAAGGCCGAAGAGGTATTCTTCCGAGTGCTCCAGGCAGACCAGCTGTCACTGCAACCGGCACTGGCTCAACTAAAAATGCCATGATTCCTGCTAAAGATGCTGACGGAAAATTCCCCTGCCCTCACTGCACTAAGACTTACTTACACGCAAAGCACTTGAAGCGTCATCTCCTCCGACGTAAGCCCATTCAATTTTTTTTTTTTTTTTTTCCATACACGAACAATCTAACCTAGCGCAGACACTGGTGACCGCCCGTACATGTGTGTGCTCTGTAGAGACACCTTTTCCAGGAGCGACATCTTGAAGCGTCACTTCCAAAAATGTTCTATTCGTCGCGGAAATCCTACAGGAGCTAGTCATCTGTCTCACGCACAAGCTCACTTGAAAAAGTCACACCCGGGTCCTCACAAGAGCACACCTTCGATGTCGAGTGAAAACGATATTATGAGCTCCAACGGGATGAACAGCTTGGCCGACCCTGCCCTTCACCCATTCGGCGTTATTGCGGACGGAAGTGTACCAGACGCGGGCTCCAACCTGACCAACGAGCAGGCGGAGCAAATACGAAATGGCAGTACTGTTGGAGGAAGTAATGGAAGAAGCATAAGTGGTCCCGGAGGCTCGAATCGAGCTAGCTTCGATCAAAGCTATGCCGGTGGCACCCTGCCTCCTGGTATGAACCCTTCACTTGCGTACAATATTTCCAGCGGTCTAAACGGTCACCAGGGCTTTGATTTCGCCTCCCATGGCAACGGCATGCAACCTCACCCTGCTTCCAGCATGTCGACCGTGCAGAACGGACGAAGTGTATATCCAGTGACTAGTGCAGGACAACAGCAGAGTCTGAATGGTTGGCAATCGATGTATCAAGCCAGTCCTCAAGCTGGATTTATGAACTCGTATAACCAAAGTATCAATACCCATCATGTACCAATTAAGTCGGAACCGTCCAACAATTCAAGCAGTACCCTTTATAGTGGCGTCTACAGCAGTGCAGTGAATGGAGTCGCTGTTTCTGTCTCGGATTTTCCCACCTGGCATAACCTTCAAAATGATCCCCTCCAGTCCGTATCCAGCAGGTTAATAATTTTCTGCTTTCCAAACAATCAAATCATTGGTCGCAGCAATGACATCAGAAAGTATCTGTCTGCCGAGTATATCAAGCATTTCTTGGAGCTCTTCAGCAATTTTCAAGGCCATTTCCCCATCATCCATATGCCTACCTTTGCAACATCCGACGCTTATGACGGGCTTCTTCTAGGAATGATATGTGTTGGGGCTGTTTACTCGGACCGTATCACTCCCTCTCAAGTCCGCGACATGGTGGAACTATCCAAGGCAGTTATTGAGCGAAACTCTTCTGTTCTTGTAAACCTCGCTCAAGATCAAAGCTCGGACGTTGGACTGGGAAAAGAATCGCACAGCTCAAGTAAAACCGAACTCGAGCAAATCACCGCCATATTTCTGATGCAGATGTTGTCTACTTGGCACGGCACTCCAGTCCAGCGTGAAATGGCACGCATGCGATTTCCCACCCTCGTTGCACTTGCACGAAGAGCTGATCTGACTACACCAATGACCACGTCTGCCACAACTCCATTTAGTGTTTTGCATCAACGACACGTTAAAGTTGAGAACTTCAATTCGGTCAGCTTCGACTGGAACGCTTGGGTTGAGCAGGAGAAACGATCCCGACTAATTTTCGCAATATACCTCATGGATGCGACAATGGTTATGTACTTCAATACACCGCCTTTGTTTGATGCACTCGAGATTCGTGTTCCGCTCCCGGCTGATGATGCTGCTTGGGATGCTCGTACCTCTACCCAGTGTGCCGAGGCCCTTGGTCTTCATGGCCCGAGTGTTGCACGCGATATAAACATGGCAGGTAGCCGACGGCCGAAGCAGCCAGAAATGCATAGCGCTCTTGAGACGTTGATGCGTCCCGAACTCGATCTTCAACCCGGAACAACGAATTTGTATTCAAAATTCATTTTGATTCATTCCCTGCACGTACAACTGTGGGCAGCTCAGAAACAACTATCCCAAGAGCCAAATCAGTCGAGCCTTCAAAACTACGGGTTGCCATCCAGTACTTCGAGCACTCCTTTATCTCAAAATGATTGGGTAATTCGGGGTATGGATGGGACTGGAAGCGGCGGTCATAGCGCGAGTAGTAGTGGGCGTGCAACTCCTGTTGAAGCTGCAGGTCAGTCGGCGACGATGCAGCAGTTGAGATCGACCACCATTGCATTCGAAAAGTGGAAGCAAGTCTGGGATGAAGATATCGCCATACAGTACCCACCCTCATCTACGAGTTATCGTCGCTTTGGATTCTGCCGAGATGGTGTTCATTTCTACTGGCTAGGAAAATATTTGATGAAGCACAGCCGCGGGACTGAACTGCAGATGGCTCCTGACCAGCGCTTTGCACAGGTCATGCATCTATTGAAATACGTTAAGAATTGGGTTGCGTCAGACAGTGCCAAGCGAGGAGAAGAACCTGGATCGGTCAGCGATATCGACAAGGACTATGGCAGTAAAGAGTTAACCTTGGACATGGCGCAGCTTTTCAAACCAATCAACAAACAAATCGATTCCCCTGTCGCGGGTGTACATACGGGTAGGAACGGCATGCAATGAGCATGAATATACATGGAAGGGCAAACAATTTTTAGAGGATATCGCTTTTGACAAAAAGGAGTTAACCATTATCGGGTGGGAGGAAATATATATCTCGTCGTGTTTTCAAGGCATTGCGCTGGCGTTATTTGGTTCGTTCTTGCATGCGTCGGCGACTGGGTAGGAGACCGAGCGCGTGCACAAAATTTACAACTTCTCTAAGGTTTCGATGGGTGGAGGCATTTACATTGGTTGGGTGGCTGCTGCTTGTGCGTTACGGTTGCATTACGTGAACGTCAAAAAGATGGTTCATAATATAGAAAAGGCGCTGCATTAGATTGGTCTGGTTTTGCTTTACTGTTGCGCGGTGGGATATCATGGAGTTGGTGACGCCAAAATGCAATTGGTGTTTCTTAACTCTCTACAAGTACTGGAGATGTATATGCCTATAGCTTAGGATCATGCGCCACATGAGCCTTGAATGAAAATAGATACATTTGAAACTTGAAACTCCCTTCGCTCTGTGAATTGTAGTAATATGGGAGGGCTCACACTGCGGCGGCAGTGTTCATGACACGCAAGATCCTAAGAGTGTAGTTTTACCGGGCAGTTCCCATCATTTACAATATGCATAGGGTAGAATGTGTGTGTCCTGGACCAATAAATACATCATCTTGTCTGGAGCTACTTCTCGTTTGACTTCAATTTCACTTTTACCACGAGGTGCAGAGAACTAACAGACTTATGATTAATTAGTGCAATGCTGTTGTTCTGTCGACTGTTGCGGAGACTTCGCTGACGGATCACAACATCAAGCTGCTATTTCAGCTACTATAAAAGCAAAATCAGCTGTCTATTGCACAGTTGTAGAGCCATTGTAACACCATCCATTTCCTGACCCCGAACGAGAGGAAACAGCTGAGACAGACTTGTACCTTAGCCCTCTTTACATATCCTTAATCGAGGTTTGGGAACCACAGCCTGTATACACTTGATGCCATCGTATGCACATCCCCCTCTGAAAGCCTCCCAGCAAAGCCGTCCTGTTCCCATGCACCTTTGTCGTCCATCCATCAAGCGTGGCTGTGCCGACTCGAAAGCAGTTCTTATCCCATCCCCCAATCCACATCAACTCTTCCCCTCCCTCTCCACAATCGTGATCCTCGGCAATGCCTCTCTATCTCTCTCGGTCGCCTCAAGCCCAAACTTCTTCTCAGCACGATCCGACAGGTACAGACCGATTGTGCCCCATGCGATGAACCCGACACCGAGACCCAAGCGCGTGCGCGGGGAGAGATTGCGGAAACTTCTGGATGCGTGTTAAAGGTGGGAGATTGAGGTGGAGAGGGGGGACGTACTGGAACATGGACATGGGCTTGGGTGTGGTGGCTGTAGTTCTGGTGGTTGGATTGGATGTTGATAACCCTTGAAGAGAAGGCTGGATGTTGTTCCGAGCCGAGGTCTTCTGAGTGGGGTTTTGTCAGTTCCCCATGCCAGTTTCAGTTGCTATTATATTTACTTATTCAGGTCTTCTATTCTAGCTGGTTGCACGTCAATCCACGATCTGATTGTCTTTGCTTTATCACTTTGAACTTGTGTATGTGAAGCCCCGGTCATAACTGCGGGATTCGTTGAGGTCATTATTCCTCCTTCATTTTGCCACAATCTACCAGATAACGATCCAGAGCAGAGGACCCCAAAGCAATAGAAGCAAATCTTTCTCCTTATACAATGGACGAATTACCCACTGAACTTCGTCGAGCTGTCTTTGAACAGTGTGACCGGGAAACTGTCAGGTCACTCCGACGAGCTTCTAAAGCATGGGCCAAGATTGGGGAAGAATATCTCCTTCCGTCTACTTTCACCACCTATCCATATCGAAATGATACAGACCGCCTAGATTCCATCTCTCAATATGAGGGTCTAGCAAAACAAATCCAGAGGCTATGCTTAAATCATGGAGAGATCAATGAATGGCATGCTCGGCACAACACTTACTTCCTGAACTATATGCGAAATTCAGAGGAAGTCTCAGAGGAGATGGCAACAGCATGGCATCACTACAACAGCCTCAAAAAGCTGATGGAGCTATATCACTTAAACTCCTGCACAATTGAGCGGCTAGAGCCCATCTTCGCTCGTCTCCCTAATCTCCAAAGCGTCGAAATCAGTTTAATGAACTGCATTTTCTATCAAGAAGACGACCCGCTTGTCTTGAAGCAAATCTGGAGTATCCCGTCAACTCGTCGAGTACCACGCGAAGCTACAGTAGACCGATTCACCAACATACTATTAGCTCTACAAACGAACGCTGTCACGCACCTTTCGCACGACAGGATACCGTTCGAGTTCTTCGCCCAAAGCGAAGACGTCCTCGAAAAAGTCATTCCTGTCTTCCAGCGCCTCACGTCTGTAAAGCTGTCTATGGATCTAATCGACAGACCTATAGACACCGAGTCCAACCATAGCAAAGCATTCAAAAACCTCTCTCGATTCCTGCGCTCCACGACCGGTCTTCGAGCTCTAGAACTCGACTTCCATGGCCGCCGAAAAGTAGATCTCGAGCCTCTATTCTCATCTCTGTGCAGACATGACTTTGTGTTCGAGCACTTGGAAGAACTCACTTTGAAAGAATTCACAAGCACCGAGTTTGCCATTGGTGAGTTCTTGGCAAAGCAAAAGTCATTGAAGACGCTGCATCTTGGAGGCGCGGGAGATAAGCCTAAGCATCATCCGCCGTGCGGAGGGGTGTGGTTGGATGAGGGGTCTTTTAAGGGGCTTTTTGAGAGAGTTGATAGGGAGATGGAACTAGAGAGCTTTTTGATGCAGGGTGATTTGCTAGGGCTAGAGAGTAATGAGAGTTGGGAGCTGGAGGAGCCTGTTGCGTGGGAGGATTTAGGTGATGCGCCGGCCGGTAAGTCCCTTTCGAGAGGATGCATTCATATCTCATCAAATATTTTGGGGTGGTTTACTCTCAATAAGTCTTGAGAGTAGACTTATCCTGTAATATCAATCCAATCCTAGATATACGTCCCATGGCAGGCAATACTGATTGAGGCCTTGACTTTTAGGGAGGCATTTGGTTCCTGTGGGACCTGTTATCGGATAAAAAGCGTTTGATGTGTATATCAAAAGCCTATGTCTCGTAAAAGATTTCCAAGGGAATTTTTAGCAACGGATAACTGGTACTAAGAGTTCCAGAAATACTAAAAGTAACGATTCCCACATTTTCTCCTTCGACGCCCACGGGGGTGGTTCTAGGGTTTGCATTCCATAAAAGTCTGTTTCTGGCTACTGGTAAGTTCGCATTCCAGGGATATTATTTTCAGAGGTATGGAATGCTAGTATTTTCCTAACACTGCAGTACTGTCACACACCTTGGTATCTTTCTATCTTGTACCTATTTTTGCAGTTTGCGAAACACCTCTGTATTTGAGGTATTTTAAAATTATCACGACCCTGTGACGATCCACAAGATGCCTCCCAAAATAGCCGCAAAGACCAAATTGTTGCTCAAAGATTGGGATGATATTGAGCTCCTTGTAGCGGGGGCTATAGCGGGCATGTATTTAATTCTTATGGCCTTCGAGCACTGCTAATTCATCTTAAGAGCCAGACCGCGAAATACGACCTCCGAGTCTCTCCAACCTAGTTCACAGGCTCTTCAGACGAGAAAGATGGAGAGTGAACGATACGGAATATAAAAAGCTTCTCCCAGCCATGCGCCTCGCTTCCAATCTGATTGAAGTGGGCATGCCCTACATTGCGAACTTTCTGCCAGCCGACGATCTTTTGGAAGACTCTCAATTTGCTATCAAGGGCGAGGAAGTCCCGGTAGATGGAAACCACTCTCATGGGAAAATACAGCGTGCGAAAGAGGCCCTCGATGAGATCGCAGACAGCGTACATTGGGAACTAGACTGGAACATATACTCCGTATTGGGGTCATGGGGAATGAACTTTATAACAGAACAAAAACCCCCTTACAAGAAAGAAGAGCCATTTATGATACTCGAATCCGATAAAGATCTTGCAAGGCGCGGCATTTGGATTCGCCCTGTGACTGTTGTCATCGCTAGACAATATTTCGATACCATCTCGAAGGTAGACGAGAATACTGAGGAATACCTTCGGGCCGTATGGCATTGTGGAATCACCCTGGCCCACGAGATTGGCCACACTATATTGCTGCACGACACTCGGTGGGTTTCTGCTGACTGTAGTGAGCCATATGTGGGCGATGACACTTTCTCTGAACTTGGACTGGCTTTCATAAGCTGGATATTCTCTGGCTGCAATCCTGAAACGACCAAACGAGGCAACTTGTCCTACAAATTTGATGCCCCGTTATATTGGAGGAAGGAGCGACAAATGACAGACGGAAATCGAGAGCCCTACAGAGTCCATTACTCGATATCGACTCAATATCTAGCAGATCTACTTTCCCAGTCTTTCTGGGACGAGTTTCGTAATGCGCCTGACTACTCCGCCAGGGCTAAAGGAAGAATAAAGCCCGTACTAGAGACGGGACAGCCGAAACCAGCAACAGCGGTTGTTGCCGACTTCTGGGTTCGAGAAAAGGGCAAATCCTTCAAGAAAAGAAGACTTGACCAAGAGAAGCGGACAGAGAAAATTGCGACATGGAAGAATGAGTTCCGAGACCGAAGTGAGAGACCGGAATTGCCTCTCAAGAAACTTTCTTCGTTGGAGCTTGACCTAGCCTTTGAAAACCAGAAAGCCATGAATGCGCGAGTCCCAGAGTTCGACTTCGATCAAGATGAGAGTGGCCTGATTATAAGCGACGACTATTTAATTGATCATATCCCATTCTTACCTCCTTCAGGAACGGGTCCACAAGCTCCTGCTGAGGAGACAGATATTTATGTGAGGGTTGAGGTTGCATATACCCATCGAGAATTGTCACTGTCATCCAAACGACCAAGAGATGACGACTCTGATTCCGACGAGGACGAGGAAAATTACAAAAGACTCAAAAGAGGACATCGCGTTAAAGTCGCTTACGATTCTGATGAAGAAATTCCTGGTGACTATGACAAAACTCTAGAAGACGAATTACTGGAAATCAGTGTTCCGTACATCGAAAGTGGCTACACACGCCGCCAAGCCAATGAATTCTGTAAAGAGTTCGGCCTGAGAGAATACAATTCCATACCAAAATACCTCACCTGGCAGAAAGCCAATCTTAATCGCCAATATGACGATGACCGAGGCAAAATCTCCCAGATACGAGTCTTCTTCTTGCAAAGGTTAATAGAGAAACACAAGGGCGACAAACAGGCCGAGTTGAAGATTCGACAAGTCATCGCAGATTCCATCTATGATTGGGACTTGGTGGAGCTTTTGCAATACTGCGTGGATAACGGATTGCACTACAATGAAATTGAGGATAATCACGAGGACCTCCACGCAAGGATCGAGGACCACATGGCCTCGGAGATAGCCTTCATAAAGGGTTACCCTGGAAGAGAAAAATCTCCAACCCGGTACGAAGACAGCGACCAAGAAGAAGACGAGCCTCTTCGGGGAGATTGGGACGAGATCAAATTCAAAGACTACTTTCTTGAGCATGACTTACCTGTATGGGGTAACATCAACGTCTGGAGAGAACGATACTACGCATACCGATACGAGCAAAAACACGGCTCTCCCCGACCCAGGAAAACATCCTCGATCCGTCAGAAAACAGGCTCAAATGGAGCAGAGATTTACAGCTGGCTCGTCAACCCGTTGACGCACAGCATCTTGGATCTCAAAAGCGCAATCTACTGCATGGCCGTCCTGCCCTCCACCGGCGTCCTCCATCTCTCCACCAACATGTTCAACGATATAGAAGAGCCCGATGACAAACTGCTAAACGACATCCCGGGCGTGCACGAAAGCATTCGTTTCGTCATGACGGTATCCGAGTACGAGCCGCCGACGAAACCGGAGCTTTTACTGCCGCAGCCAGCGCGGAAGGTTCTTTGGGATAAGAAGGAACGGGTTTATAACGCGTTGAGACATATGAGGGCCAACAATAAAAAGACGAGAGCGAATGCAATTCCCATTGCATCTCCCGAACCCACGCTCGCACAACGCATGGCTTTGATAGCGGACCAGGCACAAGCTCTGGACCGAGTGTTCTTGCCTTCTATCCACAATATATACCAGCCGCTATCTGGCGATCGGCTTCTAGATGCGCTGGAGGATCTCGAGGAGCGGAATACGAGGCTGGGGATTAGGAGTACTGGGACGGCGGCGGCGGAGGCGGAGGTGCGGTTTGAGGAGGATTATGAGAGTGAGGATGATGGGGATGGGTTGGGGAAGGGCTTTGGGATCGGTCAGTCGCATATGGGGGATATTTATCGGGCGATTGGCGTGCTGAAGAAACCGGCTGGGAAGGGTGGGATTCCAGTAAAGGTTGGGTTGCCCGAGCCTGGGGTTAATAGGGGGGCTTTTATGCTGTAATGGTCATACATGGGAATGGAAATGTGGTGAAGGGTAATTGAAGTGGAAGCGGGTGGCATATAAGATCTTGATGCTCTTGAGAAGGATGAGCTTCGGAATGGCATTTGAATTCGTAGGAGTAGGTGAGAGTAATAGGGGGGTGACGAGCTTGGGCTTTCTCTAAGGATCGTTGCTTTACTCCGTAACATCACAACTACATCTTTACCCACCTACTCCGTCCAGGCACTGAAATTGAAAGCCAAGCCAAACTCTTCCTCCTATACAGTAGCACTTACCTCACCATGCCATGTTGTTTCCAGATGCTTCTCCAGTGATGTAACATCACCACATGTTCCGTCTCTCTTCCCTTGACATGACATGACATGTTTCCTATCCGTAGCAATTCCTTCCCAACATTGTGATTACGTCCATCTCGTCCCATCTACCTTACACATAACATAACCCTCATGCAAGCAAGCATGAGCTGTCACCAGTACAGTATCCGGAAATAGCTTAGCTCGCGATCTTCATGGATTAGGTTAAAATTTCCGAAAACCGCACTAAGCCATATTTGCTGTGGTTCTGGAATGCAGGTTTCCTTATCGCATAGGTAAGGTACCTTTTCATCTGCACGCTAGGGTATGTAATGGGGATGTTTACTTTCTGTTTGCATGCATGCGATGTGCATATCCGCTTGTTACTTTGAGGGCGTTTGGTTTATTATATGTTTGTTGATTGATTGATTGATTGATGAATTGACTGTACTTTCTCCAACGTCAAAGAGAGCCGTCTCGGGTCCTCATTTCTCATTCTTCGGCCAATCTAGGCGCCTCATGCCTGGCCAGATGTTGTTGATCCCTGCCTATCGTAGTGCTGGTCTCTCACTGCTGCTTGAGCCGCCACGCGCCACGGCCCACTGACCGACATTTGCATATCTTTTCTCCAACCCACTTTCTGCCCCACCTACCCACAACAAAGCCCAACCACCACAAAACATGCCGAAAGGAACTGAGCACAACATGACATGGCAGCGCAGTGAATCCCAAACACAACACACAGGATGGTACAAGCGATGCAATCTGCAAGGTTTGAAGGCCTGAATTGATGTGCAGTCTTCTCGCTTCCAGTATTCCTGATTCCCCCGTCCGAAAACGGACTTGTTAGTTATAGTCTAGGTACACACACACAACCTCATATTATCGTATAATTCTCTTTTCTCCCATCCCCTCGTTCTTCTTCCGTCAGACAACTATACCCCATTTCATACAATCCTACAATCAACCATCCCATTTTGAACCCCGAATTGAAAGTCCCTCTGTTGTGCGCCTTTCATCCTTGCCACACAGTATCTCAATTCTCGAGTTCAAATCGTAAGATTCAAGCCAGGCCTACAAGCAATGACCCTAACAAAGCAAAGATCGATTCGAGACCCAAATGCCTTCCCAACCACTCAATTGTTCTTGCTTGGTGAGTCTCTTCTTCCTCCCTATACCCATACGTCACCGCCCACAAAACTGACCCGACTTGTCGCATAGCTATCGTACGCCTCGCCGAGCCAATTGCACTTACATCGATCTTCCCATATGCCTGGCCGCTGGTAAAGAAATTCCACGTCGGCAATGAGGCCGATGCCTCCTTCTATGCAGGCCTCCTCATCAGCGCGTTTGCGCTGGCTGAGAGTCTGACGGGCATGTACTGGGGAGGTTTGTCTGATAGGGTTGGTCGGAAACCAGTTTTGCTGATAGGATGCACTGGCACAATGCTGAGCATGCTTATAATGGGCTTTGCGTCGAATATATGGCTTGCCTTGGCGGGGAGGGCACTAGGGGGATTCTTAAATGGGAATATTGGCGTTATACAGTAAGTTTCTCAGGCGTCGACCCTTCCCGCACTGGCGGGCTTAGCAGCTTCAAGACACTCTTGAGAGTCTTTTCCTGTTGAAGTATCTTATGGTCGTTGGTCCTTCTGTTATCAGAATCACGTTGAAATATCTAGCCAAGTTTGCTAACGTCTGATGTGCAGGACTATGGTCGGCGAATTGGTCACGAAGCCAGAACATGAACCTCGTGCCTACAGCATTATGCCTTTTATCTGGTCGATCGGAACTATCATTGGACCTGCGATTGGGGGAGCTTTCGCTGATCCCGCAACCTCCTTCCCAAACACATTCTCCAAAGACGGCCTCTTTGCACAATTTCCATACCTTCTGCCGAATCTCCTTTGCTCAGGACTTCTCCTAATCAGCATCATTGCCGGTTACTTTCTCCTCGAGGAAACACATCCAGACATGAAACCCCGCGTCTTTCTGCCAGACTCCACCTACGTATCCGACGAAACACCCCTGATTGCAACAGCAGACGCGATCAAGACTCCTGCAGTTGATCTGCGAGCCGAGACATACGGCACATTCGAAGGCAGTGACGACAGCAAATGGCGCCACGCCCAAACAAAAATCAAGCCCGTGAAGATCTTCACAAAGCGTATTATAGCCACTATTTTCGCCCTCGGCATTTTTACATACCACAGCATGTCTTATGATCACCTCCTACCCATATTCTTAGAAGACAAGCGTGGCGAATCCGTCTCCATCTTTGCGCAATCGGCAATGGGTATCAACTCCTTTTCCTCCCCCGGCGGTCTCGGTCTCAGCGTGCAGAAAGTAGGAGTCATAATGTCCATAAACGGCGTCATAGCCCTCTTCGTGCAAGCAGTCGTCTTCCCCTTTGCTGCGGAGAAGCTCGGTATCCACAGACTTTTCATCCTGGTCTCACTTCTGCACCCGGTGGCATATCTCGTCATGCCATATCTCATCTACCTACCTGCCAAGTGGCTCATGCTAGGGATTTACTTTTGTCTAACAATTCGCAATATGCTATCTATCCTTGCGTACCCGGTCCTACTTATTCTTATCAAGGAGGCGACGCCTAGTCCTTGCGTGCTGGGGAAAATCAATGGTTTGGCTGCCTCTGCCGGAGCAGCTTGCAGAACTATTGCTCCTCCTGTGAGTGGATATCTATATACGCTCGGATCGAGAATGGATTTCACTGGTCTGGCATGGTATGGGAGTGCTCTCGTTGCTGGTGTTGGCGCCGTGCAATGCTTCGGGGTGAGAAGAGCAAGGAACGAGGTGGATGATAAAGAGGCCAAGGAAGAAGGGCCTGCTGTTACCGTCGGGGAAGTTGATGAGGAGTATCGAGATGCAAATGCATAGAAGGATCTTGGAGCATAAAAGTTTTAGATGGTTTTGGAAAGAATTGGAAATGGGCGCATCTGGTTTTAGCATGGGGTGGCATTTGACAGCGTTTTAGCAAGCGTGTGTTTCGAGAGGGTCTTGAAGCAGTAAATACATAGACATGTTTTGTCAGGTTGTTATTTGGAGTTGGGAGGGGTAAAATTAGAGGGGGGGTTTTGGTACATAGAACCGAATCACATAAAGATCATGAAATCAAATAGCTCTTAGGTGACATGGTGGTTTATTTCCTTTGCTTAGACATGACTTAGATGTATTACTTTCATAACAGTACCCAAGTCATTTGGATTTTGATAAATTTAGAGAAAGATAGCAAAGAGATTTGCTTAGGTATAGAGGTAGGTGCAAGCGCAACTGATTAGCTAGCTAAAACCCAATCTCAAAAACTCCACATCGCCTAGGAAATTTCTTCTTTACTATAATACCATAATAATAGCGCAGGGTCATCAGCCAATCATACTACCGCCTATTAGCTACATGTCCTACTAGAGCATATCGCCAAAGCCAACTCTCATGAAACTCTCACGATGCCTCGTGACCGTTTCATTCCCATGCAGTACAGAACACTACGGTACGGCAATGCGCAGGTCAGGTCATTGAGTTTATCCCCCGATGGATGATAGGACGGGTATTCTGTCCTACCCTACCTTAGGTACGGTACCGTGCACCACAGCGTCGGGCGCGGATACCTACCTGCATAAGTATATTAATTGTTATGCACTTATGTTCGGAAGCTGTTGATGCTGATGATTTCTAAGCCATGGTACACGGTGTTTTGCAGGAAGGAGTTGATGTTGTATAATTTGGCTGGAAGTAGTTAACTTCATCTCCGCGTGTAGATCCACAGATCCTCCATATGGCCTTTAGCTCCACGGGTTCCCCAGCTCGCGGTGGGGCGAGGTGGATCCAAAAGCGGCGCTTAAGATGATTGAATTTTAATGTGCCACTTGGGCTTGGAATCTTGGAATTTAGTGCCGCTTTTCAGCCCACTTAGAGCCGCCATAATGGCGGAAATAGGATTTATGCTCGTTTATGTATTTTCTGCACACTGCTTATCCCATACATATCTTCCGAATACGACGGGCGGACAGTATGTTGACCAATTGCGAGCCTCTATATACCCTTAGCTGCTTATTTACTTCGTAAGTTACCCGAGTTGCACAATTTATCCATATTCATAATTGGTTTTCGGGAAAGGAGATATTTTTATATATATTCCTTCCAAGTATGTCAGATCTGGTTTTTCATTCCATTCTTCCTTTCGTTGTATCTTTCTTCTCGCCCACCCCTTTTTTCCTCCAAGAATTACGGCTTGGATTGGCTGCTTGTTGTTACCGCTCACGTTACCTATTTCTCGAGCCTCACTTTCCCTTCGCGTATCTTAAGTTTCGTAGCCTTATGATCTGAGGCTCCATCCCACTTCTTTGCACGTCTAGGAACAGTACAGTCATATCAAGATGTCTTCCAACCGAGATCTCGAGAAGGACCTAGATGATGGCACGACCATGACAGGATCCACCGCGCATTCAGACAAAATCTTGGCAGATGGCGCCATAGGTGAGCCCGATTCAGACCACGATGAAGTCGAACAAATGGATGAAGGGCATTTGGATGATCTTGTCAGACAACGAGTATGTAAATCTACCCCTCCACAAAGTACCCCGCTAAGTTTTCAAGACAGGGCTAGAATCCATCAAAGCTGGGAAGGGAAAAACACTAGAAGACTCAGCCTTGGAGCGAACAACTTCGAAATCGAGTACAAAGAGCAGAATCTCCCGCATGGCAACGAATCTTACTTCAAGAAGCAAGAAAGAGAGACTTGCGCCTGTACCGCTACCGACTTCGGATCTGGATAACGGCATTGTAGGATGGGAAGGGCAGGATGATCCAGAGATGCCTCTCAATTTCGCAGACTCTAGAAAATGGCTGTTGATCTCCTTGCTTGCAAGTATCACCTTCATTTCTCCTCTCGCATCCTCCATGTTCGCCCCTGGAGTCTTGTTCATGGACGAGACTTTCCACAACACCTCCACAATTCTCAGCTCCCTGACTGTGAGTATCTTCGTGCTGGGCTACGTTATTGGCCCTTTGATCCTGGCTCCTCTGTCCGAGATCTACGGGCGTCGATTTGTTTTGACAGGCGCCAACGCATTCTTCTGCGTGTGGCAAATTGGATGTGCGCTTGCTCCAAATCTAGCATCGCTAATCATCTTTCGATTCTTGGCCGGTATTGGAGGCTCTGGATGCCTCACAATTGGAGGGGGTGTCATTGCAGATCTTTTCAATGCAGACCGCCGTGGACTTGCGACGGCTGTTTACAGTCTTGGTCCGCTTTTTGGGCCAGTGGTTGGCCCTATATGTGGTGGGTTCATAGCCCAACAGATTGGGTGGCGCTGGGTGTTCTGGATTCTCCTGATCTCAGGATCTCTCGTCACCATCGGTATCGAGACTCTGAATCGAGAGACAAACCCCCGAGTTCTCATCTCGCGGAAAGTCAAGCGTCTCCAGAAAGAGCTGAACAGAACAGATCTTCGCAGCTGCTACGAGCCAGAAGGCCCCGCCCACAGTGCGGCACACATCCTCACGAAGGGCTTCTTACGACCTTTGATCATGCTTCTCAAGTCCCCCATCGTCTTCCTGCTCTCTCTCTACATGGCCGTTATCTACGGGCTGCTCTACTTACTCTTCACGACCATCACGACCGTGTATATCGAGACCTACCACTGGCAACCCGAGCTCTGTGGCCTTGCCTACATTGGACTAGGCGGGGGCTTCTTCCTAGGAATCCTCGTCGTAAGCAAGATTTCTGACCCCACAGTGGTGAGAATGACCAAGGCGAACGGCGGTGTTTTCGAGCCCGAGATGAGATTACCAGCGTGTATATTCTTCGCGTGCTTCATCCCGATTTCATTCTTCTGGTATGGATGGGCCGCTGATAAAGCTGTGCATGTAAGACCCCTCTGCCTCTGTAAGATCTTTCTTTCATACTGACAAAACCACAAGTGGATCGTCCCAATCCTAGGACTCATCCCCTTCGGCTTCGGCATGATGGGAATCTTCATCCCCATCCAGACCTACATAATCGACTCTTTCCCTTCCTTTGCTGCCTCCGGAATCGCAGCCCTCACCGTCTCGCGTTCCCTCTTCGGCGCCTTCCTCCCCCTCGCCGGTCCGCCCATGTATTCCTCGCTCGGACTCGGATGGGGGAACAGCGTATTGGGATTCGTCGCTCTTGGCTTGATTCCCGCCCCTCTATTAATCTACAAGTTCGGCGGTCGGATCCGGAAGAACCACCCTATCAAGTTGTGAAGCTAGCTAGCTCTTGATTCTGTCGGGTTTCATTGCGTTGAGTTTTCGTTTGGGAAATGCGGATGGTACTTACATTGCATTGCATAGATTTTTGTTCTAAAGGCATTTTATAATATCAATATCAATTTCAATTCCAATTTCAATATCAATGCGTCTTTCACGGCTAGAGCGGTTCGTGGATGGATAGATAGATAGATGGACATTACAAAGAGCAAATGAGAAACAATGCAGAAAGACAGACAAGAAACAAAATCTTATCAGGATGGATTGGATTTGGATTTGATCCGAACATCCGTTGATTACTATCTATCTATTGTAGTGAGAATAAGGTTTGCACACGTAATTACCTGTGTACAGTAATGCTTTCTTGTAGGACCAATCATAGGTAGGTACAGTATCTGACTAGTTTTCCGCCTCGTGCGAGTTGCTCAGTAGGTAAAACCGGATCGACGGAAGCCGCCTCTGGAATTTTGCTTATGCCTTTCATTGGCTTGAGGTGAGAGTAAATAGCTTGGTAGGTACCCAGGTAGGTTACGTTGGAACCCCTATTCACAAGCGAGGCAAGGCGAGGAGAGGACAGGACTTTTTCGTATAAACTTTTTATTTCATTTCGTAATGAGACCGTCAAGTCATATAATAAATATGCCACCCATTTGTTCGTATCAAAGACCAGGGTAGCATCATTCCGTAGGTAATACCATCTCTCAGCTAAATGCATCCATCTTTTCAGCAAAAACAGCCACCAAATATGCAAAGACGACGACGCTTTATATAGATTAGAACAGAAAGAAGACGATTCCATCTACCACTCAAGCGGTTCCTTAATCTCCTCTCCCCGATTCGTCTTCGGCACTGGCACAGCCTTGACCGCCAGCTTTCCATTCCGGCCTCGCTTCAAATACGCCCGGCCATCCAACCACGGCGTGTTTGTTGTCATCTTCTTCTCAAAAGCCTCAATCTTATCATCCATCTGCATCGTCAGTCCAATATCATCAAGCCCATTGATCAAGCAATGCTTCCTAAACTCTTCAACCTCAAAATTGCAGATTTTCTTGCCCGAGCCGTCGTTGATGACTTGGTTCGGTAAATCAACCTCGATTTCTTTGCCCTCACGCGCTTCGGCAGCGATAGCTTCTAGGTCGCTCTCGTTGGTTATGGCGATGGGTAGCATGCCGTTTTTGAAGGTGTTGTTGAAGAAGATATCGGCGTACGACGGCGCGATTACGCAAGTGATGCCGAAATCCAAGAGGGCCCAAGGCGCGTGTTCTCGCGAGCTTCCACATCCGAAGTTGGGGCCTGTGACGACGAGGATCTTGGATTTACGGTAGCGGTCTTGGTTGAGGACAAAATCGGGCTTCTCGGAGCCGTCAACGTTGTAGCGGAGGCCGTGGAAGAGGGCTGAGCCGAGCCCGGTGCGCTTGATTGTTTTTAAGAATTGCTTGGGGATGATGGCGTCGGTATCAACGTTTGCACGCTCCATTGGAGCTGCGATGCCCTTGAGAACCGTAAATTTTGGTAGGCCGGTGGAGCTGTGGGAAGCTACGGTGTTGGTGTGTGGGACGGTGGCATCGTCTTCTGGCTGGTCACCAATGATCTCTCGCTCAGCATCATCGGTTTCGACTCTCTCATCGATATGAGCTTTGCCGAGGACTGTTTTGGGCGACGCAGGACGAGGTGTAGCATTGCTATCCGCGAATTTTCGGACATCAGCGAGCTTGCCAACGATAGCACAGGCCGCAGCTGTAACAGGAGAGACCAAATGAGTTCGACCACCAGCACCTTGTCGGCCCTCAAAGTTACGGTTACTTGTGCTTGCACAACGCTCTTGTGGTGCCAGAATATCGGGGTTCATGCCGAGACACATACTGCAACCAGCTTCACGCCATTCGAAACCGGCATCGGTGAAGATCTTGTCAAGACCCTCTGCTTCAGCTCGGTCTTTGACAAGACCAGATCCAGGGACAATCATTGCACGTTTGATGTTTGCTGCGATCTTTCGGCCCTTGACAACTCCAGCGGCAGCTCGAAGATCCTCGATACGGGCATTCGTACATGATCCGATGAAGATCTTGTCAAGAACGACTTCTTCCATAGGTGTTCCAGCTGTGAGACCCATGTACTCGAGCATCCGCCGGCCTGACTCCTTCTTTTCCTCGGTTGCAAAGGTCTCGGGATCTGGGACGACACCGGTAATAGGTACAACGTTCTCAGGGCTAGTACCCCATGTAACAGAGGGGGGAATATCTTTGGCATCAATAGTAACATCGATATCGTATTTCGCACCTGGGTCTGACTTGAGGCTCTTCCAGTACGTGACCGCCTTGTTCCATTCCGCAGAACCGAAGTCAGGCGCCAAAGGCCGTCCCTTGAGGTATGAGAATGTAACCTCATCCGGCGCGATCATGCCAGCTCTAGCACCTCCCTCAATTGACATGTTGCAAATCGACATCCTGGCCTCCATGCTTAAAGCCTCAATAGCAGAACCGCAGAATTCAATGACGGCGCCAGTTCCACCAGCTGTTCCAATCTTGCCAATAGCATGAAGAATGATATCTTTTGAGCTGACACCGGGAGTAAGCTCGCCATCGACCTTAATCCTCATGTTCTTGCTTCGTTTCGTAATTAGAGTCTGGGTAGCAAGGACATGCTCGACCTCACTTGTGCCAATACCGAAGGCCAAAGCTCCAAAGGCTCCGTGTGTCGAGGTATGACTGTCGCCACAAACAACTGTGGTACCTGGGAGGGTGAAGCCTTGCTCGGGCCCGATGATGTGAACAATTCCCTGGCGCTTGTCACCAAGACCAAAATATGTGATGCCAAAGTCCTTGACATTTTCTTCGAGGGTCATGCATTGGAGTCTGGAGTCTTCCACGTCGACGAATTGCTCGATGTTCTTGAAGGATTTCCGGGAGGAGGTGGGAACATTCTGTGGTTGGTGTCAGTAATTGTAGTCGTGAATGCGCGAGTTTACTGTGACGTACGTGATCGGTGGTAGCAAGAGTACAGTCTGGTCGTCTGACTTTTCGGCTTGCGTTCTTCAAGCCCTCAAAAGCTTGCTGGATGGCGTCAGTTAGTGTTTTGTGGCGATTGCGGGGAACGGGTTCAGTTCACATACTGGTGAAGTCACTTCGTGGACCAGATGCCTGTCTGTGGAGGGAGGAGGGTCAGCCGGGGGTTTTGTCAGATGGGTTTTGAGTGTTGCATACCAATGTAGAGCAGAATTGTGCCGTCAAGTCTCTCGTCGACGATATGATCCTGAAAGACCTTATCGTAGAGAGTCCGCGGACCACCTTCGGCAGTAGGCATGGCTGGCTGGCTGGCTGGCTGTGGATGGTGTCTAAGGGTTATTGGATTGTGGATTGATATGAAGCTGGGGAGCAGAGGTGGGAGACAATGGGAACAAGTTTAAGAAGGAAAAGAAAAGAGGCGACGTGGTTGAGAGTTTATGGGACTTTTGGGATGCTGCTGCTGCTGCGGGGTGGCTGTTTTTGCGAATAATACCAGAACTGGCCGGTATCGGCGACGGTCCTCCGGACGAGAGACCCTGGTTCGGTGGGGTGAGTACAAATGGTCGAGTGTTAATTGGCCGAGAGCAGATCCCAGCCACACGACTGCATGCAGCTCATCGCACACAACATCGATAGGTACCTACACTCGCTACAGTACCTAGGTATCTACATCTACAGAATCTGTATATGTACTGTCTGTATACTCAAAAGCTGGCCAGTGAGATACACTCTAGAGTGGGATCCAAACTTCTACCACAATAATACAGCCACGGGTAATAAGGATGTTCACAGTCAGTCTCACATAGAGGTTTGGGAGAGGTTTTGGTTTTTTGGTTTTTTTTGGTTTTTTTTAGTTTACATGAAAGTTGTCGCGGCACGCCCTGTCTATCCATGGACAGAGCGTTCCGCGACTGAGCGTCTATGTTGCTGCCGTAAATTAGATTTTGGCGCGTGTGGATAGGCCCCTCTTCGTGGAGGAAGAAAATGGCGAATTTCGATGCATTTTCCTCCACGAAGAGGGCCCATCAATAATCAATCCAACATCCAACTACAAGACCACCAAGCAGCCTGGAACATGAACAAGAACCCCCTCACCAATGAACCTGGTCTCACACTTTTCCTCCACTAATAACCAGAAATCCAACTACTAAACCACCAAGCAGCCTGGAACATTAACAATAACCTCCCGAATGAACCTGGTCTCCTAATTTTCCTCCACTAATTACCAGTAATCCAAGTACCAAACCACCACGTAGCATGGAACAACAAAACAAGAATCTTCCAGATTAACACCAGGCCTTGTCGCCGAATCTCTTCAGCATTTGCCTGCTTCCGTCCCGCCGTCTCTTTGCTTCGTGTTGGATGCCAAACTACCAATTGATCATCTTCATTATTAGAAGGACTTCCGGTGTCTCCTATTTCTTGAAGAATTTCTTCGGCTTCTTTGTTGACATCCCTCATTTCTTTAGCATCTGCTTGCTTCCGACCCGCCTTCTCTTCGCTTGGTGTCGGATGCCAAACTACTAATCGATCATCTTCATTACTATTGGAAGGACTTCCGGTGTCTCCTAGTCCTCGAAGGACTGCTTCGAGGTCCTTGATGATGTCTCTGGAATTCTCTGCCTTTGGTCGTAGCCTCGGGCAAGACATCTGTTGGTAGAATTAGTGGAATGCCTGAAAATGAGCGGCAGAATATCTCACCTCGCCTTCCTCCATCGAGCTCTGACCTTTCTTTACCGCCAGTTCGTGCCTCATACTCTGGTACTCTGTAGTAGTCCGAGCTGCGCTTCGTGCTACTGATGGGGTCTGCTTTTGAAGGCCTCCATTTGCTGAAGCCCGAGCGGCATTCCGTTCGCGGACTGCATTGCGCGCCACTATCGCGTTTTGTTTTTGAATACTGCGGCTTCTTGGGGTTGCTGTGGGCGTATCCGGAGCGGCATTTTGGACTTGAGCTGCCTCCTGTGCCACTATCGCACCCAAGCTCTTCTGGCTTGCGCTTCGTGGGGTCGCTGGGGGCAAAGCCTGAGCAACATTTCGAGCTCGAGCTGCCTCCCGCGCGACTATCGCATTCCGCTTCTTCTGGCTTGCGCTTCGCGGCGTCGCTGGGGGCAAAGCCTGGGCAGTAATCTGTTCCCGAGATGCGTTCAGGGTCACTTCTTCGTCTTGATTCCGCTTGCAGAGACAGCCTCGAGTCGCTAGAGGGGTTGCTAGAGGCGTAGCGCGAGCAGCGGCGACTCGTTCGCGAGCAGCGTTCCGTGCCATTGCTGCATTTTGCTCCTGCACACTGGCACTTCTTGGAGTCGCTAGAGGCGTTCCCCGAGCAGCGGCAATTCGCTCGCGAGCAGCGTTCCGTGCCCCTGGTGCCCTCTGCTTCGTGGGGCTTAGCAGGGACGTATATATGGATGTGGGTGTGTTCTTCATCTCGACCCTCTCTCCTTCTAGTGAAGTCAGATGACACAATTTTAAGGTCCTCTGCTTCGTCTGATCCAGTTTGTGTTCCGATGATATAACGGTGTCGACTGGAGTGGTTGGGGACCCGTTGCCGAGCGTGTTGCTCTGTACGTTGTTTGTACCTAAGTGGTACATTGTACGTAGAGGGATGTTGCTCAGTTTGCGACGGAGTGGTGAAGGCCTCATCAGGTCCTTCACCGTCTCGCCCTCGCCGTAGAACTGGCATGGGATGGGATGATTTTGAAAGCAACCAATAGTGGTGGTGGTGGAGGTGTTGGACGATAGGAAAATGTCCGGCTCCGTGTCGAGGATTTTGGGGGGAGCCCATACTGCTGGGTGCGGGTGGCTCAGTGGGTGGGAGTTCTGTGGGGTGCGGGCTGCCACAGGATCCTTGAAGTACACTGGGGGTAGGTTGAGCGGGAGAATACGCTTTTCCTGGATGGAAGCCTGCTGGTTTTGGACCAATGGCTGGCGGATTTCGACTTGTTTCGTCGATACTGACTGGCATGAGGTCGCTGTACTTTTGTTTTCGACTCGCGGGCCCGATTCGGATTCCAACTGGTCTAAAAAAGAGTCCAGCTCTTGACCTGATGTTTGCTTATCAAGACACCCAGTCTCTCCAGCTAGTGCTGTTACCATCTTAGAAGTCTCACTTGGGTGTGGCTTCTTGATATGGTATGTATCATGTAGCTCATTATTAGCCTCTGGATACTTTGTGATGTCGGGAAGAACTTTGAAAGGGTCCTCCTTTTGACTCAATGTGTGATTATCAAGACACCCGGTTTTTCCGACTGGTGCCATTACCATTTTAGAAGTCTCACTTGGGTGTGGCTTCTTGATATGGTATGTATCATGTAGCATGTTATTAGCTTCTGGATACTTTGTGATGTCGGGAAGAACTTTGAAAGAGTCCTCCTTCTGACTTGATGTTTGTTCAGCCGGCTTCTGCTTCTTGATATTAAGATGAAGTACAGTATCGTCCGACTTGTTGCCTTGCTGGCGACTATTGTACGAACCCACAGGCTTTCGAGGGATCGTTGTTTCCGGTGACATTTTGTAGGCAGATTCGGCAGGCTTGCTGCTGGATCGCTCACATACGAAAGGGGAAAATGAGGTTGGGAGGCCAACAAAGTAGTCTCTCGGCTTGGTAGGGGTTTGGGGGACATGATGGGATGCAATTTTTCCAGTGAGTACCGGGAGAATCTGACCTTCAGGTGCAGTCTCTGTATGCAAGTGTTAGCTCCACATAAATCAGGGTGAGTATTAGACACTGACCTCTCATTGGACTTCCAGCCAATGACTGCTCAATTGGGCTCAATGCAGGCTCCGCGATGCTGCTCCATTCATTTTCGGCAGCTTTCCACCTTGGTACACGCTTCTGATTCAAATTGTATTCGAGCTCCTTCCGCTCTGCTTTCTGTTTCTTCCTTAGGTCCCTGTCTGACTCAGCTCTCTCCATTTCCGTGTAATGCTGAGCCTCTGCGGCTTTAGATTTTGCAAACTGTTCTTTCATATCGACATTCTCTGTGGCTCGCACTTCGAGCTTATTCTTCATATCATCCGTTGTTTGACTCAACTCAGTGCTACTAGTCGCATCACTGGAGTCCCAGTAGCCAGTTCTTGGATTAGCGCCCTGGACGCCAAGGAAGTCGCCGCTCTCTTGTAGGGCTCGTCTTTGTTCCCTGCGACGAGCCTTCTTCTCCTCAAACATTTGTTGACTTTTAGAAACTTCCTTCTCCACTGTGGGTTTCGATTCTTTAGGTTCAACAACGATAATGGCATGACTCTCGGCTTCTGCTGGATCTTGCGAAGAGCGCTTCAGAGAATACGCCTGAGAATTCATGACCATTCTCTCAGCCCGCGGGGCCATCTTGGGCTTTTCTTTTTCAATAACCTTGAGTTGGGGCCCGAAGGTTTTACTCAGTCGTCCATGTCCATTTGACTGGACGGTCTCTGCATTGTCACCCCGACTAGAATGGCCCCATCTGTTCCGAGAAGACCGGCTTGAAACGCCAACCTTCGTTGTCAGAGTAGAATGGCCATGTTTGATCTTCTCTGAAGGATGTGTGAGTTTGAGTCCAGGTATGAAATCAACAGCAAGATCCTGAGAGTGATTTGTGTCTTCATTTTGAAGGTCGGGTCGCAATGTATGTCCCTTTTCCTCACGGCGAGTTGGAAGTATACGTGATACTAAGTTTTGCAGTGAGGTAGACCGACGGTGAGCGGGTTGAGGAGACTCTGTATTGAGAGATGCTCGGGATAGACTGTGTGAGAGGCTACGGAGACTGAGGCGGCGCGGTAAGTGATGTTGCACATGATTGATGTGCGGGGGTGGCGTGGGCGGTTGCACGTCTGTAGACATTTTCGTGTTTAGCTTTGATCAAGCGGGAATACGAAGAGTCGAAGAAGTGTGAATTGGGCAATTATGCAATAATTGTTGAGGTGTGTATTGAGAGAGTTGATGAATTGCGTATGAGGATTGGCGTTGATGTGGTGTGAGAATATTGATGCACAGTGATCAGCTTAATGGATCAGGGGCGTGTGACGGGATGAGACGTCGATAGGGTATTATCAGCTTGTAAGAACAAGGTGAGTTGATGAGGTGCGTATGAGAAGTGGTGTTGATGAGTGTATATGGGGAGTGGTGTTAATAGGTGATCAGCTTTGCTGGATCAAGTCCGCACGACGCATCAACGATGCACGAATTAGACGTCGACAGGTTGTTATCAGCTTGTTAAAACAAGGGAGAACTGAAAAGTCGATGGAAACCGTATAGAATGAGTTGATGAGGTGCGTATGAAGAAGTGGTGAGAATATGCGTCTGAGAGGACCCGACGCGACCGTGCTGAGCACAATAAATCGTAGCACACACGACGACTGTTGATCGAGTGCGTATGAAAACAGTTGAGAAGTGTGTATTGCAAGTAGTTAAAGAGTTTGTATGAAGTTTGGGTGTGTGTGAGAGAAGGGTTGATGGTTGTGGGTGTGGGCGTGTCGAATGCAGAGTGCATGAAGGGGAAGAAAGAGACGGGCACGACGATGTTTGTTTACATCTGATTTAGCTAATGCTGTCATGCCACTGTCGTGGCTTCCAAAACGGGAGAAGAGGATGCTGGCGCCAACTAGGTAGGGTAAGAGCGACGGCGACCTAGCTACAGAACACACGGTGGGTACCCCAACAAAAAGAGATTCGAAAACTCACGGAGGAAAACCTTGTATTGTGAAATGGTAAATGCATCAATTCACTACCGTTATATTCTATCCTTTGACCCTATACAGAGTATGCTTTATGCCTAACAATGCTAAAATTCTCTCCTGAGTTAAACGAACCGGGACGGAGCCCGCCTGTAAGGACTATTATACTGCGGCCCAGGCAGTGGTTTCAATCCGAACCCAGGAGAACTTGTGCGTCTATCATTCTCTAGTCCAAGAAGAGACCTAGGAGCTTCGCTTTGCCTTTTAGCTGGACTATGGCTTCTCTCCCGGTGGTTTTGGATTTCTCGCCCCGCCATCTCGAACGAATTGCGTGGAGGGTCACGTGCGCTGCCTTGAATGTCATACATACTCGTAGCCTTTTTTAGAGGAGAGTTTGCATGACTATAGACTCCCAGGTTTCCCCCATCGCCTGTGCCTGTACCAGTTGAGATGGCACCGCCAACACTTTGACGGAATTGAGGCTGGCGGATGGGTGGCCGTGGCGTCATTCCACTGAAAGGCGTTGGCTCACGAGAATTATAGGCTGATGGAGTGTATGAAGACACCGGCGAAAGTACCTGTCGAGAAATTCGTTCAGTATTGTCTGGGTCCACGTGCTTGGCGTAGTTAGGGTTTGGGTTTGTGCGGAATCCTCGTTTGAGAATAACCGTGGGTGTGTAGGTATCGACCACCCCTTCCTCCTCCTCTCTGATCTCCTTATTCGCGCCCGTATATTGGGTGCCGACATCGCGAACAAGAGGGTTTAGTCGCGGGTGGACGTATTTGATATCATATTCGCTCATAACCTCTTTATGTATGATAGCAGAGTCCTTCTCTTGCTGTGAAAATGCTGACTGCAAAAGGAGTAGCTGTGAAGATAGGAGGACCTCTAGAAGCAATGCTGTGAAAACCGTCATGCTCGGTCGAGGATCCGAGGACAGTGTGGGGAGGAAGAGCCAATAGACTAGAACATGGCCAGGGCTAAAAAAACAGAATAAACGGAGGCAAATTGGTATTGGGTCCCACACTGCTATTTCCCAGACATCGCGGGTTGGATCAGGATGTGCCCTTGATTCAGCACTGGTGTCTCCAAGTATGGATGTAAGCAGCCGTAGTGGTGAGGAAGAGACGGGCGAAGAATCAACGCGAACTCGATGTGCTGAAGGGGTATTCTGCGAAGTGTCGATGGAGCTCTCAAACAATCGGTAATGTCGTCTGCGAAGAAATGTGTATGCTGCATTTGCAATAGAGAAACAGGTTAACAGATATACAATGAAAGAAGCCTGCGAAACAAGTCAGTGAGGTCTATTGTTGGAAGTGTGGAAATTCCATTACAATGTAGCTCAGCCAACCAGTACTAGAGTAGTCTTCCCCAAACACATCATCTGCTCCAGTGGTAGATCTGCCACTATTCGCCCTAGCAATCAACAGAACAATATGCAGTCCTAGAGCCAAAGGTGTCGCAAAATGCTTAGAATCCCAGTCCCTAGTCTCGACCTCCTCGGACAGCCAGAGCAAGAAGTCGGCGGGGTTGATGAAGTCTTTTACGCGCTCAATGAAGGGCTTTCTGCGTACAAGTCTCGGCATTATGGGCGAGATGTTTACGTTGTCCTCACATCATCAGGTTGGTTTGGTGTTTTGGCAGTTCAGCAAAGAACTGTTGTTCTTTGTTTACAAGTGTCATAATTTCAGGAGCTGGAAGCTGTGGCTGTTTGCAGGGCAGGGCAGGGGTTGTGGATAGCGCTCGCTTTAGCGTCATGCCGCAGCTTCGGGCTTCCCTTCCCGCCTTGCCTTGCTGTATTGTATGTATGAGATTGCAACATTGAAATGGAAGTCTAAGATCACTTGCGAAGACATCACCAACTCAGAGGAAAGATGGCAGCTCCAGCATCTGCATATAAGGACAGGCAATTCCTTGCTGTTATTGGGGATGAGGTGAGCTGCTCTTACGACTGGCATTGGGACGCTCTACTAACCATCTGCGCAGGACTCAGTAACTGGATTGCTGCTGGCTGGTATTGGTGTAAGGACTCGGGACAGCACACGCACATATGATACGGGAGTGCTGATAGTGAAATAGCATGTCACTTCACCTCCGGATTCGCAAAAGAACTTTCTAGTCGTCGACAGCAAGACCGAGAACGCAGCCATTGAAGAAGCTTTTAATCGCTTCACAACTGAGCGGAAGGACATTGGTATTCTCCTGATCAACCAACATGTAGGATTGTCTTAGACAGATAGCGGTCGCAGAAGCTGATGTGTCTAGATTGCCGAGAGAATACGTCACCGAGTCGATACCTACACAGCTGCCTTTCCAGCTTTACTCGAGATTCCAAGCAAGGACCATCCATATGACCCCGAGAAGGACAGCGTTCTGAGGAGAGTACGAAGATTATTCGGCGAGTAGGCTTAGCAGGGGAGCATGGATATTTGGCTGGGTCTGAGGGAACAGGTCTCCCTCTATGTGGTCTATAAGGCTTGAGCTACTGGCGTTGTTTGTACGAATGCAAAAATATTCATGGACCACCTTGCTATTAGAGCTACCAGTATGCCGGGGATTATCTGTGCATATGTATGTTCTACTACTGCTTCTAGAATGTGGAGAGTCTTGGTGTGGAATACTAGATCAGGATATTGGAGCACATCAAACCGGTCCGTTTTCACACAGCAACAGAAGATCAACAGCCAAGAAGATTGCTAGGTCCATTGCTGATGGTAAAATTACCCAGTATATGCTGCGCTCGATTATGAGCGTATTCGTAGTTACAAATGCATGTCCGTAGGAAAGAACTCCGCGACCAAGGTATCTGCAAAAGCAAGCGATGTATCTCTCCCTCTCAATCACAACTCCTCCCCTAAGCATCCCCTCCTACCAATTTCCTCTGCCTCCATCTCAATCGAACTGAACAGTAGCTTCCAAGCAGACAATCTTCTTACCATCCGCCGTGTACGCATCAGCAAAGACGGTGTATTTTCCCTATCATCATATTAGCATAGGCAATAAAATCGCAGTATGACAGGTACTCACAGGTGGGATCTCCCCTGGCAACTCAACATCCTTCGTAATAACCGCCTTACCCTTCTCAATCGGGCATTCCATATCCACATTCGAGACTTGCTCGCAGAGATCTGCTTTCGTGCTAACAAGTCTAATCAAGCCATACTTGACCTGCAGAATCACATATGCGCCCTCCTCAACCTTTTCCTTTAGTGTTCCAACAGCTTCGATCGTGAGCGTGTTTCCTCTATTGCTTGGGTCAGCGTGAGCCTTAGATATGGAACGAGAATACGTACTTAAGAGGGGGATTTGGGGTCAGATTAATGTGCTCCAGCTCAAGGATATCGTCGCCATGATCGGCTTTGCAGAAGGTGAGGGGGTTCTCGCCGGGAACAGCTTCTCCCTTATCGTCGAGGACCTTTTGGCCTCCTGGGAAGAACGATAAGTCCACTGATGCGACCAGCGTACTCAGGAAGAGTGATAGGATGGCGAGGGAGAACTTCATCGTTATCTGATTTCGTGGTGTTGAAGGTCGGTTTACTGTAGGTTGGTTGTAAGAGAGCAGGGTAAGGCTGGCCTTGGAAGTTGTGGAGATGCGTATGGGGGTTGGAAAGTGGCGGGGATCCTTGGTACAGTAGCGTGGCAGATGACGGAGTCAGACGATGTTGAATCCTTTGTGAGCGTTTCAAGAAATACAGTACACATTATTTTTGATAGCATTGATTATTATATACATGGAAACTTCACGCCAATTCCCAATAACTGGTGCCTAGGTACCTACCTATAGCAGTCACATCTAGAGGCTATGGTTGAATCATTCATCCTCGCCAAGTTCCCCAGCTAGGGAACGGATACTGTATATTCACAGATATTAAACGTGTTATGTATGTATCTAATTAATGCAGAATAAAAGTTGACTCCACCAGAGTCAAGGGCTATGAGGTAAAGCATCATTCCCGGGTTTAAGAAGTGATGTCTTCTCAAAGTGAGAATAGCAACCTGGGAGCTTCGCATGAATGAGTGATAGCGAAACACAAAAGTCCTGGAAAAGCACCAGAGCCTTTCTCTTCTGTTGTTGTATAAATCATGCCGTTCCATCTGTTCATACATCATGTACAATACTATTAATGTATCTTAAGCAGCAACAAACACATTGGGGATTATTTCGTTTTTAATTTTCTATTGCACTCTATGGGAAATGTTGTTAGCTGGTGATGTCTCTACTTTTCTTTAATGTCGAAGTTTGCAATCCTCCTTGATCTTTTATAACCTACCTGTCTTCGTGAAATATTCTATATTGTACCCAGGTGAGTAGGTAAGTAGGTAGTGTTGCAACAGTGAGCATGGCCTCCAAAAGTACAGCTATACAAAGGTTGCCTAAAAGAGGAAAGGTGCCACCAGTTTGCTCAAACTGCATCTTTTCTTCACTGGCTAACCGAGATATATGCTGAGTCATCGTTTTAGCGCCTTTCCTGGATATAAATTCTTCTCTCCGCTCCCCAACTCCTACTTTTCTTCTTCATACTTACCTTGTTGAAGCTCTCCACGATCATGAATATGGAAGCTACAATACGAATCCTCCATTGCACATCGGGGAGATGAGAATTGTTCAATTGGTTTCGGCCACTTGTTCGGCGGAATTTTTGATTGCTCACGGCTTGCCCGTACCTTTTTTCATTGTGCTCGTCGCTTCGCGCGATAGTATGAAGAAGAAAAGTTTAGATGGTTTTAGATTCAGGGTTGGTTATGAGTTTTGCTTAAGACGGCACGGTTAAGGTACTATGGTGGTGAACATAAAAGGCGCATTAATGTGATCTAGGCTCCGTGTCACGACATGAAAGAGACGAGCTTCGGAATCGCAACATGACAGATGGTTTACAACAGCTGTCTGGCGAGGGAGGAGGCTTAAGGGCATATGTGGTTTGCTTTTGAAGCTCGTGACCATTAATATTACTACTTTTATGTACTCGAGTAAAGTAGGTTCTCCAGAAAGGTGCATTTCGCATGTTTGTCACTCTTGCCGTCGCCTTGCAAAACTGAAGCCATCACCACCGCCACCACAAATTCATGTTCTATAATTCCCTATTGCCTTCACAATGTTTTCTTCACACTGCCATTGACTGCTAGCTTACTCGATAGTGCAAACGCCCTCGCTGATGCCTTAATGCTGCTGTATAGACACACTACCAAATATTAGCCATAATCATGTTGCGTCCAAGGATCACTTACGTAAAGGGATTATGATCCAGAAGGCATTCATAACCACAAAGTAGAACCAAAAGTAATATGGCTCAGGGCGATAGAACCTCCTGCCCGAAAAGTAATCGTCAAACAAACTGGTCGTATAATAAAGGAAATCACCGTAAAATTGACCTGTCGAAACAAGGGCTTGGATGGCCTTTCAAGAAATTAGTACCTAATATCAGAGGCAAAACAGAGAAATGGAAATGGCTTGATTACGTGTCGGTAGGGAGAGTCCTTGGTGATGAGCACAGCTGTCAAGAATGACAATGGGCCCCAGGTGATCTGAAGTTGTCAGTAGGTGAAGCGGAGGAGGTTTAAGGAATCCTAACCGCGGTCCAAGTCTCCATACACAGCACGAAGGGATCAGAGAGCATGTATCTAGAATCAGACAACGCGTACTCTTTCCACAATTGACCAAACAAATCCATCCGGCTTCCCATTCGAGAATGATTGTACATGAAATAGCCTTCGAAGAAGAGATGAATTGTCCCACCTGTCTGGAAGTTAGAACGTGTCAGAATGTCCCACAGATCAACAAGCATTCTCCCTCCTTGTGAATATAAATAAGAGACTCACTCAACACAAACCATAGTATCAAAGCCCTGTCTGTGAACTTCAAACTCGGATTGACACGCTTTACAAGCAGCAAAGTTGAGCCCAGAATGACGGTACATCCTGCTCCGAAGGCTGCGACTAGACCTACGGCATCAAGGCTATTCGGGATAAAATTAGATCCGGACAGGAGAATGCCTTCTGGGTAGTAGGGATGAGGAGGAGGAATGATGTCGGTCTCAGCCATGATGGTTGTGGGGATGAACGTGGAGGAGAGGAAAGTATAAGTCTGGTCTGAGTATATTTTATACTTTTATAAGGGGTATAATTTGGCAACTTGTTAAATGAAAGCCTACCTCGGTACTGGGACCGGAAGGATACCTCTATTCATATACTGACCCTCACAACTTTTAAGTTCATAATAGGAAAATGATATCCAAGATTATACTACTCACGTGACATAACAGAGCCTCAGCCATATTCAAGTGATTTTGGGTCATGTCATGACTTTATATTGTTATTATTACCTCCGTGAATAAGGTAATTAGTCAGCGGCGTTCTGATGGCTGCAAGTTGATTTAATGCACGGTCGAAATACGGTTTAGGGCTTACCTTATCAAGTCTGGAGGGCACTGGTGGGCACTGGTGGGCACTGGTGGGCACAACAGGGCATTTGGAGAAGGAATGCTCTCCTCATTCGCCGATAAACCCCTGGAAGACTTGCACCGGCAGCAGGCTAACCGGCACCAAACCAAAGTAATGCCTGGCCGTAGCCCCCAACGACTCTAGACAGGCCAATCGCAGTGTCTGTGCCTCTCTGCGTTCCCTGAACTCATTTCATCGTCTTTTTTTCCTGCTTGCCCGCCCGCCTCTCTGCCTGCTAGCCTCAGCCCGCAGTGCTTGCTTTGCCTGCCTGCCTGTCTGCCAGACCAAACTCGACTCAACACAAACTCATTTTACCCTACAGTACACCTACCTACTGTACAGTACCTACCTTATCTACCTACTCCCGGTACAGTACTGTATTGTCGAGGATGGACTGACTACTGACTCACTTGTTTATTGCTACTTCGCATTTCCCCAGCTCACTGCAAACTAATCTTCCTTACAGGCGCATTTCTTTCTTTCATTTATCATTAACCACTCTTCTCTTCTCTCGACTGCCTCTCCCCCCGCTCTGCGCTCATTTGCCGTGGGCCGTACAGCTTGCGTGCAGACGGTACGGTGGGCTAACGATGCAGCGCACATGGCTCCCTACGTCCGACCGAGTCCATAAGGCCAGCGAAACGGACCTATTGTGAGCTTTACGCTAACCTGAGAGGAGTTCAGCAAAGGCGGGTGCCCAGGCCAGCAGCAAGTCTTTCCCAATTCCTTCCCCCTCCTCACTTTCCAACATCTTCATGCAAGCTAAAGTCGACCTGGCCATCCGCCTCGAACCCAACCCTCTCTACCCCTCGAGTCTTCCACTGCGATTGCGACGCGCGAGCCGTTGAACGCATGGCCTGTTGACAACCTGTCTTTGTACTCTGGATACTACCACTCCGTTCTCTCGTCCCCTTCGCCTCCTTCCGGTTGGAAGAGCCTTCAATCACGAATTTGAGCTCACAGCAGGCCTCGCAACAGCCATACGAGTCCATCTTTGGCCATATCACGGCGAACAACACGGTTTAGGAAGCATTCGTCGTCGTCAACTCTCGTCTTGGCCCCCTCCCTCTTCGTCTTGCCGTCTCTCGAGTCACCATTGTTCATACACATCGAGGATCAGGCGGTCCTACACTTTGTTCTGACATCTGATGAAAGCCATAGTCTCGACATATCCTTCTCCTTGCTCTGCGACAGTTCTTTCCTTTGAGTCGCGGCCGTCTTCGTCATGCGACTCAGGCTTAGGAATCAGTGAACCCACCTTTGTCCCTTCACTCGAACAGCCACCTAAAGGCTCTTGCTAGATTATGACAGAAAGACCTCTCTCGATCACAACGCAGGTCGCGACTCCGATCCAGACTACCTTTAATTCCGCTGCTTCAAACTCTGCCAATGATGCGCTCCTCGTCACCGAGTCTATGGACGAGGAGCCCTACACAATCAAATGCATTTGCGACTATCCTGACGATGATGGAAATACAATATATTGCGAGACATGCGATACCTGGCAGCACATCGAATGTTTCTATCCTGGCCGAGTCGCCGATGCTTCGAAAGCGGAATTCGACCACTCTTGTGCAGATTGCAAACCGCGACCCCTAGACAGGCGGCATGCGACCGAGCGACAACGGCATCATCGACAGAACAAAGCAAGCAACGATAGTAGCGACAAGAAAACCAAGCGGCCACCTTCAAAGAGTCATAAGAAGAAGTCGAAGCCTGCGGAGCTACAGATCAACGGATTCCACGATCTCGATGGTCACAGAAACGGCAGTCCTCAAGAGCATCCACCCCATACGAAGAAAAAAGGCCACCGGTCGACTCAATCTATCAACTCGCAACACAAACGCAGCCCACCCATCAATTCACGCCCAAATATACATGCTCATCCTCCCAGTCCAGCCCACACACCACCGGACCTCCCCATTGACCTTCAAGTGCACTCCTATTCGGACAGCTTCCTCAGACTCTACGACGATGATGCCGACGTCCAACTAAGGCCCACAAACTCATTTGCGAGCCTTTCAGTAACGAATTCCATGTCAGCCTGGCTTCGCGATCCGCAAATTCTACACAACGACACAGGCATTGCGAACCCAGAGGACCATTTCCAACAGCTGAAGATCCCAGTCGACACATTGAAATGGCCCGAACTAGTCATCAAGACGATGAACACTACGATCAGCGACATACCTCTTTCGTGGCGGACCTTAATCACACCGACAGCTCTTTCTCAGTCCGGCCGTATTGGAGAATTGAACGGCATCGTAGGTTTTCAGAAGGATTATTGCGAGGATGCTGAGAACCAGTGGTCCGACATGGCTCACTCAAGGCCCTTCATCTTCTTCCATCCCCGCTTACCTCTCTGCATTGACACCCGCACTGAAGGATCTATCTGCCGTTACGTGCGCCGCAGCTGTCGGGCGAATACATCCATAGAAACCTTCATTGCTTCAAGGTCTGCGTATCACTTTTGGCTGGTAAGCGAACGACCGCTTGCTGCCAATGAACAAATCACCCTTCCTTGGGACTTCCGGTTCCCAGCAAATTTACGGTCGCGGTACCTACATCAGCTGAACCTGGGAGATGAAGACGGGACACCCTTCGATGGTGGAAGCATCAATGAAGAAGAGTACAACCAGCTTTCCCAGATGGTCCATAACGTTCTTTCAGATCATGGAGGTTGTGCATGTGATCTCGGCAACGACTGTGCGTTTGCTCGATTCCATCGAAACTACCACGGGAGATCCCATGTTCAATTGAATGGAGTGAAATCGAAGAAGGGTCGCAGACCGAAGCAAAATCATGTCTCTCCAACAAGTACGGGTTATGCTACAAATAGTCGAGCTGCTAGTGAAGGTGAACCAGATCCTTGTGATGAGGATGACAATCGCTCGGTTTCTGGATCAAGTCGAGGCAAACCTCACAGCCGAGATCTAACACCTAACGGAGTTGGGGAGTCCAACGGCATTTTGACTGGACAGACGGAGCGCGAAAAGAGGAAGATCCAAATGACCGAAGAGTCATTCAAGAAAATGGAACAGCCCCAAAAACGGCAGAGGAACTCAATGGGGAAATCGACCACACCTCAACCAGCTCCGAAATCCAAGCAGCGGTCTAAAGCTCCTCGAATGTCAATCTCCCAATCAAACGGTCGCTCGAAGCAATACGTGGATGCAAGTACTTCGGGTCGAAAGTCCGGGTCGCCCTTCAGTGCTGTGTCACCCACAGCTGTTCCAACAGATATTCATGTTCCGCGGACTGGATCAGTGCCATACCAATCACGGCAGGGCTCGATCATTCCTAAGGGTGCATACGCCGACTCTTCAACACAAACCGACGATCCCGACAACTCTTGGTGGAAACAACCGACAGTGAAGCCCAAGAGAACGATTGTGCCACTTGCGAAGCGTCTCCTCAAGAATCGCCAGAGGATACAATCTCAACAACTGTCTGGGATAAGTGATCAACCTGAATCGACGCATTCTACCGAAGACTTGAATGTGAACGGTCAGGCATCTCCTGTAGTAGCGATGGAGTTAGATCTGCCAGTTCGATATAGTACAGAATCACCCGTCGAGGTTAAGGGGAGAAACGCAAGCATCGCTTCTTCAACGCCATCCGTGGAGCTCTCGGGAGATGTACCCATGAGCGATTTGCCCGCTATATTGATTGGTAATTCAATAAAGCCTCCTCCACCACCATGGCCGGGTAATTCGAACAATGGGCCACATCCCCCAGGGCCAAGGTCGCCTGAATTACGGGTTCAGATGCCTCCTACTCCTACTTTCACAACCCCGAATATGTCAGGGCCGCTATCTGGTTCTATCACCCCGTCTTCGGCAGCGGGGTCCATAGCACAGTCTCCTTTTGGGACCGTGCACTTCCCCGGTACATTTGTTCCGGCTGTCAACGGCATCGTTCAACATCCTAGTCCGGCCAAGCCGACAAAGAAGATGAGCTTGAGCGATTATAAGGCTGCCAGGATGAAGAAGAACGACCATTCGCACACGAGCAACAACAGCGGAGGAAGCAGTCCGACAATCGCTCCAGCTGTCCTGAAGCCTTCGCTATCGACGATCGACGAAGCTAAGGCACCGGGATTATTAGAAGGCTCGGCGATCGTTGACACACCTATAGTTGAGAAATCTTTGGATCCAATGTCTTCAGCCCCCATCTCTACTCCAGATCTTGCTGCCAGGTCTACTTTGCCATCAGAACGAATGAATGGTACTTTGTAACATACTTAGAACTCTTTCGCTTCACGCGGTTTGCTGCTAATGGCGCACGGCGTTTTTTCTTTTGTGACTTTGAGCGTTTTTTCTCACGAATGGGCTGGGTTCAAAAGGGGGCTTGAGATAAGGCGTATTACGGGCGGCCGTACTCTATGCGTGGTCACGCATGTTTGATCCCGTTTGCTGGGCACACATCAATGTTCTTCTTATTTAGAAGGCAATACCTTGTTGTACAAGTAGCTCCATATATGATGAAGCCTCTACGGCATTCCAAAAAATTTAAAAAATCCCTGAACCAATCAATCATTCGATGATCAAATTGCTTGCTTGTTTGTGACATTAGTGTACGAATTTATCGCTCAAGACACTGGGTATCCAAATTATACATTCAAGTTGTCGGACTCGAACAGTAGCAGAGCAAAGTTGTGCCTAGCAAACAGCCCAAAAAGACCAACAGCGAACTGCATGGCCAAGATCTCTATGGCCAATCTATCTTCCCTCTTCGGTCCAAACCATACAAGCCACAAATTCAAAATGGTAAAGTTCGTACTCTCCACAATTTGCCCCTGGCTATTCGTCTCAACTCTTAATAAATTCAGTCTGTGCAGCAGCTTCAACACCTTTGCAACCACGGGCTTGGGAGGATACTGCCACTCTGTCACCGAACATTCCATCAAGCCTGTCCGGGCATTGAAACGAGGCATCCGATGACGTGGGCAGGGCACAACACGGAATAATTGAGGCGCGGAATAGAGGAAGTTGAAGATCTGCGGGATGAAGAGCAAGAGCAGCGTTTTGGAGAAGTGGCCTAGGATCCCTACGACTGCGAAAACCATACCTGCGAAATAGCAGTATGTGTCTCCGACGAAGACTTTGGAGGGGTACCAATTGTGGCACCATAATGCTAGGGAGACGCCGATGAAGGGTAGCAGCATGTAGAGGGAGAAGAGATGCGAGTCTACTGCTGGATGTGGGTATGGTACTAGCAGATAGTAGCAATCGTTTAGGACCAGGAGGATGGCGATCACGAGGGATTGGGAGACTTCGATGCCGTTCACGCCAGCAAGGATGTTGATGCTGTTTGGGCAGAAGATGGCGACGGCGAACATGTAGAGATAGTAGAGAACTCCTAACTGGAGCAGTTCTCCTAGATAGGGGCGTAAAGGGATGGGGACGACGATGTGGGTTACCCCGAAATCGACAAAGTAGACGATTAGGAGGGGTATGCTGGCGATTCCTGGGATGAAGAATTTATGGCGCCAACGAATGTCGAAGAGGTCGTCGCCAATACCCAGGATGGAAACAGATTGAACTGTGATAATTGCAGAGAGATAAGCTGCAAGCTGGGTTTCCTGTTAACCTCCAGATTCCCAAAGAATATCGTGGAGAGCATACCTTGCTATGTGGGAATTTATGCAAAAATCTCCCCCTTTGTACATGTTCAATGGTCTCCTGAACCACATCCCTATTCCCACCTCCAGAAGTCGCTGCCACAATATCCTTATAGAACGGAAAGGGTATGAACACAGTAACGATCAAGATATATACTACAGCACAGACAGCACCCATCGTCTCGGGAATCTCCTTTTTATGTAGTTTACTCATATCTTTCCCTTTCAGACCAGCTTTCATGAATGTTGGACCCAGCCATCGTATCATGGAGTATGAACCAGCGAACGCAATGCCGCTGAATGCGAGTGAGGCAACGAGAGGAGCGCCATCGCCTTGGAAGGTGTTTGCAATTACAGCAAAGCTTGCGAGCGAGAGGGACAGGAGACTCAGAGTCTCTGTGAAGGAGAGTGCGGCCGCAGAAGAAGGTGGATGGGTCATTGTCGTGGAGCGAATGACCATTATTTACTGGAGAAAAAGTTTCAATGAGCAGGAGGAGCGCGCCAGCTCCATATGAGAGTTGTCGAGGTGGCGATCAGACGAAATGTGTTATTGAAGATGACGAGGCTGAAGTGAAAAGCCACGAATGCAAGAAAGTCGCACTAGCTAGCCTTGTGTGCACGGGCCCTCCCCTCAATGGCTCCAGCTCCTCCCGCCAGCCCCTCAGACTCAAGGATCACTAGAACTTGTTATGACAAGGTACCTATGTAGTTCCTCCGCGAACAAACTCCTTTACAACTCACCGAATGGACGACGATCTTCATGAGATGGAGCCAGAGGGCTTCTCTCTTCTTCAGAATGGGCATCGAGATATGATACAAGCCACGGCTTTCAACACTTATGGGAATCGCTTTGCTTCCGGCTCTGCAGATGGCAAAATAAAAGTATACAATCTGCACCATGACGGGACCTGGAACCTGTGCGATACATGGGGAGCCCATAACTCTGAAGTTCTAGAAGTAAACCCATCTCATCCATTGCCTCGCAGATAGTATATCTAATCTAAACTAGATCCATTGGTTCCCTCCAACTATCCACCCCAACCTCTTAGCATCCATAGGCATGGACGGGCGCTTTAAGATCTGGGTGGAAGACCCAACTCTAGCCCCAGGTAAAGGCCGACGCTTCAATTCCCATAACAACAAGCCAGTCTGTGAGCTGCGCTCCGTAGCACGCGCACCCTACCTCTCCTTCTCCATAAAACACAATCCAGAAACAAGACACACGTACCTAGCGCTCATAAATCGCAATGGTATGCTAATCGTATATGAGAACGAGGAGCCGGAAAGCATGGAAAATTGGACCGAGTTGGATACCATTAAAGTGTGCGATAAACCTGCACGGGGGGAAGAGGTTGCGTTCAAGGTGATGTTTGACCCGAATCTGGAGCCGTGCTATGCGGCTATTCGGCAGGGGGTTCAGAGGGATGCTTTGGGGGTTGTAGTTGCCAGTATGGACAGAGCGACTATCTGGCGTACTAAGGAGATCTCCCACGCCGTTACTCTAGGTGCTTCTAGCACAAAAGAATTCTATCGTGCTGCAGAGCTGAAGGGCCATAGGGGACTAGTGAGGGATATAGCTTGGGCGCCGGGCAGTATTAGGGGCTTTGATGTTGTGGCTACGGCGTGTAAAGATGGGTTTGTGAGAGTGTATCAGGTCACGACGCCGCCAAAGGGGGGGAAGGAGCTTAGGAGCAAGGATTACTCGAAGTTGCCGGAGAAAGTTGTTGCTTCTGCGCAAAGAACCCCGGAAAATGGTGCGAAGAATGCTCCTTCTGGCATAGGAGCTGGATTGGCTAGTAGTCGGTCGGGTCGACATCAGGGGAGTCAGGGCAAGGGTGGAGAGGTATTGCATGTTGCTAAAGAAGTGTCGAGATTGGAGCCTAGTGGGACACCTGTGTGGCGTGTGGATTTTGATGATGACGGGCAGTTACTGGGATCATCTGGAGATGATGGGAAATTGATCCTTTTTAGGAGAGAACCGAGTGGGACTTGGACTAAGAGTTCAGAGTTGGCAATGGCCAAAGCTCTTTCCTCTTAGCATGCTAAATAATATGCAGAGGGTTGAGGTCATTTTAGAGGGCGTTAAAGGACTATATTGGGAAGAGCAAATCTGGCGTTCTATGGCTCATGAAGAAACATACACATCACTCAATACATAATATGTTAATGACAGAACCCGTCAAATTACTGATTACCTCTTGTGAGCTATACGTGAAACCTAATTCCGAACGACGCTCAAACGCTATGCCCAATCCCAATCCCAAGCCCAACGCCGGTTCCGATTCCAGTCCCAATCCAATCCTTTATCCATCGCCATGCTTCCATCCTAATTGCATAAACATGAGAGCGTAAAGTTCATTCAACAACAGCCTCAACTACAGCATCCAACATGTTCTGCCAATTCGGCATATTCCACTGCCACCATCTACTCTCCCACCAAGAAGCCTCACCATCTTTTTTCCATTTGTCCTCCAGTACCTTTCTGACTTTATCGTCATCACCCAGATCAGTACCTTCTTTTTCCACCCATTGGCGCTCTGCCTCTTCTTTTGCTTTCTTGACCACAACCTCATCATCCTCGCATCGATACAGATCACACTTAGAGCATTCCATACAGCCTCCTCCGCCGTTAGGGCGGAAGTGTTCACAGAAATGCCTGTAGCCTTCTCCATTTCCAATGTCTTTACGACATACGTAGCACATTTGATATCCACAAACACAAGTGAGTTTGTTACAGCCAGATGACTTAACGAAAGATGTATTGCATCGAGGGCAAGTCCGTTTGATGGCCAGGGACATTGCTAGCTCGACTTGTGTCCGTAGAGCGATAAGGGAGGATTCGTGACAGATGTGGATATCACTCCATCCTTTAGAGCACGAGATGCAGGATGGACGTCCACATTCTGGGTTCTGGCAGACGAATTTTAAACCATGTCGTTTTCGACGAAGCCGTAGAACTGAGGCATTAAGAAGACCAACGGCATAGTCGCCGAAAGTCTGTTGCGAGGATACCAGGATGAAAAGGAAGGAAAATAGCAAAAACACCGGTAAAAGGAAGGGTATCGTGCCAACGCTCAAGACCAAAATTGAAAGGGTATAGATGAAAGGAGGCCCCGCCCGTTTTAAACGCCAAGACCTATGAGTCTCCGGGAGGTAGATCTCGTCAATTTCTGCGTAGCTGCAAAAAGGACACCGGATGAGTGGGAGTTGAATTTTCAGAAGGTTGTCTTCTGCCAGACGTTCGTCGAGTTTGCGGAGGATGTCTTTTCCTGCCTTGTCCTCGGCGAATGCCCGTCTAATAAGATCGTGCGGTATGCACCCTTGACAATCATCAGACATGGCTGCTAGACACCTCAGGGTACCATTGTCAACATTGATGCTTCGTTGCCATCCCTGCCCAAAGACTGCCTCATTGACCGCATGTCTCACGCACTGGAAGCATAGGAAGTGGCCACCAATATCACATGCCGAAAGTTCTTCAAAACTGTAAGCTGTGAAGCAACATTCGCAATCATGTAGTGCTTCGTTTGCTTCCGCCTCACTATTATTAAGTTTCACGGCTAATGCATGGTCCTTCGCCTCCTGATCAGCCAGTGTTCGGTATTGGATTGGCCCTATAAGTGAGTCGAAGAGTTCCTTGTCCAGCTCGGGGGATCCTGTAGCTTTCAATGTAGGGATTATAGATCCCTGTCCTGAGGATTGCCAAATGACAAGAGGGTGATGCTCGATCTCCTGAGACGACGGAGATTTTCTGCGTAAGAATAGTGAAGACAGGGAAAACCGCCATGATTTCGAGGACAGGGCAACAAGGGTTGGTCGAGCGAGCGAGTATGAGTAGTTATGTTCGGCCAGGACGGCATTGATCGTGGAGCGAGAGAGACCTTTGAATTCGCGGTAAGTGGTAGCCTTCACAGCCTTCTTGTATTCCGGGCTTCTGAACTTCTCTTCTGCTCGCACAGCAACTTGTGAGATAGTTGGAGCAGCTTTGTCTTGGTCGCCTTGCGGAACTCCTTTTCTAGCGGCAACCCTGTACCGGCCTCGCACCCACTTCATCTTGGACTTCAGAAGAGCCTCAGTCACGACGGCTAATCTGGACTCCTCGTCGAAGCTCGAGAGCATCTCACGAAAGACCTCGACTTGCACATCTGGGAATATGGCAGCGAGAGCAGCAAGGCTGTTGTTCAGCTCGCGCAGGTCCGGACCTTCGGAATTGACAGGCTTGAGATCTACGGCCTCGTGGATATATGGACATTCAAGAGTTTCGCGTGAGGATTCGGGCTCCGGAGAGCTTTCGTCGGATTCTTGGAAGGTTGACGCGTGTTGTGGTGAAGGACGAGGAGCAGCGTTGTGGCTTGGTGTTTTCAAGAGCGCCGAAAGCATATTCATTGTACTGCACTGCGATGCAGGTGGTTGGCTTCACATGGTTCGAAGGAGTAACAACACCACAGGCCCATCAGTCTACGTCGTGTCGGTTGTTCTGGTGACGATATCTGGACTTCTATAATACTGTAAGTAGAAAGAAGGGAGGAGGAGCATAAAGCACTTATTGAGATTTATGACGATGCCGCCGGAACGCTTTCCGATGCATATACCGTAATTATGCTTGGCGAACCCGTTTTATACCTATGCTATCTTAGGTGGTGCTGCCCCTCCATAAGCCCCATTTAATCAAAATATGCGTATTATTAATCAGGTAATAATACTCCGGTAGGAAATTACTGGTATGTCATATACGAGGTCACTCGTATAGACCACATTTCATTCTCGTACTTCGGTCTGCTTAATGCAGATTTAAATTCTCATGTCTATACTCCTGTACCTACCTAGGTACTTATTTTCCTATTACAAGTTGATCACTGGTCATTCCTGTAAAATACAGTCTACTACCTTTTTTATTTCCTTTAACTTGCTCCAAGTGAGTTAACTCCGACCGAATGCATAGCATATCCTTCCATACATTTTCTGCGTAGTAATTCCTCCTGCATCTAAGGACGCACAGCTGGCTTCTATTGAGACTAGAACTGACAGCAGGCAATTTTTTCGTGTCTAGCTACGCGAGGGTAATAGTCTCAAGCACTCCCTTAGTAGCGTGCCTCGTTTCGCATCATTTCCTTGTTGTTGGTGGCTTTAGTTACCAGTAGTGATGTTGGCATCATGGGCTGCTTCACCACATTTAAAAGCTTCATTAAGTTTTGGAAGGGATGCCTAAATGTCCATCCCTGGATATTTGGGGACTCTAGGCTGTATCATATTTCTGCGCAAACCAACTGGCCACTTTCTGCCACCTAGTGAACTTCCCTCTCTTTCTCTCGACACAGTACTTGACATGCTCTTTTTCACCTTTATGTGTCTCATAATGGCTTCAGCGAAGACATTACGATGTGGTTAAGTATTGAGACTATAGCATTTATCAGCGCCTCCCGTGTTATCGCAAGGGACAAATCACGTCCATATATATTCCGGCGAGCCCACAACTTCCTGTATCGGCCGGGGATAAGTCGGATGTGAGAAGCCTGCCTTCATCTAGCAGCAAACTGCTTGTCATATTTCTGGACTACCTCGGCAAGCAGAAAGGGCATTTGATATATTCTCAGAGGACAATATCGTCCAGGCTTGCTTCCGAAGCGACTCCTGTTGCAGACTACCGAGACAACTATCATAATTCGAGAAAGATGGATCTGGAGGTAGCACTTGGCTTCGGCACATCTTCCTACACGCCCAGGCTCGAGTTGATTCCATCCTTTCCTTGTCCTTTTCCGGAACACAATATGCATTTTACGTCCCTGAGATGGTGTTGACATTCTCAGCGAAGAGCATTAGCTTAGTTGGAGTGAGCGGAATTGTAGTTCTAAACTCCAGCTCTAGCACACGCTGGTAGAACTCCTCCTCTGTGAGGTTGGTATTGGCTGCAACGTCTTGCATGATTTTCTGCAAAGCAATCCCATCACTGCGGAGTATTGATTTCTCTGGAGCGGTACATATCTTCTAGGCACATGATGCAATCACTGGTTGCTAGAAGTGTGAGATGTAGAAGGAACCTTGCATGGCAAACACGAAGAGAAAAATAGCAGCCAAGACCGAAGATCCAAGCTCAAAAGGAGCCTTAGGAGTCGTTCTAGCATTCTACCATTGCCTCGTTATGCTTCGACGATAGAAGGGGGACTCTATCAGTCCCAATGATCTTTGAAGCAAATGAAAGTGGCACGAACAGGAGACGTTGAAGAAAGATCGATGGGTAGGTTGTTTAAAGTCCATCGGCTTTAGTGTATTCCACTGAGGAGTCCACTGTACAGAAATCTGGAAGCCGAACTGCTAATGATGTTCTTGCGCGCAACACACTTGATATGTCTCGCAAAGTACCAAATATATTGTGAATCAAGCTTCATCGCCTCACCTATTCCAGAAGAGTTCGAAAATTCATGATCATCTGAAAGGAGTTCGTTGATGATTCCAAAAGGAGATGATGTTATATTGGTGTCTAGCGCTCATTGATTGAGGCCATTTTAGACCCATCAGTTAGTGGGCTTCTGAACAGCAAGCTGGCAGAGGCTGTAAACAAAACATTCTGCTCAACTCGCATCAACACTCAAATGAAGAAATAGGAAGATGGAACTTTGAGGACTACCTCGGCTGCCCCTGAATTACAGACGTCTTTCTTTTCTGGTCAGGGCATTGCTCACGTAAAAAGTAATACGGAGGAATAGTCTCCGCAAGACTCCATATCTGAGTGAACGAGAGCGAATAATCTGAGAGCTTGGAAAACTGCCAAGGCTCGCCACTTGTACCAAGATGAAATTAAGCTTAAACGGGGAAGCGACTACAATGAGTGGGGCAAAAAGAGATCACCTTCTAGACCTTTAAAGCTTCGCCGATCTGCTTTTGTATGCCATGAAAAGCTTCAGCAGAGTCAACCACATTCGTTTTAGTTAGTAACCATATAATTCATTCCTTCTTTTCTTTAATATGTACAAATACACCCTCTTTTTAGCTCTCTTGAGCGTCGCCGCCGCGCAAAGTACTACCAGTCTTTTACTTATTGGATTTGATCAACAAGATATTGTTGCTTCAATCGTAGGATCGGTATGCGCATGCAAAAATGGAGTTTTCGTTTATACTAACATGTAAAAAGGATGCCACAGCAACAACTTTTGCTATCGCCTGCGGTGATCCTGACAGCGATGATTGTGGTGTTCCAACAGTGAGTAACAATAAAACAAACTCCACTTAAGCAATCACTGACTTGAGACTGTGTTAGTCTTTTACCTTTACCCAAGGACCCTCTACCATCCATTATGATTACCATGATACCGACGACGGATCGGACGAGTAAGCACTTCCTGGGCCTCCCTCACGATGCAAACATTAATCTGCGACTAGATCGATCGGCCTGGGATGTATGGTGACCTCCTCTGACCACGGCGTATGCACCGGAAGCATGGTGGGCAACTTTGACGGCACCAGCACCAGCACTTCATATAGCACATCTTTCAGCACCGGCGCATCAGACTATGTACAATATCAGGCAGTAACCATCACTGCTGGTGCAGCTGGAAGCTCTGCGTCTACAGCCGCTTCGACAACGCAAGGATCATCAGATGCAGTTTCTGCGACAAAGAGTGCAAGTGGGAGTGCAGCATCTCAAACATCTGGTATGACAACTGCAACGTCGCCGGGGGCTTCAGGAACCAAGACTTCAGGAGCGTCGAGCTCGGCTGCTGCTTCTGCTTCTTCTGCTTCTGCTTCTTCTGCTTCTGCTTCTGGCTCTGCTGTAAGCACAGCAGGTATGGCTATGGTTACTGGCAGTCCTCGGTGGGTTTTGGGTGGTGCGGCCGCTGCACTGGCTTTGGCTGCGATGTAAATTACCAAAGGAGGAATTAATTGTGATACTCGTCCCGTAAGTAGAAAGTGATAGAAATACAAGCATCATACAAGTACTCAGGAGTATGAAGGTTGTCGTCATGTCTAAGAAATGACTTTATTTTGGTCGCACGGTCGGTCGGTGGCGTTCCGAAAATAGATTGAAGGCTTGCGTTTTGTTTCCAGCCCAGCGTATCGGGTAGTCAGATCTCCGAGCTACATTTCCCCTCCCCATCTCCTGAACCCATCTACTGTAATAATCGAGAGAGAACAATGTCTTCTGTTGGAGTCTTGTTGAGAATCTCGACTTGATAATAATGCCCACTCCAAACCTAGCAACACAATCATCTCTTGATAAATATCACTCACTCCAGACCTAGGTACTCTCTGTTCCACTTTAAACAAGCCTTTACTTCTCACCTCAATCATAGCCATAGCCACGCCACATCACATCACATCTCAAGCCTGCGGGCTGTACAAGTAGTGTATGTACCTTGGCTTAGTAGTGACAACTTACAAGGATAAGGCTAAAAGCAGGAACCATGAGATGCCGGCGCTAAAGAGAGTGCTTGGTGTCTGGTGCTGGTGGTGTCGCATATTACGAGTGTTGACTTAAAAGTTCACTGGCCTCCCCTTCGCCTCCCCCTTCCTAGGTAGCTAAAGTATTATTCTGTCTTGTCCCTCATCTGTCATCTGCCTTCACACATCGAAAGCCTGGCTACAGTACTAGTCTTTCCTCGTTGTGGAACTTCATCATCCCCCTGGTCCCGTCCCTGTCAAAGATGTCGAAACGAACCGTCTTTACAACTTTGACACCCCTCCCTGCGGGGATCAGTCGGGAAACTGTCTTGGAAACCCTGCACGACCACCTCGAAATGATCGATCTCAATCCCCTCGTCGAAGAGAGACATCTCATCAAACCGCCGCCAAAGTCTACCGCTGAAGAATACCACTGTCAATGGTATTCTCTCACAGACCGAGTCTCATATCTACCAGGAGGGCTGGCTTCTGGAAAAGTCACCTATACTGCATGTTTTCACGACCTTCCGGTAGGACTCCAGACCCATGTATATGCGCCAATGGGCTTGAACATAAAAAACAAATGGTCGTTGGGGGGATCACTACCCGGAGAAGCAGTGGCGCCAGTAGAAATGGGGGTGGGAGCACCATTGCAAGGACTATGGATCAGAGAAGATGTGGACATGAAGTGCAACATCATGATGACCAGCTTTGTCAAGAAGACATTGAAGAAGGCACACGCCGCTCTAGTCGACCGACTATCAATCAAGGCACAAATTGTCGACGCAGCTCTGAAGAACCAAGAATTGAACAACACTGTGCCATCCCACGCATCTTTACGAGCATCAACCCGATGCGCGCCGAGTACATCAGACTTCGATTCGCAGAGCCATTACGCCGCGTCTCCCCCAACCTTCAACCCATACCCACACAGCCCACCTCCACAATCCGAACACCCCGCCTTCCGCGATAGGACGACAGAAACGACCATGACATTTCGCTCTACCCAAGACCACTTAGCACCCGCAGCTCCCCCACATCTAGCCAGAACGGCAGATCGTCGTATCAAGATTACTCGATGGGAAACCAAAACGCAGGCGCCAGGGTTTCGTGGCAGAACCTGGGTGCTGCGGGGAGGAGCCCTTCGATGCATCAGATGGATCCAGCGTACCTCAAAGCAAGTCCTTACCACCACCGAGACTCGTTCTCGCAGCTCTCTTCTGAGGGATCACCACACCACGTACAGGGAAGAAGGGAGAGCGGAAGACAGGACCAAAAGAGTATGTTTGGGTATCCAGGTCCACCTCCACCACCAAAACCGTATGGCGCGGTTGAGTTGGAATAATGGATGGATTGGTGTAATTTATGAGTGACGGTATTCCTCTCATGGCAAGGAGTTTTGGGGCCTCGATTTATTGGTGAATGGAATGATACCCCCGCAAGGTCTGATTCAGTCAAAAGCAAATATATTTGCGGTACAACTATTGTTAGCAAAGGCGTTTGGGCGTTTCTTAGCTGCTTGCTCAAATTCAGAGTTAAAAGAAAGAATACTAAATATGTAATCTCATGAATTTCACACCCACCCAACACTTTTCAATAGTTTCTGTATACCGCGACTCGCCCTAGAGGCTGTCCATCTACTTTTTCGTCGAGACTTTATAGAAACTTGACTAGCTTCTCAGTCCCATATGGGTATCTTAGTATTACACAACATCAGTCTTATCGTGTTCCATTATCGTCCCTTCACTCCTCGACCTTGTTCGCTTCCGCCTCCTCCTTTGGTTCGGCTGCTTCTTCTTGTGGTTCGTCCTTGACGTCCAAGTCCTCGACAGTTTTGGGAACTTCCTCGGTAGCTGTGACATCCTCTGCCTTCTCTTCGGGGCTCTTAGCTGGCTCCGGTGCAGATACTTCCTCGATTGTTGCTTCCTCGGTCTTCCCGCTCACATCCACTTTCGCATCATCTTCTGTCGTTGGCTTTTCGTCTAAACTCTCCGAAGACATCCTGTCCCAAGACTCCGCAGACGCTGCCGTATCATCGTGTTCCGCTGCCGGCTGTTGAACGTCATCGACCGGGTCCAGCTCTGATTCTGGCTTTTTCTCGGGAATATCATGCGTGCCATCAATTTCGTAGGACTCAACAATTACAGGAACGTCTGCCGCACCCTCTTCATCTGCCAAATTCAATTCATTCAACTTATGCGTAAGATCTGGGTCTTCCTCGTCTGACTCCAGGACGGTGTGAATTGTAGATCCAACAGAGGGGGATGATCGAATATGGCGTCTAGTATTTGTGTTGGCTCGGCCAACATTGACGAAATCTTCATCTACTGCCGACGGATTGTTGTTTTCATCCGACTTCATGATCGACGGGACTTTTGCCTTGGGCTCATCAACAATTTCTAATCCTTCTGCCTCAGGAGGCAGCTTGTAGTTCTCAGCCGGCAACAAATCGTAGGTATCGCAAACTGTCTTGAAAAGAACATACAATCCAGTATGTCCCTCAACCTGCCAGAACACTCCTCGGTGTTGGAACCAGGCATGTGCGAATATCCGGTGTAGCCGTCTGAAAATATTGATCAAATGCTTGACCCCAGCTCCACGCTCATCCATTGCATCTCCAGCACCCAGACTTAGCCGACTAGGAAAGATCTTCTGGCTTGTGACAATGTTCGTAGCCCAGTCGAGTGTGTGACAGCAGTAATCAATAGCGCAACAGCTCTTAGGAGACTCGTGAACGGCGCAGAGGAATTGCCACTCGCTGGCGCGCATTTCGGGGCAGGTAGTGGCAGAGCATGGCGGATCGTCGAAGAGGAAACCAATGATCAGATCATTGCACTTATTAATGAGGAAACGGCAGAGCTCGTAGAGCCAGAGAGCACGGTCAACTCCGTCTGGTTGTGTAGCGATGCGGATGGCTGTCTGTCGGTCTATAGGAATCGTATTATCACTGTTTTCGGGCTTCGTATAGTGATAGTGGAGGGCTTTGAGGTGTTCTTGAAGTTGGAAGGCCGAATCGAGCTATGAAAGTGTCAGCCTTCCTCACAACAACAGGGTTGATGGTGATATACTTCACTCAGAGGAACTAGAGGGGGCCCAGCTGCCATGTCCGCAGACTTGGTTCCGGGGTGTATCCTTCTGGCAGCATTTGCCTCTATAATGCTCTGTTCGAGTAGAGGTTCTTGGCTTGCGGAGCTTCCCAAAGCTGGTGATGTTGGTCCTATTTGGATCTCTGTTGGGGGTGGAGGACTTGGGAGTCTCGGAGAGCTTGGTTGCATAGACATCCTTATGATCTATTTCGAATAGCTTGCCAGCTAAATGAAGGGCAAATCACATCGAGAGACGGTGCGTTGTCCAGCGCTCTATTATGCTCGGAGTATGTACAGTAGGTAATCGAAGAAGGCCGGGCAACGCGAAGGTGAAGTGACACGCGCATTGAAGACCTCACGTCAGCCAATCAAGGAAGCTCGGTTAAAAAAGGGACGAGCCTACTGCTACGCCATGCCATGTAGAAATGAAATACCTTATCCCCTACCGCACCGCTTCTTTTTTCTACACACACCACCCAAAGTCAATAGAATGGATTTTGATGACGATGAAGCTCCACCACTGCTGGTTGATGTAGAAGCCCAGGAGAATGCCGAGGGGGGAGCTGACCGCATTAGGGTCCCTATCACCATTGTCACAGGTTCATCACATCTATATTTCACTATAGATGCTATTGTATCTAACTCTGAGTCTCAGGATACCTTGGAGCAGGGAAGACAACGCTCTTGAACTACATTTTGAACGAACAACATGGGAAGAAGATCGCTGTTATTCTGAACGGTATGGACCTCGAAAGCAAACTCATCGCATAGGCTTTCACTGACGCTCGTCGTTGCTAGAATTTGGTGATTGTGAGTTGGTCTTCGGACCCCCGCCATACTGTAGTAGCATATTATACTAATTGTTTTAGCTGCCGACATTGAGAAGACTTTGACTGTCAACACAGGTGGTGAACAAGTACAAGAATGGCTTGAAGTTGGTAATGGCTGTATATGCTGCTCCGTGAAGTACTTAAGTCTTGTTGTCTTTTCTATCTACGTCGTCACTGACATTACCGAGGGATCAGGGTGTCAATGCAATCGAGTCTTTGATGGAGAAGAAAGGGGCTTTCGATTATATCCTTCTGGAGACCACTGGATTAGCAGATCCTGGGAACCTTGCACCACTGTTTTGGGTAGATGAAGGGCTTGGCAGTTCTATATATCTGGATGGCATCGTCACTCTTATCGATGCTAAGAATGTCCTCAAGAATCTTGATGAGCCAGCTCAAGAGACTATCCCGTCTGAGCACGAGCATGAGCATGACGGCCACACCGGGCCTTTGCTGACTACGGCACATCTACAAATATCTCACGCTGATGTTATCGTCATTAACAAATCGGACCTTGTCAGTGAAGAAGAGTTAGAAGCAGTACAAGCACGAGTCCAGGCAATCAATGGGCTGGCCAAACTCCACATAACTCAACATGGCCAGGTGCCCCAGCTGGAAGGATTTCTCCTGGATCTCCATGCATATGACAATGTAGGAACACTGGATGTCGGTTCAAAAGGGCACAGTCATTTGGATCCGGTATGTATGCTGAATCCTCTTTCTTACCTAATATTAACATATTTTAGTCAATATCAACAGTCACAATTTCGGTCCCTGTGTTGACACCCGAGCAATTGCCACATTTGGATGTCTGGCTTAGATCAATTCTTTGGGATTCGAAATTACCAGCTCCAAGCAATGGGGCCGAGGATGAGGACAGAGACAACTACAGCCTGGAGATTCATAGAGTGAAGGCAAAGCTGCCTCTCTCAACTGGAGATATCAAAATCGTCCAAGGCGTCCGAGATGTGTTTGAGATCTTAGATGCACCGCAAATTACTTCACCAGAGCCCGGCTTAAACGGGAAGATCGTTCTCATAGGTAGATTCCTCTTGAACAAGCCATTCAAAGAGAGCTTCATCAGCGCTATAGGACAAACATAAGGTCGAATTGCATGAATGGATCCATACACGTCACAAGATAGTGCTTGAAACAGAAATGGCCGTTTTTTTATGTCAGATCCTCCATTGTGATGTCTCATTTTTTTAGAGGAAATTTCATTTGACCTCTCTTCATCTAGTACGACTAGATTGAGGGTAAAGCCCGTCAGAGTGTCAACCTGTTTCACCGAGAAGCCTGTAGAGAAAGCTTGGCGTCGAGACAATGCATTAAGTGTTCACACGCCCGTGATGCGACTGTTTGTTTCTAACTCAAAAATATTTTGGCTTGAATGGGGATAGAGGCCAGGGAATGTTCTGATCGCGATTTGTGCAACGAGAATGCGTTGCCCTTGACCGCGACTCTGCCAACCAAGACAGTTATCTGGAACGTGGTGTCTTTCCTAGTGTAACTTATGTCCGGTCTGATGATTGAGAGAATAAGTGAGTAGAGCTTGTGTCGGCGTTTAAAGTCTTTTTCACTAAGTCACAAGTCCTCTCGGATGGCCGGTGTGGACCAAATCGCATTTTTCAAAGACAGCAGCATATCGACTTCGATGCCACTCAGCAACAGACGCAAAAGCATACGGCTGACATATCACGCAGTTTGTTTTGGGGGCATTTATTAATTTCCAGTTTATGGGACAGGTTAGGAAGGAAGCTTGTTGATACTCTAACAGATACGCTTCTCCAAACTCAAAAGTAAAGCGCCCTTTCCCTCATCACAGCGCGAATACTCGAACCTTTCAAACAAATCGCACCTATGACCTGCCTTAACACAAACATCCTTACATATCCATCCATGGGACAGTACTCCATACCCTAGAATTACAAACCCATCTCAAACGTCGCTCCAGTAGCTCACAGTGAAGTTGACGAGGTTCATGAAATTGCAAACATGGCAAAAAGCAGCTTTCCAACTCCGTTCGGGCAACAAGGAAATATGGGCCAGATTCGGCGCTCATCCACCTGTGAATCCGATATAACATCCTACTTTCACATCCGCCAGATGTCGCAGAAAGATACACATGACAGTGCATCTACAGCAGCCTCGCCACGATTCTGGGAGGGTGAAGTTGGACCTAGATCGCACACAGCATTCAATATGTCCCGCCAGTCAGGAGACTCTAACGGTAGCAATCACGACGCGGAGCCACACTCCGTGGAGTCATCAGTGTCAGCATCAAGCAAGCAATCCCATAACATAACGGATTGGAATGAAAAGAGGTCGCATGATCCGTTCACCGATCCCAGTAAGTCCTATAGAAACAATACTTTAGGTCCGCCCCGTCCTGCAAATATTGGCATGGAATGGGTTTGGTTCCCAGAAGGATATTGGGCAGAGCGAGAGATACTACCTGCAAAGAAAAGGCACCCGCGGATCAAGAGACTGCTCAACCGACCGTCGGACCAAAAAACGACATCCTCGCAGCCACTAAGTATTCCCACGACTCCGACCAAATCCATCATACCTAGAATCGAACTCGTCAGATTCAAATCAGACAAAAGTATACTTACAACGGAAACGAACAATCATTCCTCGGTTGAGGAAAAGCGAGATCATGATGGAACTACTATCTCAAGTGGTTCCTCTACGATGCCACGTCTTGGGTTGGCCTGTAGAATCAAGAAGAATATGGCTTCGCGATTCGCAAAACCAAAGAGAGTAAAACCCAAGACGCCCCGATGAGGTTTCCAAAGCTGACCTTCTTAGTCTGTTGATAATGCTCCCATAAGAGACACTAGGGGGTCACGTACGGCCTTGCTTCTTGAGGGTACGAGTTCTTGTTTGGAACGGCTTGAACACGAAGATCCCGGCACACAGAATGCAGCAGCTATATCACCGAGGCCTCGTCGAACCTTAGGACTTGCTCCATGGCACCGCAGAAACTCGCACGAGTCAATTTTGTCAATGTCAAGCTCCGTGCATAAAATATTGATTGGGAAAACCCCAGCAGCTACGCCACGGTCGCCAAAGATAAATGATGGCTATCAGAGAGGTAAGAAATCGAAAGGGGTAAATGTGATTGATAGATAGAGCCAAAGTTGGGATTTGAGAATACTTTCTGACTCTGTACGTAGTTGAAGCGGATCTATCAGACTTAAGTGTACCCGCTACGTTTCTAGCATCAGTAAGTATTGCCATAGAACTCACTAAGATCGACAGGCTAATGTGCGCAAAACTCAGGAAGCTAAGCGTATCAGTACTTCCCCCTCCAGGCGCACATCTCCTACCTACGAGTCTAGAGCCCAAATTCGCGGGTTCGACTTCAGCCCCCCCGCAGATGGGCCAAAGCGTTACGGAGAAAGGAGTGAAACAGCAAACGGGCCTGTAAGTCCACCATCAAGTATACTACAAAGCGAAACTAACCTTACACTCCGGCTAAGAATCGATCAAATAATCATACAGAGGTCCGTCAGGATTGGTTCGACGCCAATACCAAAGTTGCTGCTGCAATAGAAGAGCAGTTACGAAGAACACAAGGGTCTCAATCCGAGCTTGAGCTACCCGAGCATTTCCCAACCAGCCCATTGTGCCCAAAGAACCCCAAACACAAAAGCGGTGGAACTGGGATTTGTTCTTATCATGGAAGTAATACGAGCGAGGTTGGCGGAAGTGGGGACGAGGTGTAAGTAGTAGCTGCTTGTAAATGCTTGAGACCAAAATTGGAGTCGTGTAAATACAAAAGGAGCACACTATCTGATTGCTTTAGCCTCTCGGACGCTGAGGCTGGTATTTGTATAGAAGTAGGGCACGTGACCAGGCGAAGCTCGCTGCTTCTTTGGCTTGGAAAGGCCACCGTATTTTCACTACAATTACCTAGAACTCCTCACGAGGCTCCATCTCCTACCCTTCAGCCTGCCCTGCCCGCGCGTAGCTGCCCCCGACCCAGCGCCAGTCAAGATGGCTTCTTCGGAGACAATTCAGCAAGATCCCCTCTTGCTTCTGCGACAGGCGATAGCCTCGGACAGTCCTTGCATACCGACTACAACCGCAGATGCATCCTCAGCTTCATCAGTCGATTTGAGCTTGTCGACAGCAACCTACCTGCTCTTTTCCTCGCCCGTTCAAGTCTCGATACCCCTTGATACACCCACGCGTTTTATCTCATCTGACAAACCAGTCAATCTCCGCAGTATCTATCTCGCGTGGTTGAAGAGAGAGACAGCTATCCCCGACTACAATGCTGCAACGCGTGCCTTGAACGAGGAATTGGCTGCAGATGGAGGCGCAGGCGGAGAGGTCCAGAATCTCCCATTTGTGGAGAAATTAGATTTGCTTACCTGGCTTGAGAGTGCTTCCGAAGAGAGTGAATTCATCAAGCCACTGGCATCGGATACGTTGAGTGCTGCTGCTTCGGCGCAAGTTGCTTCTGGGAAAGTTGGGGGAATTGTGCCTGTCACTAGTGGTGCTGCTGGGAGACAGGGCAAGACTATTGATCCGCGCCTGGCAGAAATCTACAACGGAGAGAGGCGAATGGGTGACAGGAATAGTGTGTTGAGGGGAATTAAGCCGACAGTACGTCCAATTCAAGGACCATAACTGTATCATATTTGCTGACTTGGATTTCAGGATTTCTCTCATGTACGCAAATTAGCCGCGCCTTTCAATGCACGCAAGGCCGCTCAAGCAGCTGCGAATCTCGCAAACAACCCTACTCTACCCCACAACCCGAAAGCTCCAGCCCGCCGACCGGACCCCATAATACTACTCTCCCCTTCGGCATCCTCCCTTCTGCGTATGTCAAATATCAAATCCTTCCTCGAAGGCGGTAGTTATATACCCCCGGAGTCCTCGAGCTCAACATCAAGCTCTTCTGCCTCAATATTACACATTACGCGCACGTTACCTTTGATAGATCCTACCCGTGCTATGCGCTTCATCATTGTTGATACGCCCGAACAGTTCAAGCCAGAGTATTGGTCGAGAGTTGTGGCCGTCTTCACGACAGGGCAAGTATGGCAATTCAAGAGCTATAAATGGCAGCAAGCAACAGATTTATTCAGACATACGTTAGGTGTCTATGTAGGATGGAGAGGAGAGCAGATGCCCGACACGGTTAAGGGCTGGGGTCGAGGTGTACTGGGAACTCAGGTAGACAAGTGGAGTGCTGGAGCGTCTGCTGCGAGCAGATGGCGGGATCGGGAGGTTGTTGAAAGCATTTGGAAGGCCGTCGAGGAAAATATGCGGAACAAAGGCTGGAGGAGAGACTCGGGTCCAACGGTAATCTGAGGCTACATGTACTAAATGGCGTCTGGTGTTGTGGGATTGGGGGTTATTGAAAGCTGCGAAAAGTCTTTAGGATGATATCCATAACTTGAAAAGCGTCACTCAGAATGCCCTGACATGGTGTTTATAAGTCTGGCATAAATATGCTTCAACCTGTCTACCTCATTTCCAGCTGAAGTCTTAAGTGTTTCGTTGGTGAACGGTTAAAAGATCTAGAAAAGACTTAGTCGACGATGCGAAGGATTCCCGAAAGACCCAATTATCTCGCGGACAACCTTGGCCAAGGGCCAAGGGCCAAAAAGCGAATCTTACCATTTGAATTCTTATGTTCTCTTCCTTTGGTGCGTCGAAGACACTCAAGTATATTGGTCGTTGAAGAAAGCTAACTACCTAGGTACCTACCTATAGCCATTGCCCCCTGTGGATAGAATTCAATCACCAACCGCACTTTAAGCTGAGTCATCGCAATCACCTTGCTACGGTATGTATAGACATCTTACCTAGTAAATCAAACCCTCAAGTCATTGATTGCCCTGTCGTCGCCTTCAAGTTCTCCGTACCGTTCCTCCTGCCCAAACAAAAGGATAAATATTGTGGGCAACAGCAGCTGATATAGAGTATCTCGTCCAGTGCTCAGTTGTACTGGGTCAACGCTCCATTGCTGCCTGCGGACCTGCAATTCAACCAACCGGTTAAATGTGAATAGCGGTCTCCAGAGGCTCTGAAGCGAAATGTTCACTTTCCCTCCGCATCAACAGAACGACTGCTTCATGAACGAGCATTTATATTCTTCTGTTCCCGTATAATTCATACCTTATTATCGCGTAGCTCGGGAGGAATGATGTTGGCAATCCTTCTAATCCGCCTTCGCTTCTTGTGGCGACTGGGTGCGAAGTCAACGCCCACCCCCACTACCTTCAATTGCTATTCCAAATACTCAATTGACTGCCCGATCAATAAATATAGACTCTAGAGCCGTCCCTGCGAGTGCCTAAATGCAGCTTTGACGCGCTGCAGACACAATAATGCCAAGCTTGAGTTCAAGTTCAAGGCCAGATCAGGAAGGAGAGGCACGCTCTTCACATGCACATAGTAAGCATCTCTCCTCGAGCAAGCACTCAGCGAGCTGTACCTTCTAGGACTAGGCAGGTATGTTGCTGCTCGTGGCTGCAAAGTTGTATCCCTGACTTTCGGGACCACATTCCGGATGCACCTCCGTATCTTCAACGTCCATTTGCATTCACTTCGAAACACATACAGAACTCGACGACCAGACCATCCCAAATAAATTCATTGCAAGGCAGAATACTTTCTAGTGCTCCGGACTTTGCGAGGCAGGGTCTGACTTCACAAACCCTGTTGCAACCGCAAACCCATCTCTTGCTTCCTACCTCAGCTTGCCCTCATTACCCTTGTGCCCCCCAAAGAACTTCACCGTTGAATACAAGAATGTTCCTGCAGGTCCAAGATAGCTCTTGGATGGCATAGATAAGGCAATTGCTCTAAGTGTGTTGATATATGGTCCGAGTGGAGAGAGTCAAGTTCCACAATGGCCTGGACATTACGCCTCGACAGAAATGAACGCTGTGCACATGATGTTCTATCAAGTGAAGGTTGAAAGCTTTGCAGGAGAAGGATAGCCCAAGGAGCTGAAATGTCGAGTTGCTTGGAAGAGCCGCGTCAAAACTGCGCAAGTCTTAGGGAGGACAACGTCTGAAATGGAATGGACCTACTAAGCAGGCCTAATTTGAACAACTGGAAGCTTACAGCGCTTGCTGCTGCTATATCTCCTCAAGGCTGTTGTGCTTTCTGCTTAGAGCCCACAAGTGTGGCAAGTGCTTGTATTTATGAAGAACTGTATTTGGCATTTCAGATTGAGATATACATATTCAAAAGACGTCGAGTCTATCTAGCGCTCTTCATTTTCTGTCTCTAGGCGACAGGCGGCGTATTTGAGAATTCAAGAGCCGTTCTCTCGTTCATATCTACTATATCTGTGGAAGTATACAAAGAGCCCAAGACGCGTTAATCAGATTTTCAATTATGAGATTGTTCTACCAACACTGATTCATTCAAGCTAGCAGCGAGGTCAAAGTCTGCTACAGCACTTGCCGGGATCAGTCAAGCAGCGTAAAATGATGTCTCTCATTCTGCGGCGGAAGGGTTGAAGGAGATTGTAGATGTGAACTTCTCAACTTTTATTCTTGTCCGCTCGGATCCAAGAACCAACATTCCAGGACGCGGTTTTCAGACCCGTAAGAAATTGGAATGTTCGATTTGGCCAAGATATTCTCCAAGTGCCTCCCTGCTGATGGGTCTAAGTGGCTCGCATGCTTGCAACTTGTTGAAAATACAATATGCTGCAAGGAGCCGGTATTGTAAACTGTGCAGAATATCAATAGTCAACCCGCTTTCCGGACTACACATATGTGTAGTGAGACGGATGTATGAACCCTCAAACTCTTTCATTTGTCGGATCTTCAAACCTTTCACTTGACGTGGGAGATTCTAATTTCATATGAACTAAATGAATGCGTTGTGCCGGTTTTTGTGTCACGTAGAGAAGTGCGGATTGGACAAAGGCAGCACATTAAAAGCTCTTGCATGATCTGACACCTATTCATCACCAACATGCCACAAAGCGCATGTCCCACATTGTACAAACCATACCGCTATTTCCACCCACCGACCTCCCGGCTCTGGAAACAACACAGAGTTAGCAGCGGGAGGGTGGGTGCATATACGCTAAGGGGTCACAAAGTGACAAAGGAGCGTACGGAGGTAGCTGTGCATTGAGACACTTGCCTCGTGGCTATCGACGACACGGCGGTAGGCTGCAGACTTCGCGGCACCACGCACAACCGTTTGCCTCGTGGCTATTTCTCCTGTTATCCCACTAGCTCCAACGCCATGCAAGCCGCCGTGGAGAAACCAAACATTGGGAAAATTGGGCGTGGAGTGTGGCGCTGAGCTTGTATCCTATTCCGCATGCTGTACGGCACGGGATGCTGTACTAATACCTATTGGGAACTTCGTCCCCCTCGATTTGATCAACATGCTCACAATACTGGTATCACATTCCTGAAAATTCCAACATTACTCAAAGTCTTTAATGGATTTTGGATTTTGTCAGATAAGATCCTATCAACGAGGACATTCAAAGCTTTAGAAGGACACTCATGACTCATGAGACGATGCTGCATGAAGCCGCTGCATGTTACTTCGTATATTACTCACTCACAGTGAAAGAGCATATGTTTGATCTGCTCCAAGTGTAGTGGAGTGTCAAAGTGGACTTGAACCTGGCGTATTCTTCTCAAGCGCGGCGCAGCTGGCACTATAGGCAGGAATTGGACATGATTCGTATAGAATACTACTAAGTAGACCCTACCTAGTATAGTAGGGAGCCCTCTTTCCCAAAACCCCGGGACTGGATCAGCAGGATGTGGTTTCATTCAAGTTTATTGAAGCGGCAGGGTGTTCTAGAAGGAAGGCTAGAAGGAAATTATGATTCCAGAAAGGAAGTGACCCTAGACATTATTCAATATTATCTCAGACAGGGGGCTTGGTTTGGGCTACGTCTCAAGAGATCATAGGCTGGATAGGGTAAAGCGGAGCGTGTGAAGCACGTGGCGATCTACCTTAGCTTCCCGGAGATTATGGAAGATTGTTTACGATCCAAAGTGTCCGCTGGGGAGAATTCGGGACGGACCCCTGATCGGCGAGCTCCGTTTCGTAAGGATCCGAGAGAGAAACTCAGTCAAAGATGCGAGGAGAGGCTGCAAGGTTGTGTTTTAATTTCCTTTATGCGCTCGGCTCGGTTTCGTGGCGTCGAGCCGAGAATCATGGAGTGGGGATATAGACGCCGCACGCCTGGTGATGACTTTGAGGGTAAATTTGAATAGATTACCGTATCTATGCCTCCTTTTGTGCATACAGTAACTTGGTCGTGAATTAAGCTAGAGCAGGAGTGAGGTGGTAAGCGAGTGTTTCAATAGAATATCTCAATGTGGTGTGGTTCTAGTAATCAATGCAGAATCACTTCACTGTCACTTATCGGAGTGTGGGGACCTTTCTCCTACTGTACTGTACTGTAGTCCGGAATACGGACTAAGGTAATCATGAGTTGCACTCGTTTGCATTGCATGAAAGTAATTTGACTCTTGCCTCCTCTCCCATTCCCTTTCTCTCCCTTCCCTCCACTCCCTCCCCTCCCTCCGTCTTGCACATGCACAAGGCTGAAGCGAAGCCGAGAGCACCACGCCCACGGCTGAATAAGTAGATGCCACGTGGGAAGTGGTACTGCATCCCAGCCTCTTTTCCTGCCCAAATCTCCCGTCCCGCGCCCGTGCTCCGTGCCCTCGTATCTCCTACTTCGTACTCCCGTACTTTGACTTTAGCCCTGCCTTAAGAAAGCGTCTTATTATTTTTATTAACTCCGACTCGCCACTGGCGCTACTCTAGAAAAGGCACTAGGCGGGACGGAACTAGCCCGCTTCTCGATGCTAACCTTTTCCCGAATGGGCTGGGCTTACTCGTACAGGACTACCTTCGTACCCTTCGTACTGTACCGTACAGGGGTTTGCAAGAAAAACGTGGTTTGACGTGTGTGAACACGCCTGAAGAACGTGTGCGTCCGTGAAACAAACGTGCGAAGGACTGCTGCTTTTAACCTGTGCCGGAGAAAGTCAAGCCAGGCCAGGCCAATCCCAACACCCAACCCCTCACTTGCCTGACAGAAGAATCGGTGAGAGTTGCGCTAATTGCAGCGATCATTACCTTTGTGTTGAAATGCCGCACACGTGCCGTCGTGCGCTCGCCTATACAAACAGAGGCTTCTTAGTGATACCCACAAGTTGAGCAACCTCCTTCTCTATGAGAAATGGTCATGCCGGTAGATGGGGATGGCGCGAACCCGAGTTCATAATCAGCTCATTTTGACGACAATGTAAGGAAGTATCGGCCTTTTGAAAGTCTAAGCCAACTTAGCCAAGCAGTGCGGCTATTCAACTAGTAAAGTCACCTGGGCACTTATCATGGATATATATGCTTTAGTATAGTACCGCAAGTCTCGTCCAAACCGTCCGTACTCGGGTCAAAGCCGGCTCTTACGGGTAAAAGGTTGACCTTCTTTACGGAGGTACAATTATCCTTTTGATAAGGTACGGTGATAGTCTGCAGTTGCAAGGAAAGAACCGATCATCGCTGCGTTCCTACTGTATTGCGCGCGTTATTGATCTTCATTACCAAGATGGCTCGTTCACCTTGACATAATTCCAAATATTTAGTTGAAGATTCACGAATTCCCAAGGAACTCAAACTATTGCTTCTTATTTTATTTTACTTTTGTCGAGCAATACCTGATAGGTCGTTAGTACGTGGTGGCACGGTTTCTTGTCATACCCAAGCTCACAAGATGCCCCTCCCATTTCGGATGGCAAGTGTACTGGGTAAGAATTGTCCTATCATACAAGATATCGAGGCCCCAAGTCTACCTACCCATGCTGCCATGCTGCCGTGCCATAATGTGCCAGCTAAACCTTTTCAACACTAGCCTAGCCGACCCCAAAGTGATGCACGCTCATGCAGCATGCTCAAGCATCTCACCGCCGTACGGTTCTTACTGCATCCGGCAGTAATCGTTCGATAACCGACAGTCATGAGATTCGCCTGCTCTTGCAGAACAATCATCCATGATTCATCCCATCCTTTGTAATTATCTGCAGCGAATTCCTAAATTTTTAGATCCGTTGAGCGCCGCTCATTCTCAACGAGACGACTTTCCCGCCTGGATACCAATTGGACTGCAGATTGGTGGGGACAAAGAGATTAGTCACCAGACCAGGGCCATTCGAAACACCGGCTATCAAGGCATAACGGCTGATTTCCCCTCAACCTTTGTGGCAATTTGATTTGTTTGCGGCGTGGAACGGCAGCGGAAACAGACGACTTTGTTGACTAGGCAAGCTGTGAAACATTGTTCAAGGCCTATGACGATTTCAGAAGGAAATTTAGAAGGCGACGGATCGACAGTCTAGGGGAGGCCCTGAGCCTCACATCCCCTTTTTCTTCCACCGTTTACGGAGTATTACTGTCCTAGTCCTAGGATGAGTGTGGAGGAATTATAGGGCGGATAGCGGGTACTGACAGGTTATCGTACAGGCAAGTGAAACTTAATACGAATCCCTCACGATATTGTGGGAATCATTGTGCTGGAGTTTGATTTCGCCTTGTTACACAATACGAATAAGAGGCAAATTCTTTCAATATCAGACTACCTGAAGGACTTACTTACGAAGTAGATAGGATTCACAGTTGATTGTGAGAGATTTAGTAAAAGGAAGTAATGAGTGGAACCTCGTAAGATTCCTGTTGATTTATTATTATGATATATTTTTGTTTTCGTTTTTATATAGTCCAGGCCGAGGTCCAAGGCAATGACGGTGGTTGTACTACCTGTGGCGTTGGGCCTATGTCGTCTCGACTATCAACAATGTAATGTTCTGCAGGAAACCACTTGACGTTGTACACATCAGAATTTTCAGATGAGAAGCACATTGCATTGCATGGCATCATGACAGCGGGAAAATGATAAAGAGAAGGATTAGTGTCTTCTACGTATACTGACTGTTGTTTTATGGCTTGAAATAGACATCTAGACTTGCTACTCTGTTCTCCGCTTTCCAGCAGCCAGACAATCAGGAATTGAACCTAAGGGTTGAAACGCAGACAGGCTGGATGCATCTGGTACATTTAGGAGAGTGGGTAGTGTATATAGGTAGTACTGTACAAGCGGAAGCCCGTCCCATCCTATAGCTGTATAGCAAGCAAGAATTAATTAGTTTTGAGGTTATTCTGACGGGCTACTTGGTACCTCTCCACCATACATATTGACAACGTCGGGCTGGTCCTCGCATCGCATCGTATCATATCTATCCTATCGTATCTCAGTTTCAGAAGCATAGGGGTTGTGTCTCAGGTTCACCGGGTGTGCCTGGAGCCTGGAGTGGATAAAGTCGTGCCAAACGTGCTAAGCGGGCTAAGCGGGTGGATGGGTCAGCGCTACTCTGCATCTGGAAGCACACACTGCATGATGCATGCTTTTGGCTTCGGCTTTAGGCTCTCACCCCTGCACCAGTAGTCAGCGAAGGAAATGATAGAGAAAGGCTTACCTCCGTCAGAAGATCCGACGCTGATTGGCCTACAGCTCGTCCTTCTGAGCTGGCATTATCCCAGTGGACACCCCTGCCTCACCTGCCGTATCCCTGTCCCTTTCCATCCCTGTCGGCCACGAGAAGACCCACCCTCTGTTCTAAACCACGAGGGGCGGCAACTAGCACCTGCACCTGCGACCGGCGTATGAGAAAGCAGCCACCCAAGATCTAATTGTTTCGCTTCTTTCTCTCTACATCCCACACCACACCACACCACAGTGACCACACTACCACTCACGACCAGTCTCTCACTCCTTTCCTTACTACAGACCTAACAACGGCCTGCCCAACACTAGACCTACCTACTCATCACCACAGTACGTGTCTGTTGTTGAGTTGTGTAACTGAACTTCTGTCCTTGACTGACTCTTACAGCCTTGGCCCAACCGGGAAGGAAGCCAAAGGCAAGCAGGCAAGGGGGAGTGAGGCGGGACCGATTATTAATTATTGGCATCCTGAACTACTCACTCACTCACTCACTCGTACTCGCACCTTCACTCCCAATCCCCCTCACTCCCACGCCCGCTTCTTCACAAGCTCGCTAGGTGAGGCCGTTGTCAGTCATTTGCACTCGGCGGGACCTGCCTACCTTACCTTACCTACTCTTACGCCAGCTCCACTTTCTCGATTTGCCGGACCCTACCTTACCTTGCTACGTACTATTATACTTCTACTATACCCTATACCCTACACCCTACCCTATTGTACCGAAGTACGAGTGCCCTATTGTTCCTAGTCCCTAGATCTCATCTGGCGACAGAACTCGACTCGACAATAGCAGCACGCAGAGCAGGGCAGGGCTGGGATAGTAGTGTAAAACAACCGTCCCCCAGATCCATGGCTCTTTCCCAACCTGCCTCCATCTCCACATCTACATCTACGTCTACACCAGAATCTCCCTTCCAGAAATCCACCTCACCACCAACCACAGACGGCCTCTCAAACGCTACATCTACCCCTACACTACTTGCCGCCGCCCAGGAAGCTACGGTCCGCATAGTCCCTTCCACTGGGGCCGTTTCTACTTCTACTTTTAATTCACCGCCCTTGGACCCGTCAACTTCCCCCAACCCACCGGCGAATACTTTGAGGCACCACCGCCAGTCAACCCAGTCCACCAGTCTTTTGAAACCGAATCGAGCAGGCATACTCAACTTTGCGGCCTTGGCTAAGGAAAAGACCACGAGTGCAATCGCAAGCTTCTCTGAACCAACACCACGGAACCGACCTTCGTCCAATAGTCTATACCGCTCCGCGCAGAGCTCTCCAACCTCTCCGCCGCCCGACCTTGTCTCTCTTCCTCGATCAGGAGAAGTCAGCCCGCAAGAGACCCCCGAATCATTTAGTCTCAGCACCATACCAACAACCCCCCCTTTACAAACGAGAACAGATACATCCAGCGCGAGTTCCCGATTTCGCCAGTCTTTGCTTGAGACGAACCCACCCTCGCAGGCGTATTCCAATACTGCTACCAATACGCCTGCCCCCCATCTCAACAAGATGCATCAAACGTCTTCGCGCTTATTGCGCATGACCACGGATGAGAGACCATTCACACGGGTAAGTAGTTTTGAGCACACCCAATAGACCGGTTGGTCAAGCTGACATTTGAAAAGGACTTCAAAGACCTCTTTGCGACATTAGTCGTCAGCCTTCCACTTGCACCTCATCGCGTTCGGCTGACCAGAATTGAGCATTCCTTTATATCAGAAGAAGCTATCAACAATCTTGGATCGTTGAAGTTTTCTCAATCCAACCGAATGCCTGATCCAAAGGACCCTTCTAGGATTGTTACTACTACGACTACGACTACTTTTTCTATGGCACGCGAGATGGCTCGATCTGTGTGTCAGCGATTTCTTGACGCAAGATTTATCGAATCTGCTGATGGCAAGCAAGCGAAGGAGTTTACGATGAAGGGCTCTATTTGGCAACTAACACCAAAGGGGATCCACGTTTTGGAGAGATTCTGTGGAAAGAATGGAATTCAGCAAAAGCATGTTACAGAACTTGTAAACTCTCCCAGAAACACAATGCAGCTCGTCATTCTAGAGAGAGATTCAGCAACCGATAAACTTTCGTCTGATCGAAGTACCGTCGAGGTGATTTTCCGCCGCTTTGTCGGTCAGAATGGCCCAAACATTAAGGCCACCACCAGCTCTGCGGACTCGGATTCTCTGAGCGAATACAAAGATGGACTTGCAGGTGTAAGAATGGCCAGCGAGCGCAGAATTGGCACACCAGCAAAGATTGTTCTCCAGACATTTACGGGTAAGGCGGCCGTCGAATGGTTAATGGACTGCTGTACGACAGTGGATCGTAGAGAAACGGTAGAGATTGCAACGTTGTTTCTGGAGCAAGGCTTGATATGGTGTGTACAGTCGGATAGAGCGTACCTCACCCAGATAGGTGCCGAAAAGGAGAAAGACCCCAGATTTCAACCAACAAAATACGCCATTTATCAGTTGTCACAAAAGGGGAAGGATGTTGTCAACATGACTTCGAAGGAGCGAACATCGGAGAGTGAAAATTCGGGTAGTGTGGCTTCAAGAGCAGGCGTTTCCCGCGATTCAAATACTCAAAAGTTAGACAAGATCTTGAATGATGCAGCACTTCGATTGCTCTTCCGAGAAAACTTACGAGATACGCATTGCGAGGAGAATCTATCGTTCTACCTTGATGTGGACGAGTTTCTCAAGTCCTGCAAGGTCGCGATCAAGTCCAATTCTTCGTCATCGAGAAATGCAAAGAACTCTGGACCAAGTCTCGATGCTATTAAGGAGACTATGGCTTCCGCATATGGTATCTACAACGCTTTCCTGGCGCCTGGGTCACCATGCGAACTCAACATCGACCACTTGCTTCGAAATCAGCTTGCAACGCGAATGACGAAGGCGGTAGGACAAGACAGTGCAATGATAGACAGTTTAAGGGAGGTAACCAAGCTGTTTGAAGAAGCCCAATTATCGGTGTTCAAACTTATGGCTAGTGTAAGCTGCTAATTGTCCCGAGAGAAGTTCACATTGCTAATTTGCGGTCAGGATTCCGTTCCCAAGTTCATGAAGAGCTCCAAATACGAACAAACACTCAAGAACTACGATTTCGATGCTCTCCCACATAGATTCAAGGAACAGGGCAGTCCGCCTGAGCGTAGCATTAGCAGATCGAACCGAAAGTCATGAGAGAGGACTCTATGACCCAACCACCAAAAACTTTTATGCATCAAATGCTTGAAAATCCAAGTACAGAAAACGAAATGACATCCCGTATTGAAAGGCCAGTCACATACCGGTCTTTTCGATAGGTGGCCCTTTGTCTTTAGCAATTGCATAGATTACCCCAGCTCGAATGTTCAGGCCGACTTCTTTAATGCCATTCGCTATGGCCTGATCCATGCATACGTCGGTTTAACCTTTTCGGATACTGGACTGTTCTATACACTGCAATTCTGGAGTTCCGGTTCGTTGATATATGGCCTATAGAAAGACACACCGCTTCATATACATGATTGTTTTGGTCGGAGGAATTGCAGATGGCTCGATGATGAAAATGCCGAGGTGAGAAGTTGGTTTGCGAACTTTCTTCGACAAAATACTCTATTTTCGGTATCTTCGCCAGCCATGGAGGAAAGATGGTCTACTTAGCGCACTGGCGACTTCTCAGTGTATCTATACTTAGCTACAACAGAAAATGAAAAGAATGTGAACCCAGGCCTGTGCATTCAAGGCGGGCGCCGTGACTGTGTTCTATATACCATCTTCCCAAGTCATCAAAACAAACAAATGAGGCGCGTTGTAGTGTGACGCGCTCTAGAATGTGGTGGGCATTCCTTTAGATGGATTGCGCAATCTCCTTTTGTTTGCACCGCCCGGTTCTTCTTCATTTCATATCTGCATTCTTCGCGCTCCAAAACAACTACTAAAACATGACATGAATTGAGTTTAAACAACGCGCGATATCAGGAACGTGGATGCAGATCTGGTGCGATCTAGTCGTTAATAAAGGTGCTGATTGGGCACTAGCTAGTCGAAGCAGTAGTGTTGGTGCATTTGACTAGACTAAACTGTTAGATACTCTTCAACTAAGAAGCTGTGATCCGGGGCCGAGAGGAGGTTCCAAAGGGATGGAAATCTTTAAAACTCCCCCTTCCCTCTCCCATCCTGACCTTTTCTCCTTTCCTGTCAAGCACATCTATCTAAAGATCATTCGCACAGTCTCTCTTTCCAGTCTTCAGACTACTACACTCGTTTTATAAATTAATATTTAATCCCCCCTCCGTCAAGATGAAGTACTCTTTCGCTGCTTTGGCCTTTGCCGCAACTGGTGCAGTGGCCGCTTACAACAACGGCACCGTCTATACGACCGAGATCGTCACTGCTCTCACCACCTACTGCCCAGCTGCCACCGAGATCACCCAAAATGGCGTGACTTACACTATCACTGAAGCCACTACTTTGGTAAGTCCACAAGATGCGAGTTCTTGGTAACACCCAGGAACTCTGCTCTCTGTTCCACAGGGCATGTCCATACTAACGCGTTCGGCAGACCATCACCAACTGTCCCTGCACGGTCATCAACCCAGTGATCCCTACGCCAGTGATCCCTGCGCCAGTGAATCCTGCGCCAATGATTCCTGCACCAGTGATTCCTGCGCCAGTGGCCCCTGTACCAGCTGGCCCAGCTGGCCCCTCCACCGTCCTCTACACAAGCTGCGAATCTTCAGCCACCGCAACTACCGCACCCGTCTTGAAGAACATCCCGGCCAAGGAGAGCACCTTCTACTCGAACCCCCTCACCGTCATCCAGGCCACCGGTGCATCCACGCCAACCGGCGCGACCCCCAGCCAGGCTCTTTTCACAGGCGCTGCTAACGCCAACAAAGTCGGCGTCATGGTCGGTGCCGTTGCTGGTATTGCTGCTTTGGCTCTGTAGAGAGCTCAAGTGGATGCTTCTGTAGGGAGGAGCGTGGGTGTAGATAATTTATGCCTGAGTGAGTGCGGATAAGCATTGGGAGTGGGAATTTGGGAATTTTGATGGCGTTGCTAAAGTCTACTTCATTTGTATATAGTCATGGGGTCAATTGCTGTCCTCGCTGCTGGCTCTTTCCAGATAGTTGTTTAGAAAGTGGTATGGAAACCAATCGGATTTGAAATTATATGTTTTGGTTCATCTGCTCGTGTGTCTGGATTATTCTGCCTACTTCCACAAGTGTGATATTGACTGCACAGTACTACTTTAACTTGTCAGTAGTCACTGCTACACTTGTACTCGATTTCTACAATCCCGTTTCACAAGTTAATATATACTTTACAACGCCTAACGCACGTTTGGGCCTGAAGTAGACCTCTGATAAAGGAGGTGCAACTGGTATATTTTCTGTATTCTGATTGGAATGATGACATCTCGACGCCCTGCGAGATCGGGAAACCCCAATTTATCAGCAACGCCAGACTTGGATCGCCAATTCCTCCATAGATAGTACGTACCTATGCTTTGTATAACAGTAGATGGGTATCTATAAAAACACGTTCAACAATCTTCGACCTCCCGACCTTTATACCTTGCCAATACTGTATTTACCTATTTACGTCGAGAAGCAATGAGCGACGCTAACATCACTACCCGTCGCGCGTATCGCCGAACAGACGACTACACGCCCGGCACGCCAAAGATCGAAATCGTCACCGAGCCTCTGCCTGTCCCACTCTCCGCCACAAAAGTCCTCATCAAAGTCCACGCTGTCGCTCTAAACTACAGAGATGCCAACATTTCCAACGGGGGGAACCCGTGGCCCGTGACGCCACACGGGATCATTGGCAACGATGCTGCCGGAGAAGTCATTGCCGTGGGCGAGCAGGTGAAGACTCTCAAGATCGGCGACAGAGTTGCGCCCAATATTGATACCGAGAATATCACGGGTCGGGAAACTACCCGATCTTGGTTGGCTGCAGATGAAGATGGGGTGTTGGCGGATTATTTGGTTTACGATGAAAGGGTCCTGGGTAAACTCCCGACTTATTTGGATTGGGTACAAGCTAGTATCATGCCATGTGCTGGCGTTACTGCTTGGTCAGCGTTGAAAGGCGCTGAGGTTGGCCAAAGCGTGTTGATCCAAGGTTAGTCTTACAGCACGGATTTACTTGCGATAGTTATCAATTTGACATATTACCAGGCACTGGTGGCGTCGCCATGTTTGCTCTTAAGATTGCTAAAGCAGCAGGTTTGAAAGTGATTCTTAGCTCGTCCAGCGACGAAAAACTTAAGAGCGTTTGCGAGCAGTTCCCAGAGCCGCCGGTGCTGACTGTCAACTATGCCCAAAACACGAATTGGCACGAAGATGTTCTTAAGCATACTAATGGCGTTGGCGTCGACATCGTTGTTGAGATTGGCGGCCCCGGTACGTTGTTGAAGAGTATGAAATGTACACGAAGGGGTGGTATTGTCAGTCAAGTTGGGTATCTTGATCGGAAGAAGTTCGACGATGCGCTAGAGATCCTGCCAATGTTGATTGATAGGAGGATTATCCTTAGGTATGTTTTGTCCTTGGGATTGTCGTATTTCTTGCTAATTTCGGCGATAGAGGTATCAATGGGGGATCAAAAACAGATATGGATGATCTCAGTACCGCTCTGACGGCTACGAGAATCAAATTTGACGATATCATAGATTCAACCTGGACATTTGACAAGGCTGATGAAGCACTTCAATATCTTTGGGAAGGCAAGCAAGTTGGAAAGGTTGTAATTAAGATATAGCAAAAGAAGGAGCCGGCTCAAGACGTGTTGAGGCTCCCAGGCGATCCAAATCGAGTCAGCCAGTCAAATACCTCGATAGCGAATCTTTCAGGCTGATCTAGCATAACTAAATGACCGGCCTCAGGGATAAAAGCAAACTCCTTTACCTTACCATTCAACCTCCCGATTAAATCTTCCACTTTATTTTTCGGAATCCACTGGTCTTGCTCCCCCCACACGATCTTCACATCGCACCTTACACGCCCATAGAAACCGCCCTCCAGCATCTCTGCCACATCTCCATCATCCGCCTGCGCAATCTGACGAACAAAACTCTTCTGTCGTTCACCAGCTTCGCCGCCTATCCAAGGCCGCGCAAGAGCATCCTCCCACCCAGTCTTCAGCACACTCGGATCGTGGACAGCGCTTTGGATCACAGCCCGCACAACTGCTTCGAAGATCCTCGGCGGCAATCTCAAGAAGGACGCCGGCTCTTCTCGCGCGAGCTTGTAGAACCCGTCTCCCCAGGGTAGCACGGCATTGGCATCGACCAGCATCATGGTATCAAACTCACACGCTTCCAACAGATGAGCTCGTAGCACAATTGTGCCAGCTATATCGTGCGCTATGACTGCTGGTGCTGCGTGGTCTGGTTTGCCGTCTAGCTGCACGTGTTTGAGCAGTTCCGCCAGAGCCTTGGCTTGAAATTTCACAGATGTGTCGCCTTGAAATAATTGTATTTCTGGGGAGGTAGTCGCCGTGCTGCTTGGAGCGGAGGGAGCGAATTCTTGTGACTGTCCGTAGCCTGGAAGGTCGTAGATGAGGATTTGATATGAGGGCTTGGCTAGTAGTGCTTTGATGACGGGTTGGAAAACGGCAGAGGACCATGGTGTACCGTGGACAAAGACTAAGGATTTTAATTGTGATTGATTTAATGCCGTGGTGTTAATGGATCCTGCAAGTTTATATCGGATATTCCAGCCTTGGAAGTGGAATGTTGATGGTAGATCCATGGTTTTCATTTCGACTTGAATTGTTCAGTAGTTTCCGGTCCGTCGATAAGTCTGCAGGCGATATAATAATCTAGTATATTAGAACTTTACTTGGACGAGTGCTCTGTTACATCAACCAGTTTTTGGAGATTTGAAATTGACATCATTGATAACGATGGATTGATTGTCAACAATAGGGCGTCGCCTGCTAGTACTAGTAGGTATACTGTGAACTTGTTATTAGTAAGCACATAACATCGTTGCACCCACTATATATACATGCAAATAGAAACCAAAAGGCATCGGTATGGTTGTATTTTGAACAGTTCCCGAGAAGGCGTGCCAGTGCGCCTAAGACTTGAATACTAATGCAGTCCGTTTCTGGACATTACCGGTCTATTTTTAAGCTTGTTCATTTTTTAGTTTGACACCAAAACTTGCAATGTTTGCCCAACTCTAGATTTGGACTTGATTTAATTGGGCTGTTCTTATAAGATAAGACTTAAACACCACTTGACTTGAGTCTAAACTTGAATTTTAGTACTCTCTGATCCGACTAGGGGTTTTGAATCAAGACTAGACCTACCTAAGTTCAAGTCCCAGTTTATAAAGCATAGCCCTAAACTGCCTTGAGATTGGCTTTGGCAAACCTTGACTAAAAGGATAAATGAATAAGATAGGTGCATGATTGCACTTAATTGTATCTCTGCCGGGCGTTCAGATAGCTGGGAAATGGTGTGTATAGATAGAAATGGTGGAGGATGCTCGTTGCCTTAAGGAGTAGACGTAATCTTACGTGGCTTCCTCGAACTCTAGTGTAGGATTTTGCGTTCATTTAGGCAATTGTTTAATGTCTGACTGGGTAGGTAGGTTTCCTGGATTGTAATTTCATCCTGTTTACTCATAGCTTACGCCCTATTAGAAAGGACTCATGCAAAGGTACTCTGGGTAGATTCATACTCCACTTAAAACCCATAATTAGAAGAAGTCGTAAAACAATCAGGAACACTTGCACAAAGGGAGCCTAAGGTTTATAATATAGGCTAGTCCCCGTTAGGTCATGTTTCGCTTCCCTTTTCCTTCCTCTTTTGGGTGGATATTCATTCTGAAGACAGTTCCAGTGATAGCACCTGTCCTCGAAATTGCAGCTGCGCAGCATGTACACGACCACCAAACGCGACAGCAATTAGACTGCGTGCAGCTATCGCGTTCACATGTGCAGTAAAATACTCAAGCATGTTTACCATTCGGAATCGATCGACGTACCTAAAATCCACACTCTAGATCCATTAAACGCCTTTTCCAGACTATAGTTTTACGAAGGGAACTTGTTCAAAAGAGCTAAATACTGCCAGTGCCATGGTGGGCATGCGGTCTTACAGGTTACGTGGTTTTAGAGTCCTGCAAGTGGCTGCTGCCTGCTGCGATTCGTACGTACATAATTGCTTGCGAATGCCGTTTGTTGGTTAAAGAGGCAAGAACGAACGAATGCTGGAGCCTGCTGGTGCAATTTATAGCTAGTGGCTGCGAGCAAACTTTCAGATAGAGCAAGAGGGAAAAAGCCTCTGGTACTAGGATGGTGTGACTGCCTTTAATATGGTTGAAGGAAGTACTAGGCTAATACATTCATTTATCCTAATGTAGTTTAACCTATCCTACTGTTCTGTAAAAACAAAGCTTTGATTGATAGCCAAGTAGTCGAGGCGCTAATATCTTTCCATGGTATTTTTTGAAGATTGCTGAAGAGCAAGGTCCGTTTACAAGACCCATTCAATTGTAAAGGGGTTCTCGCTTAAATATCATAACGATATGGGGATATTTAAAGAGTAAATATGGAGAGAAATGAATGGCCTTGGTATACACTACTTGTTTGTTATAGGGTTGGGATTTAGGATTGTTTTATAATGAACCTGATTTCAAGTTGAAAGCGTGGAAATTAAGGCGCAGTGTAAACGCTACCTAATTCGGGCACCTAATGGTAACTTCTACTTCGTCTTTCAATGAGGTAAATTGGTCGCTGGGTAGATTTGTTTGATATAACACCGTACTGCTTGTGGTTCATCCTAAGGCTCTCTCGCCACTTGTGTTTGGGCTTGGTCTGAGTCCTTTGAATACAAAAAGGGGTTTGGAGGGAAGGGCAGTTGAAGACGTTACATCCACCTTCGAGCACCCCGAGGACATTTCTCGAGATGATATCAATTTCAATGCCCATGAATACGCGAGCTTAAAAAGCGAAATGTTTTCATATTAGTAAATTTAGACTTCCGAGCCATGTCACTCAAAACCAGCAGAGATTTCCAAGTATTTTTCGCATTCCGCCTCCAATGCTCTTTATCTACGCTTTTCGCGAAAACCGTGCAATGCCAAACTACAAATAAGAAACCACCATATCCGTACAACGTTCATTAGCAAACCGTTCCCAATCAAGGGATATCAAACAGAGGCTTTAGTTTTTTGATCAGAAGCCACTCATCATTGCTGACATCGGGTCGATAGAACTCCTTAAGAGTATCAATACTAGCCCTGCTAATCAGCGAATATAACGTGTCTTTCTCCTCGAGGTGACGGCCATAGGTAGGCTGGTGGTTGCCCATTTCGATCTTAACAGCAACGGATGGCTGGCCTTTTTTGCAGATTTGGATTTGCTTGTGGTCACGCTCGATACCGGTACTGTAGTTGTTAGTCAAATGTCAGATCTAGGAATTGAGAGAAAACTTACACTCTGCCTATATTGATGATCTCCTTAACGCCAGTGACTGAGTTTTGCTTTACTGCTGCGATAGGTGTGTGCATTCTGAGATTTCCCTCGACGACATCGACACCCACGACAATTGGACCGGTCTTATTGAACACGGCGACGGGACTCAAGACGCAAGGGAAGACGGCAAGAAGCTTGGACTCCTCTTTCTTCTTCTCAGCAATGATAGACATATGCTTGGTGAAGGCGTCGAACAGATGGTAGATGATATCCGCAGTGAAGATCTTAATGCCCTGGTCGTCTGCGTACGCTTGTGCTTCCTTGTCGATCTTGACGTCGAAGCAAAGCATGACTGCATACTCTTTGTTCTTCTCGAGCATGGTACCGCAGTTCATGACATCTCTCTTGTAGACTGGGCCAATTCCTACATTTGCCACAGGAATCTTTGAAGATTTCAAGAAATCCAAAAGAGCTTCCAAGGATCCAAGAGTCGAGGCCTGAACTGTAACACCACGTCCTGACTTCTCCACTCGGCTGAAGAGAGCACCAAGATCAGCCTCAATTTCATCTTCGATGTCAGATTGGTCATCGTCAGGACCAATGACCATCAACCTTGAACCTGCAATTGCACCTTCAAGGCCTGGAGCACTGATCTTGACACCAAGGGCGGCCTTGACCTCTTTGTTATGCACGTATGCAGATTTCAGACGCAGCTCCTTCAAAGGCGCTGGAGTCAACAATGCTCGGACGTTGGTTGTAATCGCACCGTCAACTCCGCATAGACAGATTTTGTCACCTTCTCGCAGAATACCATTTGAGAGGATGACATCAATTGTCATACCGAAACCTTCAATAGCCTTAACTTCTAAGACTGTGCATTGGACCTCGGAAAGATACATTAGTGATCCAACCATTCTCTCCTGTGTCAATTGGAGGATGAGCTTGAGCATGTCTGGAATACCCTCTCCAGTATGAGCTGATGTGGGCACTAAAGACACGAACTTGGCCATTGATTTGTTCTCATAGTAAAGCTCGGAGTTGAATCCTTGCTCAGCAAAGGCGACCTTGGTATCGTCCAATCGCTTAGCAAACTCGTTCTGCACGCCCTTGTTCTGTAAAGCCAGACTCTCTTGGAAGCCGTTATTTTCCACTTTCTTCCATCCGTAGAGACGATCGATCTTGTTTAATGCGACAATGAAGGGTGTCTTTCTGTCTCGAAGCAGCTTCATAGACTCCAGAGTTTGAGGTTCCAGTCCGTGCATAATATCAACCACAAGAATGGCAATATTACATAGGGAAGAACCTCGAGACCGCAGATTCGAGAAAGATTCGTGACCAGGGGTATCTATGACCAGTAAACCAGGGACCTTGAAATCAAAGCTGTTGTCTTTGTTGATGACTGCAGTTTTCTGTCTGATAGCATCGACTGGGAAGTACGTAGCACCAATTTGTTGGGTGATACCTCCAGCTTCTCCTTCCTGTACATTTGTTTGTCGGATTTTGTCCAACAGCTTAGTCTTTCCGGTATCGACGTGGCCAAGAATACAGCAGATGGGCGAACGCAAATTATCCGCTGATCGAGCAGCCATAGCTGCTTCGTGCGCCTTTTCGCGTCGGTCCAATGCCTCTTTCTTCCTTTGAGCTGCAGCGGCTTGGGCAGCGGTGGCCTCTTCATCTTCTGACGATTCTTCTGACTCTGACTCAGATTCAGAATCCTCTTCCACGTTGTCTCGGATGGGTAACGACTTGCTTCCTGCTTTGCCATTCTCTGCAGAAGCCTTCTTAGCAGCAGCCTTCTCTCTTTCCTCATCCGAGTCGGCATCCCAGCTCTCCTTCAAGTCGTCTTCGCTCTCGGCAGCGGCAACCTCCCAGTCTTCTAGGTCGCTATCATCCTGTGCCTCCTTGGCGGCTGCTGCTTCAGCGGCTGCTTTATCGGCCTTTACTTTGGCCTCAGCGGCAATTTTTTCGGCTTCTTGTCGTGACCGTTCGGCAGCTTCTGCAAGGGCTCTCTCCTCCTCAGCCTACTGAATGTTAGCTTTGCCAATGCATAGCCTTCTTGAAACATACCTTTATCTCTTCTGGGTTCTTCCTACCGCCTTTCTTTTTTCTGTTGTCATAAACAGGTTTCTTCTTTTCTCCGCTTTCATTCGATCCGACTTTAACTCCAGCAGCAATCATTTGCTTCAGCTTCATCTCATTCTTAAGCTTCTCTTCTCGCTGGGCCTTGGTCAGGTATGTGCCATCTTTCTTCTGTTGCTCGATCTTCTCCTTCTCCTTCTGCCTTTTCAAGACCTTAGCCTCCTCCCTCTGCTTCAACTCTTCAGCCTCCCTCCGCTCCTCTTCTTCAATCCGCGCCTTTTCCTCAGCCGCAATTCTTGCCTTCTCTGCTTCTCTTCGCTTGAGCTCTTCTTGTTGTGCCTGGAGCTTTGCAAGGGCTGGAGGTAACTTCTTGCCTTTGCCACCAGCTGCGGGCTTGGAGGCGGTTTCTTCGACTTTGGTATCTGCGACTGGCTTTGCGGCCTCGGGGGCTTTAGTTGGAGCTGTAGTCTTTTTCTTCGCGGCCTGTGCATAATCTTGTCAGTAAATAGATATCATCCGCTACATGAAACGAATCTCACATTCTCCTTTTTTCGTTGCTTCTCACGCTCCTTCTTTAATTTCTCCTTCTGAGCCTTCGTAAGAACCTTTCCATCAGCACCCCTCTCGTCATCCTCGCCTTCATCATTCGCGAGCTTTGCAGGCGCGTTCTTGCCCTTGCCCTTCTTATCTGGTAGCGCGAACTCGTCGTCTATCGACGCCTCAACGGGTGCCTTCTCGGTGAGATCGGATTCTTCTGCGCCAGGTGGATCTTCGCCTTCGACAAAATCTTCTGCTTGCTTGCCCTTCTTCTTCTTCTGCTTCTTCCGCAACATAGCCATTAATCCGCCCGCGGGGAACTCCTCCTCCGCGTCTGCCTCAGCCGGAGCATCATCCTTTGTCTCTGGAGCGGCTGCATCTTTGGGTGCATCCCCTAATTCCGACTCCCAATCATCGGCCTTCTTATTGTTCTTCTTCTTGGGTGCCATTGCGAGTACGTTATTGTCGTATCTGAGAAGGTGGCCTAGATTGTCGTTGATGGTCGTGGCGTAGTTTCTTCGCACGTCTTGAAAGTTGCAAAATTGCGGGGTCGAGAAAGTGTGCGGGCGGGCATCCACCGGCGATTGCAATCAATAAGCGAGCAAGCTGGGAGTCAAGCCCCTACTCCAACCTAACCCCTTCTTAACCCCTTTATTTCCTATATTGACTAGAGAATTATAATTCCGAGGTTACGAGTCACATCTAAACACTTCTGTCCAATTTGCACCAATGACAAAATGAATGGAATACTCATTGGTCACTTTTAATTACGATAGGCCCTCGTCTTCAAGCTTACTCGCTGTCATACATCATATAAGTCGTCAACTCCGTGAGTCACAATCCTAATCGACTAAAGCTTCCTGTACACACTAACACTAAAGACGCCGTTACAGGAGTTTCATCCTACAGTACAGGGCGTAGATAGAATGCTAGATCTGTGTATGCCTGCTCCACGTAGGCAGCAGCATCAGCATGCTCGTCCAACTTCCCTTCATGCAGTTCTTGAAGCAGCTCACAGAACTTGGGGAATATCTCGGCCGCTTCCCCAGTTTCCTCACCAAGACGCAGGAGTCCCTCGAGATTTCTCTCTGCTAGACAACGCTTTAGGATATCACCATCCACGTGCATCATCAGCTTCGGTGCGCTCAGAGGCTCCAAGGGAAGAGGTTCATCTTTGTAGGTAAACTCGCAGACTTTTGGTGATCGTATCGCAAGGTTGATGAAGAACCTCAGGAACCTCCACTCTGTAAATTCAAGGATGGTGTGTTGACTCAGTGATCCGTCAATCGACAAGCCTAGAAACTCGGAGCGATGGGCAGATCTTGGGATATTTTCATGACCTGCACTGTCTCCGGCAATGGATATAGTACTCATACTGCTAGAAGTCCAGCATGGATCCCAAAGCGGGCGGCACCTTCCTGGACGGAACTTGAGAACCGAATGTGAAAGATCCGCCTCGAAAACTGTCTCGAGAGTATCTGCTTTCGTGTCCTGAGTAGCCCACAATCCAACTACAGAACAGTGCTTGTCTGAGACTAGATGAATGGGGCGTCCTAAGGGCCGATCAACACTTGCGTGGTGTAAAGTATTGCGGGTAATTTGATCACCATGCGTACGAGTGATTTTTGCACCTCTGGCATCATCCAAGACCAATTTGAGGACCTCCAGTGAATGACTATTAGTTAGGGCATATATGATACCGTTATCGTATGAAATTGCTGTGGCTGGTGATGGGAGTTCGTATTCTGCTATGCGCTGAAACTTTTTCTCCTTAATATCAAGTGTATCGCAAAGGAGCTTATTTCCTGAACACCAGAGTAGACCCTCTGGAGTTCCAGTCACCGAATATATTGGTTCTGATCCTGGAAGTTTGAATTGATACTTGGTCCAAAAACATATATTTCGCCCCGTTTCAATGTCAGTTCTCGTAGTTACGACTAAAAGTCGCCCGGAACTGGTAGCAACAATGACGTGGTTCCAAGTTTTCTTTTCTTTGGTAAACGACCATTCGAGAAGATGATATATTCTGTCCCCAGTTCTGCCAAGACCGCTGATGAAATCTGCTGGTCCGGAGTCGCTCTTAAGCCAAGGCGCTGATAGATCTTCGCCAGTGCGTGGGTCGATGAATAGAAGGGCTGTCTTGTTATTCACAATTGCGCCTACAATAAGGAGACCCAGATTGTGAGAGTACAATACACGCGTTGGGGTGCCTCCGACAGATATGTGGCGAGGAACAGATTTTGGCTGAGTACTGAAAGCAGCCATAAGAAGCTGATTACCAGCCACGAGAAGAAGCCCGCCATCCGCACCCCCAGACGAGCTTGGCCTTAGCCTCGCTATTGAACTTATATCCGGCTGCTGAAGTCCCGGCTTCGTGGCATCGGTAAGCCAGACTTGATTGATGGCCCAGCGTGGGCTCCGTTGCCTACTACTAGGCGGCAGTACTGAACGATCAGAAGCCAAAACGAAGGTATTTGAGTCGCAGCTCACGAAAAACATTTCTCCAGAATGTGGCTGCACGTCTCTTTTAACAATCGTTTGACTCACACCAAAGCGATCACATCGAGAGCTTGTGATCTGGAAAGTGCTCTCGCTGACATCCATTGTGAGCAAGTACCCATTTCGTGTTCCACAAAGAACGGTGACTATTCCGGGTATCCTATAAGCCACCGAAATACTGACGAATGCTTCGAGCCGAATGTCGTCCACATACGTGGACGGGATCTTTAATTCTTCGCGATTTGTGATCTTGATAGCTTCAAATATCAGGATTATCGAGTCGTCATGCACTTCTGTAATGATAGCATACAGGTCTTGCACAATTTGACAGATTGCAAGACTAGTAACCTGAGATGAGTACTTGCCAAGAGTTCGTACGTTTGTTTCAGGTTCAATTTCAGACATACTATCGGTCTCCATATAAACTTCTTTTTGTTCCAGGATTTGGAGATAGACTGAGTTATCGAGACGTGATGTGAACAGAACCAGATTTTCGTGGATGAGGGCCTTTTCTATTGCTGGACCATGACCAACAACAATGCTGTCTTCACGAATCCTTAGGATTTCATCTTTCTCGTGGACGTGGCTATTAATTGTTAGCTCAAACGACATCATGCCTATGTGAGATACCTACACTTGCGATCCATTCATCAATACTATGGTCTGCTCGGTCACCTGTATCGTGAAGCTCCTGTGCATGTTTGCAGCGATAGTTCGATACCTCAGATCAAACTTGGTGTCTTCTTGCTCAAGATTGTCTATGTTCCTGGCGTCACCAGAGAGCTGAAGTACTGCGGAGTGGTCACTAAGTGAGAGAAGGAAAAGAGAGACGTCGTCGTCGTCGTCGTCCAACGAGTCGAAGGTTGGGCATAGAACCCAGGCCTCCATGATAGGAATTTGATAGTCCATTTCCAATCCGAGTTTTGCTTCCAAACCATAGCGAAATTCGGTGATGACACCCTTGGACCCCTTTCCAGCACAAGCATAAATTTTGTCTGGCCGCGGAGTTGTGTTTCTTTTGCGACGACCCCGTCCGTCCAAGGAGGCTTGATCATCAGCAGCATACGTCGTTATGAAGTCGGGCGCTGGAGACCAGTTTTGAATTGGTTCAATGAACGCGGGGGCCTGTCGGGCTCGAATCTGATACGGCATTAATGATTGGACTACCAAAGAAGCCCCAATAAAAGGTCATATGCACTTACGAGATAGGTCCCACCGGAACACGAATCCCCTCCTGTAATGAGCATGTCGCCCGTTTGACTACCAGCAGCAAGGAAGAAGTCGAGACTTGCTAGTGCTGTACCACAATTGTTTTCTAACTGGCCAATGGTCATGTCTGCTCCAATAATTTCCTCAATATTGGAATCGATCTCAAGGATTTTGACAACGCCATCTTCTCTCACAATGTAGATATCGTCACGATGCTCGGTAAATGCCCTCCGTCGCGCTGGTCTCGTCCATGAGGTCCATAATGGAATACCTCTCCCATGATACAGGTTGGTTGGAGGGTCATTGGCGTGACAAAAGTCAAAGAATTTGGGATAGCCTTCAAGAATACCTGTAGCGACAGTCATGAATGTATCGTAGATGAGGACGAAAGAGGATCTGACAGTCAACGGAATGAGCAACAGTGGCATCTGGTGCTCCTTCGTTAGGAGGTGGCCCCTCTGGTTACCAGGACGAACGTTCGCCAGCTCATTTCCAGTCTCCCATTCATAGCGCAGAATCCGCGTTCTGCCTTTCGCAACCACCAACACTATCAAAATAATATGTGTATCGTCACCAGCGCAAGGATACAAGAATTCCATTTTGAGGATGATTCCCTGTACGATAAAGCAACTCTTGGATTTGACTGGCTGTAAAGAGGAGCCTTGTATGTGCTGTCTTGACAGCTCCTCCTGGGAGTGTAATGCGTAGATAGCGAATATGTGCTCTGAGCACCCCACAGCCATATACCGGGAGCTAGGGTCAACAGCGAGATGCATGCCTGGTTGTAGCCCTAACATCGCTTTCGTCACTCGGTGTCTGCTGGAGACAAATTCCAGTTTCCCCGCCTCTGATTGACGTAGGCTCAAGAATACAGTGTCTCCTGTGTCCAATTGTAGAATGATGGACTGTGTTGACAATGGAAACCTGGTATGTTGACCGTTCTGATAATCATCTTCAGCATGTATGCCCACATCTCCGTCCTCGTCCTCGATCTGAGTACCAGGGAATTTTTTATTCCACTCTTTATCAACTGCGTTCGTTGGTCCAAATACACGAGCATTTCGAATACGGGCTCCAAAGTTCTCCTTTCGAATAACATCCCAGAGCTGCCTATCTGGGCGGAGTTCTCTGATTTGAACAAAATCATCCTGAAAACATTAGTTTCTTAATCCCGGATCAGTATTGACCGAGACGACAAGGCATAGTTAGTTCTGCAGACATGACTTGGGCGACAAATGAGGGTACGGCCCTGTAAACGACGGGGAGGTTCACAGCTCAAGGAACAGAAATAGGAAATATGATTACTGTGACAATCAAACAGAAAAACAGAAAAACAGAACAGTAGAGAAAAACTCTTACCCCGATGAAAGCAACATCGTTTCTTTCCGGATGCCTGAGAGTGGCCGGCAGAATCCAATGCACTAGTGGACTGCGAATAACGGTCTGCGTCAAGAGTCCAAGAGTTGGAGCTCTCTCAATGTCCAGATCACGTATATTCGTCTCTTTGCTCTCTTGATCAAAGTGTTTCAGAACGGTGTTGATGTCCAGAGTGCGAGTGGTCCACTCTCCATTTACCAAGGTGTTGGTCTCGAAGGCCATAGTGGCGAATCAAGTCACACCGATTCTATGAAAGAACGGAGGGAAGGCTCAATGAGCGTCAGGGCACAACGGTGACACCAGCTGGAACGGGTGGACCCTGTGTTGGAGGTGGGAAGTCCAGCGAGTCGGGAAAGCTCGATAGTGGGGGGGGGGGGTGGTGGTGGTGATGATGATAGCTTGGGAGGAGGCTTCCTGAGCCAAAGGAGGCCTCGCGCTATAGATAGGAGGGTAATGAGGCCAGTAAGACCAGCAGCCTTGCTTGATGATGATGTTCCACGATGATCTTGCGGTTGCCTCTTAAGGTACAGTACAGAGTAGTAGGTAGCCTTGTCACCACAAGGCTGTGGATCTCTGCCGAATGAACGCTGAACCTGGAGACTGAAGTAAACAAATCGGGAAACTCTCGTCGTCAAGAAGACATTGTTGACAACTGATGCTCTCCGGAATATCGTGAACACCAGTCAGCAAACATACTTCGATGAGGGGTCGTTGCAGACCTGACATATCATTTCATGGCTTGCACATGGATGACGCTGCACGAACACATTTCCAGCCTTTCTAGCGCGTTTTACAGTAACAACGACCAGGCCAGGAAAGAGCATTTGCCGGAATCATAAATTCTTCTTGTCTCTCAGTACCTCCCTTCGCGTCAGACTGCGATGATAACCACGCGTTTAGGCTTCTGTCCTAGATATGGAGTCTGATGGAAAGGTCGCAGAGGAGTATGAAAAGAAACCTACCATATTACGGACCTCGTCTCAACAACAGAAGCACAATGCAAAGGCCGCGAAGATCCTCGAAGCATGCAAATGGAAGGATATTCATACGCTGAAGGCTCTGGCAACATCTGAAGGTGGACTGCTCTCTGACGACCTTCGATGCCAGGCATGTCCGTACGACCGACAGACCTCCCTGAACCAAGACTGACTTTCAATCGCAGGGCCATTACTTCTCGGATACCCGAGTCACGACAACGATGTAGAGTCGGAGACTGAGGAGCGCGAGATCTGGAAAAGGCTACCAAAACATCGAGACGAGGATCAGGTTCAGTTGGATGTGAACAGGTCTTTTATATACTATCCCAACGGTAAGTCTTGAATTGCTTTTATTGGCACATATCACATAGAAACTGACACCGTTTCGCACAGACCAGTCCGTGAAAGATCTTAACCGTCGAAAGGAGGAGCTCTCGGACCTGATTACAGAAGTCCTGCGCCGCCAACCATATCTCTGCTACTTCCAAGGCTACCATGACATCTGCCAGGTATTTCTTCTGGTCCTGGAACACAGAGATCGCTCGGCGGCCGTAGCACGCCTCTCAACTCTGCGTATTCGAGACTTTATGTTACCAACACTTGCTCCAGCCCTAGCTCAACTGCGTCTCATCCCAGCCATTTTATACGCCGTGGATCCAAAACTCTGCAACCATCTTTCCCAAACCCAGCCATTTTTCGCTCTATCTGGAACGCTAACAATGTATGCCCACGATATCCAGGAATATGGGGACATAGCTCGACTGTTCGATGTATTTCTCGCACGCGAAGCTGTTCTCTCAGTATATATGTTTGCTCAGATTGTTCTCCAGCGCTCGGATGAGCTTTTTGAAACCCCGGCAGATGAGCCGGAAATGCTTCATTCGATTCTGTCCAAGCTGCCGAAGCCACTGGATCTTGAGGCGCTGATACAGAATACTGCGAAGCTATTTGAGCAACACCCACCTGAGAAACTGAGTTTATGGCGATCGATCTCGAACTCTAGTGTGCTGAAAACAGCGCGCTGGGAAGACCAGACGGTGAACCAGACCTTGAAAGATGGTGAAATATTTTTCAATAAGCAGGTTCAGGAATTAGAGTGGGCGGATCGACGTGATAGGGTTTTCAAGGTGGTTTGGAAGTATCGGAGACCAGCTGGGACTATTGGGCTCGCTGTATTAGTAGGGGTTTTGTCATTCTGGATACGAAAATCTTCAGGACCATCTGGGACCCTCGGGGCGTTTTGGAGACAATGGACTGGCTACCGGGGCCATTAAATATCAGTCAGTGCATTTGGCTTGGGACGGGCACAGAACCAAGGCCGCAAAAATGGGACACAGTCCACAATGTCTCAATATTTGTAGGGTATTTTACAGGAGTCATCACTTAGATTTCATATCTGTATTTATAACATAAGGCTCCGCAGCCTCATGCACCTTCTCCAAACGCCCTCTTAAGTTCCTCAAAATGCTCCTGTTGATCCAGCGCCAGCTTGCCCTCAAGATCCCCGATGATGGTCAGAATCAAAGAATAGTTATTATAAAGGAACCTCTCCCTTTTTCTCGAGTCCCCAATATTCTTACTTGTCTTCGTCAGGAACGCCTCTATTTCACTGCGGAGTCTTATCAAGCTCGCAGAGACAGGCTCATCGTCCCCTGCTTCGGCACTCAGGGTTAGAATACCCTGAATGAACTGTGCAAAACGCTGTGTCGTAAAATGCGGGGCGGCTGACTGCTTCGCCTGCTCCGAGGCGGAGGGTTTGCGACTTGAAATGCTGTTTGTGACAGATCGGACTGAGTCGCAATGCTGGTCCATTATCTGTTGGAAGCGAGGCCATAGCAGCATGCTGGTTCCGTTGATATAACCATCTACAGCCGGTATTTTCCGGCGTTGAAGCTCGAATGCGAAATGCTGGTTCAGTCTCACACATAAAAGGAGACCTAAACAGTCATATGACTCATTGACGAGTGATTTTGTCAGGGTCTGACCTAGAGCAAAAGTCGGCTGGAAAATAAACTTGAAGTGCTTTGATATCGTAGAGTACGAGAGTGCGGGTGAAAAGAAGGTAGTTAGGAAGGAGTACTCTGCAGAGGCATTGTCCACGAGAGCCAAATTAAAATTTCGAAATGGAAATTCGAGATAATGTGTAGTTTTATCTTCCTCCGCCAGGAAAGATGACAATGCCGTTTGATTTGATGTCTTCAAGAGGTCGATTCGACGACCTAGGTTGAAAGCATCATGTGGTGGGCCCGTAATTTTCGGCGCAGATAGGATTGTCGTTTTCCGAGTCCCATCATCCTGGCCCAAAACATCATGCTTGTCCAGTATGTGAAGTTTGACCTTCTCCAATGCCTTTTGATAGCGAGTAAATTGATTCAAAAAGTACCATCGCATAGTATTCATGTATGCTTGACCAATCTCTTCAGCGAGCTGAGGGTGGTGTTTGTGTAAGAACCCATAGAGGTCCTTATATCTGATGAAGTGCTGCTGCTGTATAATCTGAGCATTTATGTTTGGTGATCGTAGGGCTTTAATTTGCTGCACCAAAAAGTCTCTAATTCTCTCCAGGGCCTATAAAGGGATTAATAGTCTGAGCGGAAAGAGGTGGGTTTCAACTGACCTTGTTTATGAGATTCTCTAGCAATGGCTTGAGATCACTAACACCTTTCACATTTTTATGCTCCTTCGACTTTGAATCCATTGCTTTCGATCGTTTCTCAACTTCTGCCAATGCTCTCACCCAGGCCTCATCAATGCTACCGTCCACTATTTTTCTGACGACCGCAGGAGAAACACTGATTTCCTCCACGAAGGGTCCCAAGCCATTCTCAACCACTTTGCGATTCTCCAACCGTACACTGAGTGCTGTAGACCGGGCTTGTAGAGTTTCGATTTCCGTGGAGACTGCCGCAAGATCATTTTGGAAGCTCGTTAAATTGATCTCAACCGAATTCAGCACGTCATCGCAGGCACGAATGGATTTATGCAGGTCTTCGAACTTGTCTTTGTCATTCTCAACTAGTATATACTATCAGTAACTATGCAAAACGAACATGCGATTGGACATACACTCTTCGGTAGTCTGCGAAGTATATACATGCTCCTCTTTGGCATTCGAGGACTGGCTTTCCACTATCTCTCGCAAACTTAAGCCATCGAAGTCGAGCTCAGCCTCGTAGTCGTAGTCCCCTAAGTTATTGTTTGTGGAAGTTCCATTGGTAGCTTTCGAGGATACCTTTTTCTTCCCTTCGGAACCCAGAAGCCTCTCCAGTACTTGTAGGGGATCCGGTGCATTCACCGCTGTGGCCGACTGTTTGAGCCCAGATCCATTCGGCCGCCGCGACGAAGACAACAAAGACGTTGTAGAATCATTGGAGATCAGGGACAGGGACGATGACCGCGGGTTGAAAGGCGGTCTTTGAGCCGCAGAAGGGGGCGCTAGATAGCTAGGCCTCCTGGGGGCAGGAGAATAGGATCTGTTTGCAGGCGGGGGTGGAGAGCCAGAGGGTGTTGCAGCAGGCGTCGAACGCCCCGAGAGCCACATGTCCTCCTCTTCTTCCCAGTAGCATCAAGTCTAGCTTGGTTATGTGGTTCCAATTGCCCGTACAATCATGATCGGCGCGACGTTTCTGCTGTTTTCAAGGTGCAGACCGGATGATTTATCCAGTTCCTCGAAAAGTAATGTAAATATTTGGTACCGGAGAAGGTGTTATAGCTCGAGCGATCAAGGCCTAGCTACCTACCCGCCCGCTGAGGATTCATCGGCCAATGGCGGCTGTAGAACGTAAGCGGCTTAGTCTGGCCATCCGCCCACATTCAAGCGAATGAAGGTATTTCTTTCAATTCTATCTCAAACTTGTAGAGCCCTCCCTCCTCTTCGATCCCCCACCAACACCACCATAATCATCTTTCATTTCGTTTTGTCGTTGCTTGTCGTCGACTTCACCACAGCGCCCCCCTTCTACACTCAGTTCACCACCACTTGCGCCTCTAGTCATCATGGCGGACGACGCTCAGGTAAGAAAACACCCCGCACGCGCCCCACCACTCCTTGCAGCGCATCTCGAGTATTTCCATTTGGGTATCGCATCACCTTTTGGATCGCCACAATATCTGCCTCTCCGCAAGACAATTCGCTGACTGAGCGCCAACTAACAGCATGAACACACCTTCGACTCGGCCGATGCCGGCGCGTCCACCACCTTTCCCATGCAATGTTCTGCCTTGAGAAAAAACGGATTCGTCTGCATCAAGAACCGCCCCTGCAAGATCGTCGACATGTCTACCTCCAAGACTGGCAAGCACGGTCACGCAAAGGTCCATCTTGTTGCCATCGATATCTTCACCGGCAAGAAGCTCGAAGAACTCTGCCCATCCACCCACAACATGGATGTCCCCAACGTCATCCGAAAGGAATACCAGTTGGTAGGTTCATGCCCCCATATGATTACAAACGGTCTTCTGACTCTACATCTAGCTCGATGTTTCTGATGACGGTTTCCTCTCCTTGATGGCCGATGATGGCGAGACCAAGGATGATGTTAAGGTTCCCGATGGAGAGGTTGGAGAGAAGATTGACAAGCTGTTTACCACTGAGGAGAAGGATACCAGTAATTTGCCACTTGAAATAAACTTGGAACCTCACACTGACACTGAATTATAGACGTCATCGTTCTTACTGCCATGGGTGAGCAGTGTGCCATTGAAGCTAAGGAGGCTCCTCGCGGTTAGATATCACCAACTCGACACTCCACGGCATCGACCTTGTCAGCAATGGCATTCCCACTTCGTGTGCAGGCCGTTGGATCTGGAGGATATGCTATTGCGGTGTATTCTTTAGAGATTTTGGTACTTGCATTCTAATGGTCGTTGCGTAGGAAGACGCTATCTGGACAACTTCTATCACTGGTTATGTCTCTCGGGCTTCGCACAGCATCATGTTTTCTTTTGTTACACTTGATACTACCTTGATCACAACTGGCCGGCGTAGTCAAAAAGTGGACTTACGGGAGGTGCAAGAACATCTCAGTAGAAATCGAAATCGAAGGTTTCTTGATTACGTTATTGCTATAATGAATGTGAAAAATGTGATCAGTATTTGGAGGTGAGGACTCAATCGCAAGTACTAAATCAGAAGACATTAAGAGTCTTACTTGAAACTTAAGCACAAATGAACTAGAACCGGATTCATTCATCGACAGATGAGAAACATGTAGCATCGGGCTTCTTGGGTAATAATATACTACCAATGTCAGCTAGATAATAACAACACAACCCTCATCCGCCAAGTAGACGATTTACAAACGATACTTCGATGGGTGATTTAATTCAAGTGTAAATTTTACTTGGGGTTCGCAGGGATCCCTCTGGATCCCTCCGTATTGACAAATGCGGAAACAACACCAAGGAATTCTCTTAGTGACCAAGTAGTCAAGACACGCTCTAGCAAATGTAGAAGTATGTTAGAAACGACTACCACCATAATGCATTCAAATAAGCTATTAAGTTTAATTCTCTCAACAGTAGTGATCTAGACTGAAAACAACCCTGGGTATCCTTTTGAACTCCCAAAAATACAAGCCCCTCTCAAGAGAATTCAATACCAACAACGCCTCCCCTCAATCCTCATCATCCGAAGATGACACACTCTGCTGCTCAGCCAGCAATCGTCTTTTCCTATCCGCTAGATTCCAATTCTCCATCAGCGTCTCGAGTTGCACTACGCCTTTGACTAGTGTTTGCAAGGAAATCCCCGTATTCTCAGCTACGTCAGTCACATTAGCCCCAACCAACCAATCACTCACTCACCCACACGAAATTAAAATAGAACCTGAACTTACCGGATTTTTCATAGAAAGCTCTTGCGTTCGCGGGAAGATCTTCAATGTGCCTGTATCGTCTGTACAGTTCTCCGGGCCGGTTAATCCTTTCGCTCTCGTCTTCTTCGAAAGGTAGGGGTTTCTGAGATATGAGGTCTTGTTGTATTTGCTTGATATGAGGGATAGTGTGCTCTTGCATTAGTTCCACAACGGGTTTTGGAGGCAATTCTTGGAGCGGGAAAAGCTCAAGTATTTGTTCCGCCACTGGGATTCGTCAGTATACCTCTAGATGGATGAGCGAAGACGTACTCTTCGCATCCCGATCATCAATCCAGGTCCTCTGATACCAATCTAAATAATCATCCATCTTCTTCTCACTCATACCCAAGACATCTACATCAGTGACCTTGATCTCATCACCTCGTTTCAAGCCCTCCGAAGAACGTTCTCGCATAGTATTCCGCCATTTCGCCCAATCGATTCTCAAGACCGTGGGATCGAGATCACTTTCCGGGATACGAGTGATACTATCGAACGGATGGCTAAGTTTGGTTGCGAGGATGATCATGCTTATGATCTGGATCTCGGGATATGCTTGGATTTCATGGACTCTTTTTCTTAGGATTGGATATGTAAAATCGAACCCTAGTATTGTTGAGAGACGACGGACGGCAGGGTATATTTCGACTAGGGTGTGTTAGTAAACGAAGCATTCTTACGTGGAGTGCTTACCAGGTAAGCCTAGGTCCTTGACATGCTTGAAAATGAGCAATGGAACGTTGAGGGGTGGGAAAACCATCTCGAATTGGTCGTTGTAGAATTCGACTAGTTGAAGAATTGTCCGGTAAAGAGACGAGCCTCTGAGTTGTGCCCGAATCTCTAACGAGGCATAATAGTATGGCGGCAATCTGGTCCGCATGTCTTTGGGGACCTCCTTGATCTAGAAAATCCAATCAGCATATGATGCGCAGATGCAAGATGTGATTACTTACTGCTCTTGTGTATATCATCTCCTCCTTTGCGGCCCAATTATAGAGCTCCCCTAAGCTCACCGGCAACCTCAAAAGCAACATACCCAAATAGCATAGCCCCAGTGTCTCAATCAACTTTGGAAGCTTCTCCTTCCCCACAACGCTTCCCCTACTCCTTTTTGATGACATACTTCTCGCTCCATCTGTATCCGTATTCTCGCCCTCACTCTGAGAACTGAACATAGTAGACCCATAGCCACCCCTCTCTTCCGGCTTCTGAAAATCCTGTATTCTCAAAGTCCACAGATCTCTCACAACAGTCTCTAACTCTGGAGGGAAGCCCTTGACTTCAATCAACCAACGACTTTGTTTCCACAATATAAGCTGGAAGCATTCCAGATAGTGATTTGAAGCATCAAGACCACTAAGCACCTTCTCAACCTTTTCCTTTTCCTCTTTCTTTTTACGGGTCTTTCTTCCCTGCTGATTCCAATCATCTTCATCTTGCTGAGTTTGTGTGAAGCCCTGTATTCTGTCAGAAACCATTCAAGTGAAGTACACTTGAAACCGACTGCTTGCTCGTGACCTCGTTGGCAGAATTTCTTGCCGTCTTCGATGTAGTATTTTCGAGATCTGCAGCCTTCTTCGGTGCAGCTTTCGCCGCGGGGAAAACGATGATAATCTATGTAGGAAGACATATTGGTAATTTAGGCATTTATATTACATTTTGATAATGAAGTGACTTTATGTTTTCTTGAAATTAGGTACATGCATGTTTATAAGTTACCATAAGTTTTTGGAGCTTTGACCGTTCACTAAAATGGCGGGGCATTGTCCGCCGTACACACGTGACTCTCGCTAATAAATCCACAATTGGCGCACAAGTCAAAGTCGAAGCCCAAATTTGTTCGACGACATCAATCAACCCACGTCGAAACCGCAAATAGTAAGTCTACCACTCGCTGTCTCCAGATTCCAACTCTCATGATAGGACAATGCTAACATTGCCTCCCTATCAGTGCAAATGTGAGTACAGGAATCCACGATTGCGGTTCGCCACGAATGGCGACGAATTCGAAGACAGAAGACTAATCTTGGCCGAACAGCTTCGTGAAGACCCTCACGGGCAAGACCATCACTCTTGAGGTCGAATCCAGCGATACCATCGACAATGTCAAGAGCAAGATCCAGGACAAGGAGGGAATTCCCCCGGACCAGCAACGCCTGATCTTTGCCGGCAAGCAACTTGAGGATGGACGCACTCTTTCAGACTACAACATCCAGAAGGTACGGACTCACTGTTTGGGAATGGGGATTATGACGCGCACAGAGGCGCAGCATTTTGAAGGCGGGATGCAGTCTGGAAGCAATGGCTGACTTTGGCGATACAGGAATCCACTCTCCACCTTGTTCTCCGTCTCCGTGGTGGTATTATCGAGCCCTCCCTCAAGGCCCTCGCCTCCAAATTCAACTGCGACAAGATGATCTGCCGAAAGTGCTACGTATGTTCACCCGCACTCCTCGAATTTTGCCCTGGAAACTAACAAGCGAATCAACAGGCCCGTCTCCCTCCCCGTGCCACCAACTGCAGAAAGAAGAAATGTGGCCACACCAACCAACTCCGTCCCAAGAAGAAGCTAAAGTGATCTATTCGCTCGTTTGGCGTTCCGGTAGGGCTAAGAGAAGACTGCGGAAGAGACTTGATGCGTTGTTATGCGTGGCTGGCTAGCTGTACTTTCTCACAATAGCATTTGAGGCAAGCAATATGACAATGATCAAGACAAAACCCTGGGTATACCGCTGTGATAGTGAACGGAAATCAAGTGAAGATGATTTGTAATTTTGTGGAAACGAGAGACGTTATGGTGCTTAAAAGCCATGAATATTGAGGTTTTGGGTATGGTATTCTTCAGATTATGTGATCTTACACATCGAATCTCAAGGCTTAAATCCCAATAGTATCTTTATATCTGACTAGAAAGGGCTAGGAGTAACGGACTGAGACGAGGCATTTCGAGTGGCTGTACGAGCTGCAGGCCCTTCTAGATTTGTGATCCAACGTCTCCGTGCTCTCTCTAACTTTTGCGTGATTCAGTTGCCATCTCGCTAGACCCCTTGTTTCCCCTGATATTCTGACGATATATAGCCGTATCTTCGAGGGACTTCTCAACGACATCCTCGAGTATCTGAACCATCACATCTGCTCCCAGTGTCATATTCCTATATTTCTTACTTAGCGTCTGTAGTCGCAATCTATTTGCTCCAAAAGTATTAATCGGATAATTTCTGTTCGCAATCTTCTAATGGGTAGAGGATTTCGTTGTACTCGTCGCTGTCCCATCCTTTCAAGGATACCAAGACATGCCAGAGTCCTATCTATCTTCTCCCCGATATATTTGCGACTAGGCTCTCCTCGACTAAAATTCGCTTTCAAAAACTCTTGGAGTCGTGATAGCTCGCCCCATATATTTCTCTCGGTGGCGGTCCACCATGCGTGCATTCTTCACATGTAGGTGTAGTCCAAAGTTGAAGGTGCTGAGCGCGTGATATCTAGTATTTCATAGTGTGAATGTGAAAATTCCAGGGGATCAGTTGAAGTTCTGGTCTGAGCAATTGGACACTCAGAACGAGTGGGGAAGGCTTTCGAGGCGCCTCGACTCAATGGCTATATTTGCTTGAAGTTTGCTTTTATTGATCTATGCACGTTGCTCATGCGATAGTTTGGACGAGGATAAGGTACCCCGCCTGCCCTCACCATTCCAAGATGGCGGCTGCACTTTAGGCACAGAAACGGCTTGCCGGAGACGGGTTTCCCTACGATCTAGAATGAAAAAGTAGCAGAGACGGGAAAGTTGGGGTTTGATCTTGCGGTCCATGCTGGTGAAAGGGTTTGAATCTCAGATGGTATTTAGTGTTGACAAGAGAGGTAACGACAACGACTGCCTAGGAAATGTCTTCTCCTACCATACGTCGTTCATTCATATGCCTCTCTCAGTAACGGGTGATGAGGTGGAGGTACGTCCGGACGACTTCAAGTAGCATATAATCTTGATGCTCAAAGATAAGATAGTAACCCAGTTACTGTTACGGCAGTAATTGACTGCAGACAATGCCTCTGAGATTCAAGTTACATGCTGTATTCTGGTATTGCCCGAGTCCCTGAAAAGGCTTCTGGATATCTTAATTTCATATTGGCGTAATTCCCCTAGCACAGGGCTTGAATATCATGAAGATTCATTGGCCGGCTTTAAAGCTTCATTGAGACTAAAAGCTTGGTGCAGAGAAAGAAAAGAACGTGATATGTTGATTGTGGTGGTGAGGTTCAAGCTGAAGCGGGAAATGCGGACAGGGTTCATGTGACCATGGATTCGCAAGCTGCCAGCTCACCTTCTACCACCAAATAACTCCACGACCACCGACTCAGAACATTCGCTGCAAGATGTCTGGAGCTGGGTATGATGTAGTAGTTGATGTTGATGAAGAGGTAAATTCATCATGAACACAGCGCATGTTCCTCTCCAACTGACTCAAATCCAGGGTGATCTTGGACACACTGATTTACAAGAGGATCTCGAATTCCATTCCTCGAACTTCAACACCGACCAATCTGCAGGCGGGCGAAAGCTCCCGGGTGCATCTTCTGGCCTTCCTGCTCCAGTTACAGCTAGCAGTGGCTCCTCGAAACGCTTTCTCTGGTCTCTATCCTTCTACGCGCAATTCTTCGACGTCGATACCACCTCCGTGTTATCGAGATGCTGGGCCGCGTTATACCCCCGCGCAAACTTCCTCGATGTTTTGGAGGGGAACGCTGATCTTTATGGGCCGATCTGGATTGCGACGACGGTTATCTTCATCTTGTTCTTGGGTGGCACAATCAATAAGTACTTGGCGATGACGGGAACCGCGCACTTTGTGTATGACTTCAAATTGCTCAGTGGTATGTACTTCTATTGAATGGGTGGATGAAAACTCTACTAACGCTTGCATCAGGTGCTGCTGGTCTCATCTACGGCTATACGCTGGTCATACCCGTCGCCCTTTTCCTCGCCCTGAAGTACTTTGGCAGCGAATCAGCTAATCTCCTTGAATGCTGGGCTTTATACGGCTACTCGAACATTGTCTGGATTCCAGTGGCTCTCATCTCATGGTCGACTATTTCAATCCTCAACTACGTGTTTGTGGCCGTGGGGTTTGGACTCAGCGTAGCGTTCCTGCTGAGGAATATGTATCCAGTCTTGAGTGCTACGGACAAGCAGACTAGCAAAGTGTTATTGATATTGGTCGTTGTTCTCCATGCTGCACTGGCTATCGCGATTGAGTTTCTCTTCTTTGCGAATGGGAGTCCGGCCAACAAGGATACCCCAAAGGAAGATACTCCAGAAACGAAGCTTTTGAGAATGTTGTTCTAAATAAAGGGTTATGAGGATTTCATATTTCTTCGAGCTTGCACCATGCAAGCTTTTGGTCGCAAATTGGGAAGGAGTTGGCGATTGCATAAAGCTTTTCCCCATGGGGCGGGGGCTGGCACTGTAAACATAGTATACCATCTTCAAGAGACGATATCAAATTTGCCATTCATCTCAATGATCAACGCGTGAAATAAACCCCAACAGGACCCTCAAATCCTCCCACCCTCGATCTTACCCCCCTTCCCCTCCCAATCAAGCCAACTCCCCTTATACTCCCCAATCTTCGCCCACCCCGCCTGCCTCGCCAGCTCTGCCGCAGCCTTACTCCTCACGCCCGCCTTACAGAAAAACACAACCTCGACATCCTTCCCCGGCCTCTCAAACCCATATCTATCTTCAAACTCATCCGGTGTAATAAACCAAGAGTCCGCTTGACTAACAACCGGTATATTCAAAGCCCCTGGAATAGTGCCGCTGCTTTGCAATTCGCCGGGTTCGCGCGAGTCGATTAGGATGCGGGATGGCGAGGGGTTTGTGGAAAGTTTTTGGACCTGCGTAGTTCTTTAGATTGAGGGGCATATATAGGGAAAAGGGAGGGGAGGGGAGGTACATCTTCGAAGGCGTAGATTTTGCTTAGAGGGGGGGAGTCTTGGGAATAGGGTCGGAATTGGCTTCTGGTCGCAAGGGGCGTGGCGCGGGAAGTCGGGATTGGGAAGGCTCTAAACTGTCGAGGCGCCCTCGCAATTGAGGATCGCGAGCCCCGCAGGAGGAAAGAGGTTGCAATGCGTGGAATTGACATTGTTGTTGAGCTGTTGGAGGGTGTTGTATTTACTCTGTCAGAGAAGCTTATCTAGTAATCCCTGCCCTCGGTGTCGTCAGACTTGCATTGGGTGAGTTTGAGCTGAGAAATCCAGAAACGTCAAAAATATTGTATTTTCTTGGCTAGTTAAGTGAGCTGTGTAGCAAATCAATGAATGATTGAAAGTTTAGAGACTTTTTTAGTTTCTAAAATGCTATAAATGTTGAGCGCAAAGCACCCCAAGAACCGGGCACTTAATAGATGGGACCACTGCATTGTACCTATAATTTGATTATACTATAGGGTTCTTTTGACCACCCAAAAAGTCAGCTCCAGCACCAAGAATCTCAAAACCACGCCTTTAGTTATTATCATAACCCCAGCAACAAGCTCTTGCAACAGCAAGTCGTGCCCTATCAAGTATACTTGAAGCCACCCGTTCTCGTCGGAAAGAACCCATTCGGATCGACGTTCTTCTGAATTGCCCTCAACCTCTCATACGAATTATTCCCATAACTCTGTGCAGGCTTTTGGTCATACATAGCATCGTTCAGGAAAAGCGGGTTGTACTCCTCGTAAGTCAAATTGCCCTCAACATAGCGAGTATTGGGGACTCCGGCGTAAGTGGTCCGCACGTAACTATCAATGTCACTTGTTATCTGCTCGGCAGCTGAAGCCGCAATGTCATCGCCGACAGCTGTTTCCCAGGATATAACTAGATCTATCCATACTCGATCGCCGTTCCTGGGGTCTAATTGAATAGCATCGCCGCCAGAGGCGACGGAAGCTGCAGATAGCTGTATCGAATTAGCATAGTATAAATGAGACTGCTTAGAGAGAGCCGAGGGGTTGGAAGCTGTTTCGGGAGCCCGTATTCCGGCTCTGGAGACAACTTCCAACTCTCAAAGGAAAACAGCATTTCTGTACGAGAATAAGCGTACCAGGGTTTGTAGAGGCTATAGATGATCGGTCGTTAGCATCTGATCTTTTAAGAATGTTTTAGGAGCGGATGAATACGAGCTGCCAAATGATTCAGGTAATTAATCACAGAGCGGACACCCCAAGACCATATCTTAGAAATCCAACCAAACTATAGAGCCATGTTGAATGAAAGGGCTTTACCCCTGAATTACATACCTGATAGGCGAGGGAAAAGACGAATCCGGGGAAGAGGAGGTCGTTGGTGATAACGTAGTCAACAAATTTGCTGTAGACAGTGTTGTATAGATCCGTGCCATTTATCCCGGGCAGGTTGGGAATCGTTGTTGTCTGGATGGTTAGCTAATGTCAATGGAAGACTACTCTTTCCTTACTCGGTATAGATATCTGAGACCTTGAAATCCGTGTCAGTGCTTTGAATCCTGACAGACAGGTTGATAGTCAAAAGGGCATGAGATTCGTACTCACCGTAAAGGCTATATTCATCATTTCCTGACTCCTACACAACAAGTCAGCAACATCATCTTCAGGTACGAAGCTTACATACAAAGTCAGAGTAAGTCTGGGTCGTGACTTGATCAGAGGTAGGAATAAGGGCATTGAACTCGTCAAACACTCCGCCTTGGGGAGTCTCTCCATCGTAGAAAAAGAAGACGACTGCCACCTGAACAAGCGTGTCAACGGCAATATCTAGCGTAACAATAACTGCTGCTTTCGGATCGTCGTTATACTCGATAAAATGCTGAGTGGCGTTCAGAACCGCCGATAGCTTGGTCGCGTCGTATATGCGCGTTCCAGCCCAAACCTAGGTACTGGTTAGATTTATACACACTACTATACCTGCAACTTACCTGTCCATCAGTTCCTATGGGATAAGTTTTCAGAGTAAATTTAGTCACAATACCTGACACATATTAATTTACGCGATACAAGAGCTCAATGCTGGACTTACCAAATTGGTTACCACCACCTTTCAGAGCCCAGAACAGATCCGTATTCCTATGCTCATTTGCATTCACAATTGTAGAATTGGCAAGAACAACTTCGTAGTTCACTACATTGTCACAACCAAGCCCATACTGAGCGCTTAAGAAACTCAAGCCACCCCCAAGAAGCAAACCACCAACCCCAACGTCGCCTAAGGATGTCAGCGCTATCTTTTCAAAAATGACAGTTCGGTCCCCACCTATACGGCCACCAACGACAGCTAGATTATAGGGTTCCAGAGCAGATATGGCATTCTCCCAGCGTGCTCCTGATCCAACCTCGGCCGTTGCCTGGTCTGAAGAAAGGATAGTAGAGTTCAGCTGACTGAAGGATATCAACACCCCAAAGTCGACGCTCGAAAACCCCACGTTGGTGTTATGCCCGCCACTTTTAACAGCAAAAGGAACTGTTGGAAAGCTTAATAGAACTGAGACAACGTAAGAGACCTGTTCGGCTGACGTGGGGAAGACAACACAAGCGGGAGTCAAATCCGCATTCGCAGCATCCCAATAATGATTCTTGGCGGTGAGATAATCTGGATCAGCCAACGCCTGGGGATAGATTTGGGTTTCCGCGGACCCTTGCGAGATGTTTTGACAAGCTGCTGAGGCTTCTGGTGAAGGTCCAGTGAGTAGGCCTTGTGCTAGAGCCAAGATACAGAGAAAATGGACGGCTATTGACAGCGGGGTCGCCCTAGGAAGAAGCATGATGTCGTAAAATAGAGAGATATACACAATTAGAGTGGATCTTGGCAATTGGTATTATGAGGAAAGGAGAAGGGTATACTTATATCTGAACAAGGAAAAGATTCTCGGGTGAGCAATAACAGGGAGCGGCCTGGACGTGGGCCCCGACCTCTGTTACTAGCTGTGATCCTTGCATTGAATTGCTCGAAGGCGAGTATTGTACGAACGATAGGTCTAATGCCTCTATTCATACAGCGAGGAGCACGGAGGATGAATATCCGCAGTTGCTAGTCTCCTGTACAGTCCAGCTTTGGAGCTCAAGAACCTGGAGATGGCATCCATTATGGCACCTAGATCACCAAATGGAGAGGTACGATGCAAGCAGACACCCGACTTTTCAAGACACTAGTCTATATTGCATGGCAGGTGGGGCTTAGAATGGTCCCCTACAGCTTATACATCCAATGAAAGGCTAGCTATGAGCCAAGCAGCTTCATAGATCTTCCTAAAGCCTGAAATGGCAGAAAACATATCTGAATACAAGAACATGCGACGCTTGTCCGATTATGATTGGAGACTAAACGATGGTAAAGTCTGGGATAACGTGGAATCGGGGAATTTCAGGACGGTAAGAGTATATTTATGGAGTCCCTGATCCTGAGGTAGTCTGCAAATATCATTCATTCTACTTAGCGAGTAAAATTCTTGGTTGATTGACATAGGAGGCATGGATCTGCAGCAAATTAGGACGGGTGTTTGACGAGTTCAATGCCCTTATTCCTACCTCTGATCAAGTCACGACCCACATGGCGCATACAGAGCGTTGGGACTATTGAAACTGGAGGAAAGTTAGGTTGCATTGCATTGCATGTGCCTATAGAGGACATATCGATACTTGTTACGAGTGAGTGTGGATGAGAAGGCGTCAATAGCGCGCGAGGAATTGCTGGCAACGTGAAAAGTAGCATGTTCCGTGATGGAAGCGGCCTAGCGTCGAATGTAAACCATAATATTTTGCCAAGCTTTCGGTTAGAATAAAATCACTTACTAAGCTAAGGTAACAATCCCGCAAAATCGCGTCGCCGTTGCTGTCGCGTCTTGTACCTTTATATGGACTACGAGTAAATTAACCGCATGTTACACACACAGTATTGCCTTTTTCAAAATGACTTCCCGGGCAAGCACTTCGTCAGCTCGACCTTTGACTCTGACGGAAGAATTAGAGAAACTCGAGCAGTCCATCACCCTTACCCTTCAAGGTTCGTCTCACCGACCCCCGAACATACACATGTTTCTAATATCATTATCATATAGAGATCGACCACAACTTCAGCCGCGCCCATCGAATTGTCACCTCCAGCATCTTGCCCATTGTAGAGCAATATGCGGAGCATTCTAATGCCGTGTGGGAGGGATCAAAGGTTTGCCAGACGCGTTTCCGTGACCCATAATTAACACTGATTGCGGGGTAGTTCTGGAAACAATTCTTTGAAGCCAGTGCCAATGTCTCTCTATCGGGCGTGGAGGAGCGAGAGGAAGAGGAAGATGACCTTTCATACACCCAGTCGCACGAGAATGCCAGCACATACGCAACGTCAACCTCACAAGCAGGTGATGAGACTTTAAACGCCGAGAGCGAGCACCATAGTCGCTTCAATGAAACAGACGACTCTCTTCTGGACAGTGGCGATATCAGTGGGAGCACACCTCGAGCTCCTCGCCCCAAGAGCTCATCCTCCGATGCGCCCAGATTTGCTGAATATCCGTCGCCGTACGAAGATTTGAAAGAGGAACTGAAGGGTGACGGGAAGAAGCCAGAGCACGATGAGGAAGAGGATGCGCCCACAACGCCTGGACCTAAATCCAGGATTCCAGATATGTCCATGACTCCAACGTCATCTCCTTTTGACCCGACTTCGCACCTTCAATCTACGACCCAGAAACGAGCCGGCGGAGATCCTCTTTTACACAGAGTGCTGGACAAAAACTACAGACTGCAAGCTACGCCTCATTTGACCCGAAAGGATGTTTTGTTCAACAAAACCCCTGCAAACAAGCCTTCATGGAGAGACACCACATCTCCACTATCGTCACCACCTGCCGCAGCTCCGCAGCTACGTTCAGAGATTTTCAGCTCGCCAATTCGACAGCAGTATAGTAAGCCAAGCGCACCTCGGACACCCGGCGTTAGTGTTCAGACGCCAGCTAAGGGGAAAGCGAAGGATGCCTTTGCTAAATCTTCAAAGAAGGATGAGATTAGTTGGGAAAGTGATAGCGATGAGGACGCAGAAGGAGTCTACCAACAGCTTGGCATGAGCCCTCCAAAGACCATTCAGTTTAACCTACCCCAGTCGAGAATACTCCAAACGCCAGGCACGTATATTCTTGCTTTGCAATGCTCAATACTAACATTATACAGCTCAAGAAGCTAGCAAGAGGATTGTTGAAGACTTGCTCCAGACAGCTGGTGCACGTTTTGACAGTGACGGACTAGATGATAGTCCGAGCATGGTAGCCATGCGAGATGATTTAGATGATAGCTTCTAGGGAAACAGATTCCATTATTAAATAAGGTAAAATATTATGCAATGAAAGATCTTGTTGCCCCAGAGGATCAATCTTTATCCGCGACACCTCATCTGTTTTCCATTCCAATCTTGACTTTATCAAAGTCTACCCAAACGCCAGAGATCTCTTTTAGAGCCGCCCCAATCGCCAAAAACGCTAGATGAGCTAAAATCCAAAGCCAAAGAATCAGATCGAATCGACTGCGACTACTTGTTCATCGATATATACATGTAAGCTTCCGCAGTTCTTGCCTTCGCTATAAATCCACTTGTCAGCTTTCAATTCTTTGAACTCCCATGAGCGACGCTCACCATCCCAATCCACTTGTCGCTGAGACTTACGTGATTTAGAATCCTTCAGTACTTTCTTCTCGGACTCGGATGACTTGCGATCCTTGTGATCTTTATAGGACGGCAGCTTGCTCTTGATCAATCCGATGGTTGAAGAGAAACTTGATGTGGTCATGGTTGAGGCGCCGTCGTCCATGACTTTGTCGGACTTGCTGGACTTGTTTTTAGGTGAGGCGGGAGACAAGAGGGTTGGTGGTTTATCGTCAGGGAATTCTAGGTCACTGTTAGGATTTGGAAATTACATTGAGCGATCAAGAGAAACATACGACTTTGACGGTAGGCTGGGAGTCCAGGCATATTGAGTGAAGTTGCGTTGATGATTGGTTCTAAGTGTTGATTGTTTGTAGTGGAGTCTGGAGACTGAGTTCAAGTATTGAGTAAATCTTTTCAAACTGAAGCTGTGGATGTTGATGAAGAAAAACCTAAATCCTGAGGGTGACAAGACCGTCATATATACTACATCAGACAAACAATAGACTCATATTCGTAAGCCTCGCAGTAGGACGCCCTTTGTTACTCCGACCTGCACCTTCAGCCTCCTAATGCTGCCTTACCCCCCTGACTTACTACTGGGCACTAAGCGAACTCCGACAACAAGACATGACGCTGAGGCCTTTAAAAGCTTAGTTAGCACTCCCTACCTCTGTAAAGAAAAGTAAGCACCACTCGAAACTGTCCGACCGAGTGACTCAGGCCACTCTCGCTGCTAATCCACATTTGTTGAGGCCTCCTTTGTTCGTACAGCCGTGCCTTTGGCAGCAGCCGCTTTCTCTACCCCCTCCCCCCATCCTTGTCAGACTCTAAAACATATCCATATTAATTGATGACTGTACGGCGTGGCTAAGCGATTTCAGTTTAACTTGTCACTTCGGAAGAATCCCTTGAATGCAATGAAACCAAGCCATACCAAGTACAGGAAAATGCCTACGGAGTAACTATCAGAAGACAAGAAAAGTGGAGGCTTGTCAAAACCCATTCCGGATAATCAACGCGAGGCACGCCGTCGTCAGCCCCCTCAGTAATTTAATGGCTGCCTTAATTACCCTACCTACTCACCAGACAGAGTGGAACGTGTAGTCTCATAGGAACTGCACTTTTTCCATTGCGTGCGCAATTGCTTTAGGCTTTTACTATTAATTTCTTCCTCTAGTACGTACAGTACGCAAAAGCTTGTTCAGCATTTTTCAATATGACTTGCACGTGTGTGTTTAGTTTAAACTCCGTCCGTCGGAGTTGCTTTGCTCGTACTTTCTTGCTTATGAAATCAAAAAAGAGCAACGGTGAAGCTGCCTTTAGCTAGGAAAGTTACTCATTTGACGTAAAAACGGTTCATTGTTACTAATACTCACTCCGGTTTCTTCAAGGTCTAACTGGTATGGATTATTAGAATCCCGCATATATGACTGGCGTATTATCCCAGCCAGTAATGAATCCCCAGAACCGCAAAAGTAATCTAATTGTAGAGTGAGACTTCTGTTTCAAAGGCTTTTAGTGAGCTCCTTAGTTGAATTCGAACTTTCTAAGTAGGACAAACTATACGAAGACGCTTATAAAGGAAATCGTATAGACTTCAAAAACAGGAAATCTCATCACGCGATTTCTAAATCTAGCTTTCTTAGCGTTGGGACGGAAAGAGTCATAATTGCTATGCATTGTAAATGTGGTTAGACTGAAAATAGTAAAGGTCTTGCTGTGAAAGCATTATGGAAGACAATCTCTGCAACAACAAAGCTCCTCAATTGACAAATGCTATTATCATATAATCGGACTACCTGCCTTGTGGGGATTAAGCCACTATATTTGCACATGCTTAAACTTAATGTTGACGGCAGAAAGAATTTCAACAACAGGCAAGCAAATTGTTGATCATCTGAGAACCTGCATATCTTCCACGAGTTCCTTGTCTAGACTTCAGGCATCGACATATCATCAATGTCAAGGAGGGGTACGGAGTTGAAGCCTATATGGCGCTTGCGTGGCTAGTAAGATATAGCGAAATCGGACTTTTCTCCTTTTCTCATTATTCCCTCATTGCGAGGCTCATTATAATTACATTCTCTCTATATTAGAGCTTGATTTCCAATCAGACTCCTACATTTACAGCCCCCCTCAATTTGCAAATGCAAATGCACCAGAACGCCATGCCGCAAACCATTGATCTGTTAAGATCGTCTCGAATCGAAATGTGCGGACCACGTTGGCTTAGACGCCTAAGATGCTGCTCGAGAGGAAACGAGTTATGATGGACGCGAGGTAAATGTCAAAGGACAATCATCCTGGGGTATATTAGTCTTGATCTCAAGTGCAGAGGACATTCCTGCTTACCTGTGGGAAGATAGTCGCGAACACCTTGATCTCTTCTGAAAGCGGAGTTGCGTGATGAACCCAGTCTAGATGCATCGCGGCCTTTCCGATCATAAGAGCCAGGTTGTTTTGAGCATATACTTGGCCCAGGCAGTAATGTGGTCCCGTTCCGAATACCAGGAAGTTCTTCGCGCCCTTGACCTCGGCATCACCCGTAACATAACGGTCAGGATCATAAACATCAGGATTCTCATAAATCTCAGGATCATGGAGAGATGGGTAGGTTGTTGGAATAATCATGGCACCTGAAATTTGTCAGCTTAACATGTAAGTTACAATTTAGACCAGTACTGACCTTTAGGGACAGTGTAAGAGTCTGTAATTGGGAATGCCTTCTTCGCTAGATATGGAACCATGATGACTGGAGGTCGGTATCTCAATAGTTCTCTAACCGCGCCACGAGTGTAGACCATTTCATCAAGGATCTCCATTGTCACTGGAACATCTCTGTCACCACCACGTACGCGCAGGTTCTCCTCGCGAATCTTATCAAGAACGTCAGGTCGTTGAGCCGTAATTTGGAATAGCCAGGTGCAAGCGCTGCTAGTAGCATCTTGGGACGCAAACAGGAACGTGAATACGGTCTGGGCAATCTCGAAGTCGGTGAAATCACGGAGCATGTGGGGTGGCTTTTCAATGCCTTCCATTGAAAGGCCCTTCTCTTGGCGCTCCCGATATCTGGCAGAATCGATCTGAGATTTAACCCACCCATCCATAATACACGTAATATCGCCTCCGGCAGCCATGCGTACTTTGCTCTTAGCAGCGCACTTTGTAAACTCTTCCAAAACCATGTCAGATGCTTTCTTACCATACCAGGTCCTCGTGAAAGGGATGATAATGGGAAAATTGACAAGCTCCAATGCGGCAGTTATATGATAGTAGTCATCGGCAATCTTCTTGATGGCTTCATCTGAAATGTAATGACCAACGAAAGTTCGGCACGAAACGGCACACATAACCTCACGGAACTCTGACATGAACGGAACAGGCTTGTTTCCAGCATCCTTCGAAACCTTCAGAAACCTTGCAAAGTATGCGTTATAGACGTCCTCTTGACCAGGTAGGTAGATTTCGAGGGCCCTGCGAGTGAAAAGGCCGTTGAGACCTTTGCGGAAATCGACGTGTGCCTTGCCGTCCAAGAACACCCAGTTGGTGGCACCCAGGAGCTTGTGTGCGACATCGACTACACACGGTTTGACGAAAGAGGGTGAATTGAACACCTTACGCGACATTTCACGGGTAGAGGCTATAACGACAAACCTGGAAACAATTAGGTACTAAACATGGATATCATAAGGCGCGTGGGACCTACTTGTGGAAGACAGACACGCAGCTCAGCTCACCACTGGCCCATTTGCCCTTGTACCCCTCGAACTTCGGGTTCACGGACTCGAGAAAGGGTCCAATGAAGGGGATTTTAAACGCTGGGCCAGGAATTGATCCCTTCTGCCAAAGGTAGCTACCTGCACAACATTAACAGAGGTTCTGGCACATTGAGGATGGTTGAGGATGTACATTGATCGTATGCGACGAGAACAGCGATGATGGTCAAGGCGATTGTCCACCCACTGAGCTCGGAAACCTTGGATAGTATGCCATCGAGCTGGGGGCTTCCCAAGATTTGTGAGGCCTTCGCATCGGCTAGGGGCGACGCAAAACTTCCATTCTGGTTGGCGGCCATTGCTTTGGATTCGTTGAATATGCGCCTGTTGATTACCTAGGTAGAGGTCTTATCGCGGAAGGGCAGTTGTGCGCCAATTGCAGTCAGAGTGCTGCGCTGCGTGATTTGGGCACTCCAAAGATGGAAGTATATCTGGTCCGGGACACAGAATCAATAGGGAAAGAGAGCGAAAAAAAAAAAAGAGTCGATGCGAGGAGAGGAGGAAGGAGAGGAGATGTCTCGGTATATTGCGAAGGGCAAAAATGGAAATTGCAATGCTCGCTTGATAATGAAAATTGACTAATCAGCGTAGTATACTGCACTACATGGGGAAAGTGGTGACCTAACTATGTACCTACGCCTGAAGTCTAGAAACCATTATAAAATATTCACAGTTTAGGAGATAGAGTTATACTACGATTTCCCTGCTTAACAAAGGTTAAATGACATAAATGAAGGTTACAACACGTAAATGAGGCTTGAACCACGTAAATAATGAGGCTTAACTCGTAAAGTCTCCACGAAATGTGAAACCATACATACCTACCTAGGTATATAACTGAAGGGCTAGATGTCCTATAAAACTTGTCTATTTTTTACGGTGAGGATACGAAGGTTCACTTGTAAGATCCTACAGGGTCCTAGATGTAGCGATATCATTGGCTGAAGCCCCCTTGTATTTACGGGACATTTTTCTGTCCCTGCAGGTACAGTACCCGTACAGTAACACCCTTGAACGCAAAGCTTACAAATGTCGCGGATATACCTCCGTGGCAATTGTAGCTAATCCATATCTCCTAGTCGATTATATATATTCTTCTCTCAACTTATTAGCTATAGCATGACTAATTATAAAAAGTCATCAACTTCTAGGACAGAACAACAGTCTTTCCCTGCAGCGAAACATATTATTAGGGGTACTGGTCAAACTCTTCTCCAACCGTACAACCGTAAGAGTTATTTCCGGTTGTGGCAACCACTACGACTCCAAAATAATTACCAGGCGCTGATCTTTTGTCTTGGATTACAATGCAATGCCTCCCTAAAAACCAGGTCTTTTTTTTTCACCTGATGATTGATATCATGTATCTCTGTATCTCGTGCTGGATACCAAAAGGAGCATCTGTTATCATCGACTTTTAGTGTATCACTCTGTGTGGCAATAATCCGGTGCCGCTTTTTCTGTCTACTACGAGTCTATCCAACGTTCGCTCTGCATGATCATAATGCCTTATAGTAGCCCCTACTATTAGAAGGAAAGTGTAGAAGATAATAATAGAAGCGGCAAAGACGATTTCAAGTAGGCGTGACAGGAAGGGGCTATAGAGTAGGATTGAATAGTTGCAAGCTGACTAAATGCTTACTCGGTAGTTTCAATGCTTCCCTGCTAGGGAAAAGGTCCAAAAAAAAAAAGTCCAAAAAATCAGATCTGATCACTACGAGGGTCGAACTCGCGACCTTGGCGTTACCATTGATGGTATTAGCACCCTAAGGACAATCGTAAGCAATTGTTGTAGTGATGTTTCGATGTTGGCAACTTACACGCTCTAACCAACTGAGCTAAGCGACCTGCGAAGTTGTTTTATTGAAGGGAAATGTGGTCTATTTCACTTTATACCGGTCGTATTAACTGGCATGTGATCTGATGCCAAGCCAAGCCTTACCTTGGGTTAGCAAAGCGAATTACCTAAGAAGTTATGCCGGCTTCGACCCAAAATGTCACAGTTTTTGCAGAGTTAACTTCGGCCATCTCGATAGCGTGGGTCATAATAAATATGTTGTTTCCAGTCTTTGTGTGGCGGAAAGTTGTAGTTGTCGCTGTAGATTTCATGAAATGCCAGAATGCAAGACTTCAATGATTTGAAAAGTAGCGATGCTGCGAATGATGCAAGGTTGGCAAGTCGTCCAACCTTCAATATCCTTAAAATAATGGCCGAGGTGATAAGTAGGCCGATGAAGCTCAAAGTCTTGCCAATGATACTAAGCAAGCTGAAGAATAAAATTTCCCTCCCTCGAAGAGTGACCCAAATGCCTACTGCTTGGGCGGCAGGATGAGAAGATATGTTACTGTGAGTGTCGTAAGCAACGATATAGTATTGAAATACTATGACTGTGACTATGATATTAGGCAGGATCCATACTCCACTCCAGTACTAAACGCAATGAAGACCGAAAGCCCCAAGTTGTCATTTTCGCTAGAATAATATTCCAACTATGACAGCTAGAATGACAATCTCTTCAAGGGAAGATATATAAAACGACATATTAGAAAGTTTATGGCTTGCAAGTGTCGGCATAATCATACTGTAGTCTGCTCGGGAGATCTCTCCTGCCTGGGATCATCCAGCCTTTCGACGAAGCTTTTCCGAGGGATTCCAAAAAGAGATGGAAATAGAAAAACATAACTACTTCGTACAGTAGGAGCAAGGTTATATGGAGTAACTGCATGCATATTTAATGGATCCGGGTCGATCATGCTGCAAAATGACGGGTTGCGGGGTTAGCGTAACTCTCAAAGCTGCACAAAATACTACGGAGTATACTATACTGTTTCGAAATTATTGTAGTGCTGTTATAGCTCAGTGAAAGCGTAGGACTTTCCTAAAAGCAGCAAGAATCTGGAGATCGTCACTACTATTTTGGGCGCCACATTACTACATGCACATGTATAATCATGTAAAGATTGACGGATATGAATCCAATTCAAGACACAATTGGTAATGTAAACTAGTGGCTTTGGTATGTCGCAAGGAATTGATTCATCACAAATCTGGAGCTGGAAAATGCACGTATGGAAAGCCAGCGCCCAGGTATTCGTTCATAAATCGCAGTATTCTTAATCAAGTGGCAGTGGGGGAATTTCATCGATTGACTCGACATACACCATAGAACACCGCCCAGAAAAAAGTTGTCAACCCAAGGAAAAAAGGGAACCAGCAGTCCACCAATTCTCTGAAATCAAAACAAACCACTATCATCCCTGGTCGATGAGAAAGAATCCTTGGTCTCCTGTTTCAGTCAGAACACACACTCTACGTTGTTCCATCACGGCTCTTTCGGTAGCTGGCCTGCGAGGAATGCTTCATCAGCGTCCGCTTAAGCAGAATATTCCTTGGACCTACTCACTTCCTGCTCAACTTGTAGACCATCAACAACGGGAGCAAGCTCGCTGAGAATCTCATATGCCTTCTTATGGTATTCGAGCTGGGCAGCGATCAAATCGGCAAGGTTGCGGAGTGGCTCAGGGGTATCGAGTACCTATAACATTTAGCAATCTATTAGGGGCAGGAAATGATCGACACTTACGTTCTTCATAACGCCAACTGCTTCCTCAGTCTGGCCGACAAATTCATCTTCGGCCTGCTCAATCTCGACTCGGGACTCCTCAGTCGCATCGCTTTCCTCATGCCCCTCAGCTCGTGCAGAAGCTTGGCCTGGTAGTTTCCAACCAGGGTTCTTGGACTTTGTCTTGGCAGCATCAAGCAGGAGCCTCGAGTTCTCAACACTTTTTCTGGCACGGGTCGCGAACATAAGGTTGGTATTGAGGGTTGTGCTCCAGCCGGCAAGGAAATGGCTCTGGATCTGGGAGTCTTGTGCAAGTCTAGCTTCACCAACACGCTCGCTGGCAAGCGCGTACTTTTCTAGGGCGGCTGCGAGAGGATCTTCACCGGTACCGGCATTTTGTTGTTGGAGGAGCTGGCTGCTGGCCAAACTGGCCCGAGCGATGGCATGGTTGAAGGTCTTTGGTTGTGGTTTCGCAGAGGGAGGAGCAGTGAGGGCTGCTTGGGCCTCAGCGGGAGAGGTTGCGGATGACAGAAGGTGAACCTTTTCACTGACTGTGCGGCTAAGATCTCCCAAGCTCTCCTTGAGGTTCGCAGGGTAATCGTATCCTTCGTTGGTGTAATGGGAACTGTAAATAAGCGATTAGATTTGGACTCAAGACTTCTGTTGCTAGTATTCTCTATAATAGCACTTACGTAACCTGGAGCATTTTCTGGTGAACCTGTTTCAAGGCATCAACTCGCTTCTCGAGTTCGATATAGTCCGGAGGAAGCTGGGTCTGCGGATGAGGAACGTATATCAGTTTTCTGCCAATAGCTCATGGAACGGCTCTCTAACCTTATCCTCGGTCTGGCCAAGCTGTTCCTTCACATATTGCTGTGTGCGGGCGGCGAAGGGAGTAAATGTGGCCCTAAATGAAATGTTAGCATTCGTCGCATAGTTTCCGTATGCCGGTGATGCCAGGTAAGACAGTTTGGTGTCGACGATAACATTGAATGGGCTTGCAGAACTTACGAGAAGTTCTTGCCAAATGCTGAGACTTTATCCATATTGGCGATTGTGGGGAAGTATGCTTGATAGAATAGTGACTCGAAGATGTGATTGTTTTGTTTATGTTAAGGGAGGTCAAGTCGTTGAGCAAGCAAGCAGCATGCGTCGTATCCCTAACGAATCTTTAGCGCGATGTAATACTCCCTCGCTGCTCGCGGTGGAAAAAGCGGCACCAATTATACTACTAAAAGTCGATGATTGTAAGTGCCGCTTTTTGCGTCTAGCATGAGACTCCTTTACCTTCACGTGCTAGTTAGTGATATCCATCTGATAAGGTCATGCATGAATTTAAACAACCCACCCCTTGCTGGAAGAAAATATTAAATTTGGGAAGCTTTTCAGGGACTCGTGTTTCTCAAGAGGTTAGTAGGTTAAATGTCTGCAAAGAAAATGAGAAGTATAATTTCGACTCAGCAATTGAGACCCCTGCAAGCTACCATACCCCTATTTATCACTACTTTCTGAACACGATTGTATGACCGGCGGGTTTGGTTTCTCAAATTCTATTTTTAATCTAGTATTGACTTGCCATCGGCCCACGAAGGTTCGATTCCACGGCATACAGCCTCATAATCAAGGAAGGTCTGTTTATCCATATCACGAGTTGTCCAGAACATTGTCCAACCCGTATTGGTCAATTGCCAAGTCCCTCTAGATCTCTCAAAGTACCACTTATTGACCACATTCGTAGATCTTGACCTCCATACCACACCATTTGGGAAGCAATCTCGCACCATGGCTGTAAATACAGCATCCGCAACTCCCCCAGATCCTTGAGATTTTTTCAAGACCGCAAATTTGTCTAGATATGGCACCATCCTGGCCCTGCTTTCAGGACTCCCATCATCAGGTACGCCTGGCGGCGTTTCCCACGTTAATAAAGCCCCGCCTTCATATTCGCCAGCAATGATAACCCCGGCAATACGGCCATTCACACGCTTGAGATATTCTTTGACATCAAGTGTTCGGCCAAAAGAATCATTTATTAGATGGACCAGACGAGGGAGATCGATATATGAGTCTGTCAACTTTATATGTTGCTTTTCAGACAGTGGTGGCTCCCAAGGCGCAAGTTTCGGATCAGGAAATATGGTGATATGCATTCCGTGTTTTGCGAAAGTTGTTGGAGTAATGCTTGCAGCTAGAGTGGAGGGGTCATCCCCCATCATTGGTTTTGTTTGACCTAAGCGGCCCATTGGTAGTGATGATGAAAACCCCGGCTTGTCAGTGAGTAGGTTATGAATTAAGGGATTCCGGTGTCGTCGCGTGCCTACACCTCCAGCTCGGAAAGGAGTTTTCTTGCCGGCGTTCGCCGCCTCGTCCGGAGTAGTCAACAATGCTGATGAGCTAGGTGGTAGCATTGAAAGTACAGAACGGACCAATTCGAGGTTCTGAAGATGATACTTGTTCTCTGGCTTTGGTGTCATCGTAGCATCTGGTTCTGGAGCCGCCGTCTGCGGAGTAGGCTTTGGGCACCCAAATTCTGTTTCTACAAACCTTGAAAAGGGATTGCTTAAACCAAGGTCAGAAACATGGTTTTGCTTGAATTGACCTTGCAGAGAAGCTTCAGCCGTGTTCTTTTCGACCCCCTTTAGCAAATCTTTCTTCGCGGGTTCGAATTCTTGTTCCATATTCAAGAAGACATGGTAGCCATTCGGACGATTAGATGTTGGGATTCCCCCAAGAGGGTCCAATATGATGATACGATCGAGGGAGACCTGAGCGCGACGAGTTTGTAATCTTTCCCTAACCTCTTCTGGGTTTTCATCGGGACAAGTCTGGGTAGGAAGTCCTGCGAGCTCCCTTGTAAGGGCAAGTACAGCATCGCTAGCTAAGATTGGAACTGCAGTTTGAGTAATATCGGTATAGCCTAAAGAAGGTATGACCGGAATAACACCACGTCTTAGAGGGGTCATCATCAATTCGCGGAGAGTGACATGCGTTGTAACGGGTGTATGAGCTCCGTATCGTGGCTTTTCAGAATCCTCATATACTCCTATGACGTTGTCGACTAATCTTGCTTCTGTTACTCCTTCCGAATCGATCGCTGCCACGATTCGATTTGCCTGGGCTGTTGCTACTGATCGCCAAGTGGGATCTGGGGTAGATTCTGGAACTCGATTACAATCAACCACCACCACACTTAGTAATCCCAGCCGTGCAAGTTGTGACAATGTTCTTCCCACGCCATTGAGAGTGTCATCGTCCAAAGTCTGGGGGGCTCTAATCTTGACCAACGCAACATGAAGTCGAGGGCCCACCAAGGAACTGGTCTGTTTATGAGGATGCTGTAGAAATTGCGGGCTCCCCACGACCGAAGCAGGTCCATAGAATCCCCCGAGATTGACACCATTACCTTGTGATGGTTGAGTTCTCTGCTCGGTGGCCGCAGGGTTCGTTGTGGGAGGCTTCGGCGACTCCTTCGCAGGAGTGAAACGTTGTATATATGCCTTTGCGTCTCTTTTCGTCGCCGATGAGTTTAGAACTGACATAAAAAAGTCCTAAGATGAATTAGCACTGCAGGCTATCCCGATTGCTGGACTCGCACTTTGTCTACCGCCCTGGCTTCTTGCCTCGCTTTCTGTTTGTTAGATAGATCTTTGACATGCTCTTTTGCCATTTCCTCTCTCAATTGACTAGCGGATAGTCTCTCCGTAGCAAATCCACGCTTGCCATCTTCATGGAAAGCCTCGATGTGTCTTCGACGCTTTGCCCAGCATTGTACCTGCCAAAAGTCAAATACATTCTCACCGCTTGAAGTTCTTGACTCACATTATGACCAGCCACTCCTTTGCTCTTTTTCCAAGCTATATTTTGCAATATCATTGTGCATGTTGGAATATATCACCATGAATCAGCTTGAAAGCGACATGAAGAAATGTTTAAGCAAGTGAACCGTGATTGATTCTGACGGTCGGAATCTTTGTGTTAGTTGAGGTGAATTTCGATGGCCGATGCCGGCGCTAACCTTATCGATAACGCTTGGGGCCAATCCTAACCTCTCCGAGCCTCGCTCGTAGCACCTAGTGCTGGACTGAAAAAGCGGCACCGATTTACGATGTGTTCTCGAGTAAAAGTCGATAACTTCAAGTGCCGCTTTTTTCGTCCAGCATGAGCCTCCATTCCGTCATCCCGTCCGATTCGTACGGACCGGACGGGTGGCCCAAGTCTTTTGAGAAAACGAGTTACATTGGCCCAAAAATTGTATTAGTTAATTGATGCTTTAAATTCTGATCCTCAAATGGCTCTTGCTAACTTCTTATGAGAAATCTAGGTACCTATTTAGGTAAGGTTGTCTGATATCACAACAACAACCCCACCAACCTCTGACGTATATAAAGCTCCAAGTTCATCGCCGACAGAGTGAATAATAGTGATAATTTCGTGGAATATCTATCTACAAAACTGGAAAATTTGACAATATGGCTCCTCAACTAGCATTTCTTGGCCTTGGCTCTATTGGTAGGGTAAGTTCCATGCTTGTTCCTCTTTAGCTAACCATACTGATAGCATAAAAGGCTATGTGCAAGAACCTCGTCGAGAAAGGCCAACTGGACAAGCCTTTGATCATCTATAACCGTACCGAAAAGCGTGCTTTAGATCTGAGCAAGTCTCTAACTTCCGGAAAATCTACTGTTGCCTCCACTGTCGAAGACGCTGTTTCAAAAGCGGACATCATCTTCACGTGCGTTGGAGATGATGCGGCAATCAACCATATCATTGATACAGCTCTCAAAGTTAATAGCAAAGGCAAGTTATTCATCGACTGCTCAACAGTTCATCCGGATACCGCAGAAGGGCTAGCAAAGAAGATCACAGCCGTTGGAGCCGAGTTTGTAGCATGTCCCGTCTTTGGAGCTCCGGCCATGGCAGATGTTGGTCAACTTGTCTGTGTTCTTGCTGGTCCAAAAGCGAGTGTCGAAAAGGTTAAGCCATATACGAAGGGCGTAGTTGCAAGAGCCAACATCGATTTTGGAGGTCAACCTGTGGGAAAGGCGCTTCTTCTCAAGGTCATCGGAAATACATTCATCTTCAATTTGGTCGAGACTCTGTCAGAGGGTCATGTCTTAGCGGAGAAATCTGGATTGGGCAGCGACAACCTCCATGAGTTTATTGAGGCGATGTTTCCTGGTCCCTATGCTGCCTACTCGACGAGGATGATTTCAGGAGACTACCACAAGCGGGAGGAGCCTCTCTTTGCGGTAGATCTTGCAAGGAAGGACGCGAGACACGCTATGAAATTAGCTGAGGATGCTGGAACGCGTTTGAAGGATTTGGAAGTGGCCGACGCTCACTTGGAGCAAGTGAAGAAGCATCAGGGGGAGGCTGGAGATATTGCTGCAATCTATGGGGCAGTGAGACAAGAGGCTGGGCTTAAGTTTGAAAATTAGATGAGTCGTAGATGAGAAAGCAGAGTTTGAGATTGATCAAATGTCAGAAAATCGAATACAGTAGAGTTTTTGATTTTAAGATACCTCCAAGAAAGTGTAGGTTCTCTAGTGACTTTAAGCCTTGCTTACTAAGCGCGTATTTTGAGCTTCGCCTGAAAGTCAAGCACGACAGCTCCTCCCCAAAGCGCAACCCAAGCTTTAGAAACACTCGACAACATGGCGAACGGGTAAGTATCACATTTATTTCTATATTATATCAAGTCAAATTCCGATAGGCCATCCGCTAATATACCACACTTCTTCTAGCTGGAGCATCATCATCGGCTTCGTGGTAATCGTCCTTGCCTGTGTAGCAGGATGGTTCTTGTCGCCCAAAGGCGAAACACAAACGTACGCTCGCCCTATCTACCTCTCTATTTCTGCTGGAGATTTTGCTAATAATTCTACAGAATCTGGCGAAGTTCATTGATCCTTTCCTTCGCAAGCTGCTATATCATGTGGGGTACGTCCTTCCCTAACCATGTTTCATTCCTCCCCGGAGACAAAAGACTGACACAATTTGTTAAACAGCCATTACGTTCCTCGCACAATGGCACCCACTTATCGTACCCCGACGAAGCGGCTTGAGAACGGGGGCAGCGCATGAGAATTGAGGACAAAGATATTTATATTACAGAGAGAAGTTGAAGAAGGATTGCATTGATGTATATTTGGCGTTGGGGTGTGGGTTATAGGATGGATCTTCCAAGAGCCTTGTGTATTGATATGGAACGGGAGCTACTAGCTGCTTGAATGGCAAATCTTTTGACGGACGGATATCGCTTTTTCACACGGGGTGCTGTGAGATTATAGATTCAGAATCTAGGGCGTCCCATATTAGCCTTCACTTGGGCTTCGACAAGCACAAACGCAGAGAATCATAATGATGGGTCTCGGGATTTCACAAACGTCACGTTGAACAAAAAAAGATCATATTTATTCACTATCCCAATCCTAGTCTCCCTCCCCATTCCCTCCCCAATTCAACCACAGCCCACAGCGCCTTGCCATCAGAAGCAACCCCGGAATCCCCTACAGTATCAACCCCATCTAGCCCCGCAACCCAAAGAATCCCTCGTCCTACCATCCATCTCGATATAGCCCCAACCGTAGCCAAGATCGCCGCAGTTCCATACCCGCAATCCAGTAGAATCTTCAGCGCTTCAACATTATTCGCAACCACCGCCCAGCCCAGTGATCGTGCCGCAGCTGGCACGTCATATTCCCATATCACCATGAGGATCGGGAATAGTTTTGTAGATGAAGAGACGAGCAGTGCGGTGCTGACGGAGTTCGGGCGTGGGTAGCGGGGGATGAGGTTCGAGAGGACAAGGGGGGATAGCGGGGAGGAGGTCAGGAAGCGGATGGAGAGGTGGAACGAGAGGGTGGATAGGGCGCAGAGGATGACTAGAAACCGTCAATTGGAAAATTAGAAATGGGACGATGAAACGTACGGAAAAAGACATATTGGAAGACTATGGGTTGTTGCGCCAGACGCAGGAAATTGCTGTTGTTTTCGTCTGCGGGGGGGTTGTTGGATGTCTGCTTTTCAATTCGCGCCCAGGTGAGATAGACATCAAAGAGGAGGAGCAGAATTCCGAGGCGTATTATTGAGGGCTGTAATGTATAAGTATATATTTTCCGGAAGAAAGAGGGGTTCTTACATCGAACTGATCATGCTCTCTCATCAACGTATTATGCAATAGATGCCGGTACACCTCCAAACATTAGCAAGAGACAACTTGGAAGATCTTCGCAAACTTACTTGCGGCTTGATCAATACCAGATCAATAAACAGTACCACAAAGTCGTGCTCTACGTATTTATCGCAGAAACGACCGCAGTTCTTGCATACCGTGAGGCGTACTCCATGACCAGAAGAGCGATCATCAGCCCCCGAGTATTCTGTGTAGAGGGTTTTGACGGGGTACCGGCATTCTATACAGATTGGCATTGCAGAGATCTATTAATATCATCTGAACATTGTGGGTTTGGCTATTTCAATATCAAAATGACTCTGACTACTTTCTTTGGAGTCTGGTCTGGAAGACGCGCCTGCCGAGGTAGGCCCGAGACGCGGTGAGATCTCTCACACGTTACTTGATTAAACAGTTCTTCAAATATCTCAACTTGATACTAAGACAAGGACCGTTCCAGTCCACTATGATTTTTAAGAAGATACCATCGCCGAGTTGTGGTTTTTTCTTGTTGATCATTTTCTCGGTTTCGGCCAGTAAACTTAATGCATATGGGTAAGTGAACCCTTTGGGCTATTGGCGAGTAGATATGATGCGAAGAAGAGGCTTGTTATTGTCAGTTTGCTATGGTGCTATTGCTTTTGTTCATCAGGTTATTTGGCGTCGAGTGACTCTTCTCCTTCTACCCCTTTTGGAAACACTGGAATAGGTATTTTGCCTCACCAGCCATACCAAGCACGAGCAGTTACAAAATAATGGTTCAAGCCAAAGACCAAGCCAAAGATCCAGTTTTTCCGTCTCTACAAGGGGAATAACCATAGGATACATGCTATAGGCTAGAGATTTGCTTCTATTCAATGATACAGTGCGGGGAAACTGTCCGACCCAAGTCCGTCGATGAACAGCCAATCAACATGGTGTTACTTACAACCTCGTGAAGAGACTCCGTCAAGTGATATTCTGGTTCCCATCCGCCCGCAAAGTGCAAATAGTGTTGCCGTGGCATTATATCTATTGATCGCGTTACCTAGTTGAAACTCTGCCTGTTGAAGAACCGGCATTCGTTACTTGCTCTTGCTTCAAAATGTCCTGTACCGGTCCACGGGATGTGGTAGCCAACATCAACTACTTCGCCGCTGACGGGACTACCAGGCAGCCCGGCATTTTCAAGAAGCCAATTCATGGGGAGCGAACGGGATCTGCTCGTTTGATGACGATCCATGATGTTCGGCCGATCGTAAATCAATTCAAAATCAACGCAAATGGATTCGAATTCGTCAAATTGCCGTCAAAAGAGAGATATATGGACGATGAAGCTATCAAACATGAATACTACCCAGAAGTGTCCGCCATTGTGCAGTCAATGTAGGGTGTCCATTTAAGTCGAAAGCCGGCTTCATGAAACTTACTTGTACATAAAGTACTGGTGCAACTACGGTCCACGTATTCAATCATTTCGTTCGACAAAAGGCATATGACCCTTCCGGCCATCCTCACGTCGACTACTGTGGTGTTCCAGAGCTTCTAGAAGGGACGAGAGAAGAGCTTCAGTTGCCACCGCACATTGCAAAACTATATGATACGAGCTCACGCTTCTGCTACGTGAATACCTGGCGACCCATTCAAACCATCAAGAAAGATCCATTGGCGTTAGCGGATGCGACAACAGTGCCGGACTCGGACTATCAGCTCAGAGCTCGAAAGTTTCCAAGTGGGGTTGAGTCGGGAAACTACATCATGTCCCATGGCAGTGAGAGTGAGCAGCACCAGTGGTATTATATGCATGAGATGAGCCCAGAAGATCTAGTTGTGTTCAAAGGTTATGATACAAAGCAAGATTTACTTGGCTGGAGATGTCCTCACACAGCAATCATGCTTGAAGGAACGGGCCGCCTATCACCCAGGAAAAGCATTGAGTGCCGCGCTGTTTGTTTCTGGGAGTAAGGTAAGAATATGTATTAATCTAATTTCAATCAAGGTAATTCTCGTATAGCCACAAAGGCAGAATTACTCTGTGTGATGAAACTTCTCCCTAACCATATCCCTATACATGGCACAAACTATGTACCACATGTCCTTCCGGCTCTCCCATAGCGGCATGAAGACGCAGATGATAAATGAGGCCCAAACCCATATGAAAACTATCACCACAAAACCAGTGAAGAATTTAACGGAGAATTCATAGCCTGTCCAGTACAGAGTGAAAGGGATAAGCTAAGAAAAGGTGAGTCTTTGTTTCCAGCAAGGAACGGGATTGGGGAACTTACTATCCTGAAAATAAGGGATCCAAAGGCCAACGAATACCACGCCAATCTTTTTTGGGACTTTAAGCTTTCCGGAGTCAATGCTCCTTCCGCAACATACTCCTCCCCTTGAATTGGCTCCAAATCCTGCGCAGCTGCATTTTCTTCCACCACATGAGCTGTTTTCTCAGGAGCGCCCTCCTCGTCGATTGGATGATCTGTCTTTTCCACCGAAACATTCGCAATAGCCTCTCCTCCCACAGTACCCTCAACCACAACCAATTTCTTCTTGCTTGGGACTGGAAACGAGAATACGACAATGCAGACAGCTCCCATACCCAACGACACACAATCTCCTGTCAAAGAACTCCAGACATTCGAAGTGGTAGTGATGTTGATCGTCCCCGAGCGCAGCTTCGTAGCAACCATCCAGGACGTCAACCCACTCACAAGTCCAATGGTTGGCGAAACAATGACAGCGAAGGTAGATGTCCGATCCCAGAGCAAGACGCAAACAATTGGAATTGTTCCGCCTCCCAAAAGACACCTAACGATCTTGATCAGCTAATTGAGACTTATTCCTACTGAGTGGAAGATGCACGAAATAGCGGCTAAGAAGGCGCCATATATCACAAGACCGGTAATAGAGACCCAGAATAAGGACATTGTGCTGGCCTTTGGGTTGATCTATGCCTTGTAGATGTCGAATGTAATGAGTGGCGATGCAGCAATGGTTTCAGCTGATGTTGAGGAAGTTATGGCCATGAATAGCAATACTACCATCAACCCTGCACCGACCTTGCCCATCAACTTCCGCCGCCGCAGGTCCTACAAGCCCGGCTTAGACTTGCGCCGCGGACAACTTGATAGGCAGGGCCGCAGTGCCGGTCAACCCTCCAAAATGTCTGAATTCCAAGATCTTGCAGGTAAGAGCTACACATACATTTTACTCACACCAGTGAGTTAAAGAAGGGTGCTAGTTGTGTTACATGATTGTAGACATCTATAAACGCTGTTATGGAAAGAACAAGCTCACGTTTGGTTCTGGACCTGTTTTCATAATCATCGATTGTGTCAAAGCATACCATAACCCCAAATCGCAGTAGGGAATCCCTGTTGTATTCTCGTCTGTAATATTCGAAACTCCCGCCTAGGGAGGCAAATGGTACATGGAGAAACTTCCAAATGTCTTGTGTTGATATGACGCCGGAAACCGATTCAGAGAATTCGCCGAAGGAGTTGTGCCAAGGAATGACGAAGTAGTGGTTATGAAGCAGTTCTCAAGTAGCTTTGGAACGAGCTCGGCCAGTGTATTGGCAAGTATGGGTTGTGACACCACAATTTTGTAGGGATACTCGACAAGTGGATGTGTGCGAGCAACAGGTAAATCTTACCAGAAGAAACTTCCCAGAATGACATGAATCTGACAATACAGCTCTTGATGCTATGCAACATGGATATAGTCCATTTGTGGTTAGGGAAGCATGCGGGGATAGATACCAAGCAGTAAACGACAACAATTTGTTTGATATGGATCAAAAATTCGCAGAAGTCATCCTCGAGGAGGAAATGTTGGCTATGTACCCTTCTCTATGATATTGGCTTTGGGAGCTAGTATGGACACTGCCCCGAAATCTTAGACCCCCTTGCTCTTTTACAAGTCATGTCTAGACAAGGGGAAATTGATAAGGCAGACGAGAACTCAGATCAAAGATGTCCTACTTTGTGCCGCTATAAAATAACATAAAAAGGCCACTCCTCAACCCAGTTACTCGCGGTGTATATAAGTAAGGAACAGAAAGGCCTTTGTAAGGTTTGCGGCGTCAACTCCAGCTGGATATTACTGGAAACTTCAGCCAACGTGCAATTTGCAATTTAATGGAAATATAACATAAAAGGATTCTTTGGCCAACACATTGAGAAATTTGACAGGAAGGGGCGGAGCAGACTCCCAGATGTTGCCCCTCCGATCAAAGTGCAGTTCTAGGACAAGTTGCATACTCACAGTGCAGTGCTCTCACAGTTGTTCACCTGAGACGGGGCATTCATTGAAGCCATTCCACCATCTTGAGTATGATTCGTAGATATGTCTAAGTCGGATATGTCTGTGTTTCCCTTCATGACATGTAGTTGGCGGCTTGGATCGCATACAAGTAATTCTGGTGATTTACATGAAGTGATTACTTAAAGGGAGATGCCGAAACGAACGGCCACCGTAGCTCATCCTGAAGCAATCCACTCTCCACTCCACTGACTGCCACTCTACTTTAATACCGTACAAGTACGTACCACCGCGCATTTTAATCTAAGATATATGCAATATTCATGTCATAGAGCTCATCGACCGAGAGAAAGTTTGAAAGCCTCATATCCTTAAAGTTGCCCAGCAATGCCCTCCTTCCCACGATAAGACCATCCCTCGCCGGCAAGTCGCTCTCATGCCAGCCTTGAACCAACAACCGGCTGTCGGCGCGCAACCACTGCTACAACATCATCCATCATGATACCCTCTTCCTCTCGGTCGAATACCCTGAATCCGCGATCTAATTCCGTCTCCCGCACAGGGGATGCCGCTGCGAACTCGAGTATCAGGCCCAGAAACAGGCGGCTTGGTACCTTAGAAGACCAAGAACTCAGCACCACCAGTGCAACGTCCACTCCTTCAGGTAGCCGGGATGTTAGTCCCATACCTGCAAAACATCCAAGTAGGAGTAATACTGCGCCCTTGCGAAATGGGAGGACAGTTGGGGGCAGGTTAGCTCCAGATATAGTGGGGAGAAATGGGAGGCAAAGTAGGAGCACGAGTCCTGCGCCCGGCATTTGGAATACAGGTTGGATGAGCAGTACATTTCAGCAAGTAGCGAGTTCTGTCTTAGGGAGTGTGGCAGGAGACGAGGACCCAAATGCTCGGAATGAGACAATCTGGGGGACTACGAAGCGGACTGCCCCTGTGAAGGAATGGGGCCCATCACAAGCGGCTGCGAAGGCGAACAAAGATGGAGGCATTGGAACTGGGAGCACGAGCGAAAGGGAAGCAGCGGTCAGGGCGAAGAAGATGAAGAGGGTTCTGGAGGGGAAAGACGAGGACCATACAGTAGTTGATGCAAGTGGAAATTATAAACGAAGGATATCAAGCGACGAAGAGAGGCCTGGAAGTGCGCAAGGCGATGGACATGCATTGGTATACATACATTATTTACAACCCCAGGATACGTTTGCCGGGATAGTCTTAAGGTATCATTGCCCAAGAGACGTGGTTCGCAAATCTAATGGGTTATGGAACGACTCTTTATCTTCTCGGAAGACATTGCTCTTGCCGGTTGATGCTTGCGCTGTCAAGGGGCGGCCTTGCGAGGCCCCTTCAGCTGATTTCCAAGGAGTAGACCTACTTGCTCCTACGCCTGGAATTGAGGAAACTCCCCCTTTCTCAAACGGGAGTACATGGCCAGGAACACAAACCGGAACATCTGCAGAACGTCCGGAAGATGGCGATCGGCCTTGGTCTCATGTACGATGGGTTTTGATAGAATCTTCGCCCTCCTCGAAACCAATCGAGATAGTCAGAATGCCTCGAAAATCGCTGGGTTACTTCCCTCCGCGTCGGAGAAACAGCCAGGCAACACTTTCTTCCGCGTCGACCCCACGCGCCTCCCTAGATATGGCCGGACTGTCACAAACTATTTCCCAAACTTCAACGGACCCTATCGGTAGCGCCTCGAGCACTCCATCCCGACGAATGAGTAATCTTGGCCACCGACCGTCCAACACTATAGGTTCTATAGACTTGATAGGAAGCTACTTTCCACCCTCGGCGCCCAGCAGTCGCCCACGCCGCGAACGCCGCGGAAGTGTAAGCGAAGCAGCAAATCGACTAGGTTGGATGAAGGGACCTGGAGGCGTTGGAACTCTAGGGAAGAGCGTTCGAATGCCAGGACCAGCACAGGATAGTTTCAACAACTGGACACGAAAGAATCTCCCAGGGATTGCTATAGACACACTACCCTCAAGCTCCATCTTAGGCGCGGAAGTAGCCCATTTTGGCTTCGACGAAGAACTTTCAGCTATCGCAGAAGGTACGGGCAATGATGGTAATGGTGTTCCTGGAACGGTCACATCGTCTGGAACGGGATTAGAGAATGCTGCTGCAGCAGTCGAAGGCTTCTTCAGAAAACTGGCAATTAATGGGGTATCCAGAACTCCCAGTGCGAATGGGAGGACGGAACCCGCGGACCTTATAGAGCTTTTAGATGGCACCGGAAGCGATGAAGGGGCAAGGAGCTTCGAATTGAGCCGTTCGAGAAGTCCAATGCCTGGTGGATCGCTGAGAGACGATTTAGAAGGAGTCCTCAGGGGGAGGACCACTGCTCGAGCTAAGGGCGGCAAGGGTGATTGATTAATTCAGCATTTGGGTGTTGTAAGACATGTATGGAGCATTAGGGACGGCGTTGGGGATTTTCCCTTCTGAGCTGGCTTGCTGGAGTCACTACAGCGAGTCAGGTTTGTTGGATATCAGGTGGCGTACCGGTACTTGTCTCGGAACCGTGCAGCATGACACGATATGTGATTTGATAGCGAGCGTTCAAATAAGATTTCTTACGATTTTTGCAAGTCTTAATCTGCCCGGTCTAGTGCTCACTTGTTACCTGTATATGTGAAGTGATGTGCTCAAGCTAGCACGTGCTACTTTGCTTTTATTACTATTGCGATGAACTGAGTGGATTTTCTCGAATAAACACCGCAAAATGACGAGCGAACTTGCTCTGATCTCATATTTCAAAACGGATACACGTTCCTTAATTGCACTTGTCGGTCTTATAGTTGAACATAATCCTGCTAACTATTCGTGCTACATTTCATAAGTTTTCTTGAAAGAAGTGCGACATGGTCGACGGTTCACATGATGCGATCTTTATCAACTGCGAGAAGCAAAGTCTCGAGTTGACCCTCGCTGAAGCTGGAGAATTTGGCACATTCCAATATTCCGAAGTTCGCATAGACTTGGATTATGAGGATGACTTTGTTATTGGCAGTGCATTGTCGTCAACTATGGTATGTTCCGTCGAGAGTCTTTTGTTTGGAATTCTAATTTAAAAATGCAGGACTCAACCAAGCCACAAAGTCAATGCAACAACATTCTTCTATCTTTGCAAGGATTTCTTAGTGAAAATTTTAAGCCATTCACAACAAAGACACAGACGAGGAATTCGGGCCCTTCGATTTCCTACGAGCCGTCGTATTGAGTGGCGATGCTTCAAGCTCTGCTACGAATGAGATGCGTGCTCTCATTGAACAGGTCTTACCATCAGAACTCCATGACAAGATCAAAGATTCTGTTGATCCCGGGTATATCGGTGCCATAGGTGCTGCATACCAAGCTAGGATCTTCATTCGCAATCCCAGTATACTGGTGGACGAAGATGACAGTTTGGGTTGGGAATCGATTGTGCATGAAGAGTTGTAGTTGATGTACGGGAGGATGATTGTGTAGGCTAACTGGAAATTGAATTTATGCCGTCACAAAAGCCTGCACATAGCAACATAAGTACAGATTACACTATTCTCCAACCTCTCAGGTCACTTCTCATAATTAACCGCTGCTTCACATTACATCCCTGGTAAACGATTTCCCCAAGAGTTTATAACAGATTGGAAGTCGTACTGTATAGCTATCTTTCTGAATAATCCAGGCTCATGTCAAAGTCTTCAAACAATAATAATTCCCCCTTTCCCGCCTACTCGCTTGCCCAACTTCCTATGCTTTGAGAGTAGCGGTGTTTATTGCACATAATAAATACATACTAGTACTCGATATAACAATATACTGTGTATTAAATTTAAGAACAAGCCTTTCTAAGCAACAGCACAGAAGTTTATATACAAGTTTCATATCAAAACATGCCCAAGCATCGGCGTGCAAGGGATTACCGCCTCCCTAGTAAACCAAGACCCAAGACTCGACCTCATCAAACAGCTCAACCTAATCTCCCCCTTCTGAAAATCCGCCGCCTGGCTCGCCAACTGCACCCTCGACTCTTCCGGGATCTGTTCCTGGGTTCCCCCGGGCTCCAAGCCCTCTTCCTCGACGCGTATCACAAACTCCGCGACAGCGGCCGCATTGGCACTCTTCCACGTGCCTTCCTGGTGATGCATGGATCGCAGCAGCTCCACGGCGCGCCAGCGCGTCGCAGAGTCGCGGCACTTAGTGGCGATCCAGAAGAGCGGGAAGATGAGCCCGATGTCGAAGCAGAAGAAGTTGGTGCCGAAGGAGACTTGGCCTTCTAGGAGGAGGCCTTCGCCGAGAGTGAGGACTTGCTTGTATTTGTGGAGATGGTTGTCGTGAAGGGTTTCTTGACGGTGTATTTGAGTTGCTAGAATTATACTCATGATTATCTGATACATTTTGAAGAGGGCAATGGGTCGCTGCGACTGTCCCTTCAGTTTAGTATTTTGAGCCGTTGCAAATTGCTCGGAGTTCCCTTGCTCTAGAGCTGCAATTGCGGACTTGATGTTTTCTGGTGGGACGGGACATGTGTCCGAGACTGCTGCCTCACGAAACAACCATCTACAAAGGTTGAGGACGATGTCCATAGAATCTTCAATAGAACGACAATTTGAGGGCGATATGGCAAATAGCTCTTTTGGCTCTGTGTATACATTATCTGGATAAGGACTTTTGGAGTCGCCGAATGTTAAGGCTTGAAGATCCAGCCGTTTAAAGAGTTGAATGATGTCTTTCGGTATCCTCGAATGGCGTTGTTTAGTCCGTTCCTTTACGATAATCCGTAGTCCATTCTGGAGATGCATCTGAGCTGTCTGGGAATTGCCCGTAAAGTTTTCATAGCACACGAAAAGTGCACATGCTACTAAGCCCCGGATGAGCTTGTCCTCAGAACCATCGGAACTTTCTACCAGTAACTTCTGCGTACATTTTAAAGCATGGCTATATTGTTCTAGTGCGTAACTTTGGAGATCGGGAGCGGTAAAACCGGGGCTTGTACGAGCTGATACGCTGGTCATGCGATGTAATGCGCTCAAAGAACATAGTGCATATCGAACAGCAGACTCGGAAAGACTAAGCTGTAGAACACGACGTGCCCAGAACTCGCCTCCCATGTAGAGACTAGAGCCATTGGAGACACAAGAGACGAAGAAACCAAAGAACTCTCGTTGGCGAGAGTTATCGAAACTTGGAAGGACAGGCAGGGCTGTAGGCGGGCTCGGGGATTGGGTGCTTCTTCGTGGTAATGGACATTTTAGGGTTCTCATATACCCATCACACTTTATCCCAGCCTTCTGACAGCGAACACAAATTGGTTTGGTTTCATCGCACTTCAAGTGCCGGATTCTAGCTTTGTAGATGAGATTTAGCCCTCAGCTTGTGCTTAGATAGGTCAAGCGAATATTAAAAGGGGGAGTAACCTGCAAGTCAAACAGCCTTTCTTGGATCTTATAAGTCCCCCGGGTCCTAGTTGCATGATGTTGTGGAATGGAACAGATTGGAGGGTATTTGAAAACGAATTGTAAATTTAGCTCTGGCAATTGGCAATGGAAGTTGAAGTGAACTACGACGGGATCATGCTATGGATGACTAATACGCGACCCAGCCAATTAACTCAAAGCAATGCTAATCTACACGAACCCCTTCGGGACAGGAGGACGCAGTTACCAACTATTCGCGCCACTTCGAATTTCTTGGAAGACGAAAATAGTAGTAAAAAGACATTCAATCAAGGCTACTAGCTGTCTACAAATCTATGCCAGACTCCCTAAAATTCCGCTTCTTCATGAAACTTCTATTACCAAATCCCCCCCTATCAAGCATCAATGTCCCCCCTTAACTGCTTCAACCTCCTTCCCTCCTTCGAATTCTCAAACTTATTCCTATTCCAAACACCCAAAAGTCAGCCAATGAATCCACTCTACTCCATTCTCATTATCCCACACCTCGACCACATTTCCTTCCAATTTCCTCTTCCCAAGTTGCTTCTTCAAAACTCACCTCTCATTCATCCACCCCAACACCCAATACGCAACCAAAAACGGCGGCAAAACATAAAACACCTGCCCCCAACACCTCCTTGCAGTATTAAAAACAGCATTGCGCGCTGCTCCCGCAAGGGGCCGTTGCGAATTAGAGCTGAGTGAGTAGGTTATCACGCCTTTGGATTTCGGTATGCCTTTGTTGGGGAGAGATTAGAATGAGTGAGTGATTATGCAAACTGTATTAACTAAAATTGAAATCTGAATATGTTTAAAGAATAAGAAATATGTGAAGAGAAATATGGAGACGTACGATTGTGACCCCAGCAGAGAACGGGGTTTCTGTGTACATATCGTTTGTTAGGATAGGATATGGGGGGGAGGGGGTATGAGTTAGAGAAGGGGAAGGCTAAGCGAAGGGACGTACTCGCCGCGGCGAACGTTGGGTTCGGGGTCGTAGTTCATTTTTGGAGAAACGTTGAGGTTTGGATGAGTTTTAGATAGACTTGAAAAGAATGGAAGATGGAGATTGAAGGTTATCTTATAACATTTTGTGTACTGTACCGCTACTGTCGGGAAAGGAAACTTATCATACTCCATACGGAGTACGGAGCACGGAGGTATATCATAGGACAGGGACAGGATCAGGGGAAGTTATTGTGGGGCGGGGGAGGGGTGCTCGGCACTTAGTCAGCCAGATTCGAGGGGGTAACGGGGGCAGTTCTAAGAAATGGGGTAGCAAACCGTAGGTAGACATACGGCCAGTCAAATACGGATAGGGAACTTGATAACAAAGGCATTAGGCCGGGCATTCCTGATGCACGCATAACAAGACTCTTGAATGCCACAACCCTAATGGCTCGTTAACTTGTTAAGAGAAATGCTAGATCCCCATGTGTCTGACTAAATTTGAGCACATAGGAACAAACCAAGGACCTTACAACACATGCTTAGAACTCAGCTGTACCATCTCTGCCCTCGCCCTTACTTCTCATTTCCCTCCGCCTATAAACCCATAGGAACACCCCCAAAACCACAACGGCAGTAACTAGAATCCCACCCCAAGCACAACGCCGACCACAAGCTTCTTGCTAATCCATAAACCTCCAGTCTCTTTGCCCGCACCAAAAATCCACGGATGAAGTTGAAACATTAGATGGGAAACCAGACGAAAGTGTTTGGGATGAGTTGAAGTGGAAATTTCATCTAAAAACGTGATGGTAAGAAAGACGAGAAATGCAACTGAAATTTCGAAATGAAACTTTGAGACAATTTCTCAGTCCTTACGTTCAGAAACAATAGTTTTTGACATGCGATATGCTGACATGGAGTATAAGATATGGCGATAATGACAACATAAATCTATTTTCTTCATCACACCTAAAAAGCTCGTGGCCTACCTTTTTCGGAAGCAAAAATCCACACCCGTTGACGCCTGCGCCTATGCATTGTAAAATCTCGTGCCTTCAAACATCATGACGGCGCTGCAGCAGCATCTGACTCCTCTATTGGCACTTCAGCTATTGCTTGAGCGGCGCCGGTGGCATGGAATCCATCCATAGTCACTGTCACTGCACCCGCTTGAACAAGCTGCTTCGAATTAGTAACAATTCTACCACTGGGACATTTATGACTTACTGCACGACTCAAATCATCAATAAGATCATCGACATCCTCAATCCCAACACAGAGTCTGATGATATCTTCAGGCATCTGCCTCTCCTTTCTCGTCTTGGCATCAATACTGGCATGACTCATCTGGCATGGCATACTGATCAGACTGTTGACACAGCCGAAACTGACACTGATACCCCAGAGTCGGGCTGCTTCAACAATCCGCTCAGATAGCGCCGCATCCCCGGTTTCAAACGACAAGACAGCTCCAGCCCCTCGGGCCATCGACCAGTGGAGGTCATATTGCGGGTGTGACTTCAATCCCGGATATCGTACTCGGAAGCCGTGCAATTCGAGGAACTCGGCAATAGCCTGTGCATTCGCTTGCTGCTTCTCCATACGAATGGCAAGAGTTTTAATGCCTCTCATGAGCAAGAAAGCGTCGTTGGGGGCAATTCCACAGCCAGTGGAGTTGATTGTAAAATACATCTTGTCTCCAATAGCGGGGTCATTGATCGCAATAACACCGGCCATAATATCGTGATGTCCCGATAAGTATTTCGTTCCAGACTCATACACAATATCTGCGCCAAGGTCTAGAGGATTCGAGAGCATTGGTGAGAGCATAGTGTTATCAACCACCACTAAAGCCTTCGGGTTTGTGTCATGCACGATCTTCGCAATCGATGGAATATCGACTATTTTAATCAAGGGATTCGTTGGGGTCTCTAATAGCACCATAGCCGTCTTTGCCGACACAATCCCTCTCACCTTCTCGGGGTTCGTAGTATCGACATGGTGAACAATGATGCCGTGGTTAGCCTTCATGAAGGTCAACAATCGGTTGGTTCCTCCGTATAGATCGTCTCCCGTAATGACTTCGTCTCCTGGTCGTAAGATCCGTGTAATGACATCCAACGCCCCCATTCCCGATCCAACAACCAATGTTCTCGCCGCATTCATGACCTTGGCTAGATGTCGTTCCAAATGTGTCCGAGTAGGGTTTCCCGACCGTGTGTAATCGTATTCAGAGCCGCCGCCAGCTGATGTCTGTTTGAAGGTTGCAGATTGGTAGATGGGCATACTAGAAGCTCCATATTGGTCCTTACTCTCGGTATAGACGAGTTCTGTGGCCAATGCATATTTCCGGCCGTTTCGGGGGCTTGATGGAGCTGGAGAGGGAGGCAGATTGTGACCATCGAGATCGATCTTGGGGAAAGCCTTGTTTGGGATGCCAGTAGACTTGTCTCCAAATCCCTTCTCCGGGGGTGGTGGTGCAGACATGGTTGTATTCGGGGTTGGTGGCGGAAGTGAGTAAGAGGGAGAAGAGAAGAGAGGGGAGGGTTTCGGAGAATTCGATTTGGCAATTGAGCGGGCTACTGTATCAGATTGGATGGAGGATGAGCTCAATCTCCAGCTCGTAGGTATGGTATGTTCTTGTACAGTTGGCAGATATGGTTTGGAATCAATTGTATAGGACTGTAAATAAAATATTTGTGACTCTTTTTGATGAAGACCGAGCCTGGCAAGCACTTGATTGTACCATCGTATCGTAAGCAAGCCCACCACACCCACCTCAATCTGCAATTGTGTGGGGTAAAACAAATTTAGTCACGCAGGAACGAATGACGTGCTCACTCACCGCCCTTGGAGCCTGCACGTGACCTACCTCCTCGCCCCCGCCTTTTAACGGTTTCAATGGTCTACCTAGCTGTGCTGTGCTGTGCTGTCTCTGCAACTACTCCGTGCGGCGGTAACTAGGTATCAAAAAGGATGATTAAGAGGCACCAGCAGACAAAACTTATCGAGCCTCTCTCTGCCTTTGGCTTAGGATTAAATTCGGCCGCTGCTAATAGATGAGGTCCAGCAAAAGACAAAGTCAACTATGAATATATTAGAAATAATTGCTTGCATTTACTTGTTGTCCATCCTTCGTCGAGTTAAGCATTACTTAAACCTCAGCCAGGCTTCGACCATCGCTTCTGGCGAGTCTACCCTTTATATAAAGACCTCCCAACGCCACGCATATTCTACACAAGTTTCCTCGAATCCCTTGTTCCCTGCCGAAACTCAATCTACGATCGGTACATCGTTTTCATCATCGACGTCCTCATACTCATCGCTCGATGCTTCGACTTCTTCGACTGTGTCGATTCGCTTTGGAGCCCGCTTAGCAGATTGGCGTGCGTGATTTTTTTGGATGCTCTGTGTGCCACCCTTTCTCCCAAAAAAGTCTTCAGTCATAATGCCGCGGACGGCTTCAGGTCTGACACCAGACATTGACACCCCGCGATTCCTTTGCTCTTTGATGAATTCTCGTACTGGGACCATTGCTGCGTCCCTGCAAGCTTCCTTGATATCACTTCCTGACATGCCTGCCATGACTCGGGTTAGATACTCGATATCGAAGTTATCCGAGTCGGTTTTAGTGTCATTCAACAGAAGTTCCAGGATCCGTTTCCTCTGGGACCTTGTTGGGAGAGAGACTGGGAATTTCTTAGGCATTCTTCGGAGGATGGCTTCATCGATATCCTGAATACGGTTGGTTGCACCAAGAATCATGATTTGGGCTGGAAGACCATTTTGGTTAGAAGATGTGAGACCATCCCAGAGTGTCATGAATCTACACGGAATTAGTAACTCTCTTGCCATGGGGCACAAGTCTACTTACTCTGCTTTCACCATGCCACTCGCTTCGTGCTCTCCACTTCGCCTTTGTCCAAGAACAGCGTCTATCTCGTCAATGAAGACAATACTTGGTTGTAACTTGCGAGCCAAGGAGAAGACGGCCCGAACAAGCTTGTTTGAGTCGCCGTACCACTTCTCCGTAAGTGTTGATATATGTAAATTGATGAAGCAAGCTCCACTTTCATGGGCCAGAGCTTTTGCGAGCATAGTCTTGCCACAACCTGGAGGACCGTAGAGGAGTACACCCGAAGGCGCTGCTAAGAGAGAAGAAGAATGCGAATATAAGTGTGGCATCGTCAAGGGGTAAATGACTGATTCTTTGAGTTCTTCAATAATATCGTCAAGACCGCCGATGTCTATGGGTGATTAGCATACATATTCAACATGCTTGATCAAGACATACGCACCATCGAAACCCACGGGTATATCCTCCGGAGCTACGACCTCCATAGCGATTTGGCTCTCATATTGATCCAAAACCAAATCTTCTGACCGAGGCCGCCTAGATTTATCCTTTGAACCCCGCGAATCGTCCTCTGAGTCTTGATCATCTCGCGACTTGTTTAGCCTTCGGAGGTTGGCGACGGCCTTGACGCGGGCTTGCTCATGCTGTTCTTTGTCCGGATCCCCTCCTAATGGTAGATGTGATACTACGCTCTTAGCGATATAGTACATAGAGACACTCTAAAGGGAGCAGTAAATATTAGCAGGCATTTCGATGGATGGACAGCGAGGCAAATGGTCAAAGATAGCTTACAGAAACCACCATTAGCAGGAGATCCTGCAGCAGACCATATCTTCTTGTGCCTCCATCCCCCATTGTGAGATATGTTTGAGGAGTGAGATTGGGTCACTATGGGTAGATTATCTAGAAGTAGCAAGAGTGAGTTGGCATTTGAGAGCGGAGCGGTTGGCGGCTTCTCGGTTTACGCCACACCTTTATGCATGATGTGGCTGAAATGGAAGCGACACTACTTTGCCGAAAGAGGAAGTACCAAAACAAACAACACCCGCGCTTTCTCGAGATTGTTGCTATCCTAGCTTCAACTCCACCTCAACATCCCAGCACCGACTCTGCGCGCGATAGTAGTAACGAGATCTCGCAGACGATAATCCGCCTCCCACCGAACTTGCTTTCTGATCACTTGAACGCGACTTGTCGCGCGACGCCATCGTTCCCGCGAAAGCGCATATTGATGATCGAAATGTCGAAGGCCAAATCTAAGCACGCGACACTGTCGGGGTTGATCGATTCCGATTCTGAAGACGACTTCATCGCACGAGACGTGATGCCCACTCCAGATTTTGCGGCAGAGAACAAAACGGCCGCAAAGAAGGCACGGGGAAGACCAAAAGCCGCGCCGGCGAAGGTCACCAAACAAAAGGCTCCAGCGCGTCGCATCAGCGGACGTCTAACTGCAAAGGCACCTGCAAGGGCCCCGAAGAGGGACAAGAGACAAGTATTAGCAGACAGAACGAACCAACAAAATGCTGAGGACACAGAAGAAGTGGACGAATTCGCGCAAGAGGACGAGGTCATGCAGAATGCTGAAGTCGACAATACGCCTGTTGCGACGAAGCAGAAGCCGAAGGCAACACAGAAGAAAGCGGCTAAGGGTCGACCCAAGACTGTGAAGGAAGTCTCTAGTACGAATTACAGTATAGAGGCATCAGAAGCGCCCAAACCGGAACCAAAGAAGGCAGGAAGGAAGAGGGGACCCGCAAAGCAGGAGATCGAGCCGGAACCGTCACCTGAAAAAGTCATTCCTGAAACGCAAGCATCCGTAATGGATATTGATGATGAAGCCGAAGAAGAGATTGAGCAGACGATTACAAAATCCGCTCCCAATGTGCGATCAGACTCTCGAGTTCGACATCCTTCTGTTCAACGAAGACGGGCTGGGAGTGCATCAGACACGGAAAGGGACAGAGGTGATCCAATTTTAAGACGGAAGCTTGGTGAGATGACCAAGAAATACGAAAGTTTGCACATTAAGTATCAAGACCTGAAGGAGATCGGGTTGAAGGAATCTGAACGTAATTTTGAACGGCTGAGGAAGCAGACCGATGAAAAGACAAAGAGTAAGCTGAGACTTTACATCTCTAATATCTCTGCTAACATATTGCAGTCTCGAATAATCTGATTGCTTCCCTTAAAGCCGATCTAGAAGAGCAGAGTGTCTTCGGAAAGGACTCCAAGGGGCTGAAGAAGAAGGTTGATATTCAGTCAGATGAGATAGCTTCTCTTAAGACTCAGATCGCCCAATTGAACACCTCTGTAGCGGAAATAAAACTGGAGGGCAAGACTTTATTGGCAGAGAAGAAAACACTCACGACCGAAAACAAGAATTTGTCATCGGAGAATAAAAAGCTTTTGACAGAAAATTCTAAGTTGTCTACAGATGTCAAGTCAATGGCCGCTGAAAACAAGACGTTGTCCGCCAAATTAGCAGCCAATCGTACTGCAGCTGCGTCTGTTGAGAGTGCAAACTCGAGGGTTCCTGGAAGTGCCGTGAAGCCCAATGGAGGTATTCGATTGATGGGCACTGTGGAGGCCGCTCAAGTAGCACAGGCAGCTCAATTGAAAGAAGATCTGTATAGTGATCTTACAGGATTGATCATCCGAGGGGTCAAGCGAGAGACCGAGGAGGATATATTTGATTGTATTCAAACTGGACGTAATGGTAGTAAGTCTCCCAAATTCCTGTTCTCCAAATTCCATGCTGATTCAGGTCCAGCTCTTCATTTTAAACTGGCAGCGGCCAATGAGAAGACAGCAGATAGCTACGAAGATGCGCAATGCAACTATATCCCACAGCTCGACCCAAGCAGAGATAAGGACCTAATGGATCTTCTTCCTGATTATTTGGTAGACGAGATTACATTCCCGAGGCCACAGGCTGCGAAGTTCTATGCACGGGTTGGAAAGGCTTTGACAGAAAAGGCTTCTTGAATATCACACTTTTGAAGGACTTGTTAATACGATCGACAAAGGAGGAGGATTGGAGTATGGGGGATTGCATTTTTGATATCCGGGGCTGGGGAGTGTTGGAGTGTTGGAGTGCTTGTGGATTTACGAATACCTTTGGCTTATTGCGATGCAAAGCATTTTCAGTGTATTCTTTGTTTCTGTAGGCTCAAGACGATCCAGATTATTGACTACACGACTGTTTTCTCCATATTTGTTGTTACCCCTGAACCCCTAATTGAAACTTAAAATTAGAACGGCTGCAACCCCTGCCCCGACCGCGCATTGCAGCAACCCTGAAGGCCAGCAGGGGGCAAAATCTGGAGAATAACCATCCTCGAAGACGTGAACGTGTTCTACGACAGACAAAACCACCCATGCATCAGTCCTTTCAACGGACGCGTCATTCTTTTACATCCACAGATGAGATAGAGATACTTCCACTGAAACGTCGCTTCCGATAAATCCTGCGAAGCGTTGACGCGGACATTTTCCATTTCTGAATACCTACAACAAAAATCTACAGCCATGGCGCGAGTCAATCGCTGGGGCTTTTTAGCTATCGCGATGGCATTTCACGTCGTCTACATATTCTCGATCTTCGATATCTATTTCGTCAGTCCAATCGTATCCGGCATGCGCGAATTCGAGGCAGTACGGCCACAGGGTGTAGAAGCTCCCGCAAAGCGCCTCATTCTTTTCGTTGGTATATCCCCTGCCTGCCCTTGCTTTGCAATATTTTGCTAATAGAAACAGGCGATGGATTAAGAGCCGATAAAGCCTTCCAGTCCTTCCCAGAACCATACCCCGAAACCGAGGCGGATCTCGTCCCCCGACCCCTCGCGCCTTTCCTGCGCTCGCGCGTCCTCGAGCACGGCACCTTTGGCGTATCGCATACTCGAGTACCCACGGAATCGAGACCCGGACATGTGGCGCTGATTGCGGGCTTGTACGAGGATGTTTCTGCTGTCACTACGGGGTGGAAACTCAACCCTGTTAATTTTGACAGTGTATTCAATCGCAGTCGGCATACGTGGAGTTGGGGAAGCCCAGATATTCTGCCGATGTTTCAATTGGGCGCGGTGCCAGGAAGGGTGGACGCTGATATGTATGCTGCGGAGGACGAGGATTTCTCTCAGGATGCTGTGCATTTGGATCTTTGGGTGTTCGATAAAGTGAAGGCAATGTTTGCGGAGGCTGCAAAAAATTCGACACTGGACGCTGCCTTGAGACAGGATAAAAACGTGTTCTTCTTACATTTACTGGGATTAGATACTACGGGCCATTCTTATAGGCCTTACTCAAAAGAGTATTTGTATAATATTAAGGTGGTGGACGAGGGGATCAAGGAGATTACGAAGATCATGGAGGATTTTTATAATGATGGGAAGACGGCTTTCGTCTTCACGGCGGATCATGGGATGAGTGATTACGGGAGTCATGGAGATGGACATCCGGATAATACGAGGACACCTTTGATTGCCTGGGGGTCAGGGGTAGCGAAGCCGGTAACGACTCCTGGAGAACTTGCGCCTGGCCATGATGAGCTATCTTCGGATTGGGGTCTGGATCACGTTCAGAGACACGATGTTTCTCAGGCTGATATTGCGGCCTTGATGGCGTATCTTGCTGGCCTGGCTTATCCCGTAAACTCTGTTGGTGAACTACCTCTATCGTTTTTATCTGGAGATACTGCTGCCAAGGCAGAGGCATTCTTAGCCAACGCTAGAGGTATCCTGGATATGTACAGAGTGAAGGAGGAAGGCAAAATGGCCACCGAACTTCGTTACCGACCTTTTAAGGCTCTTGGTGACCAAGAGCATTCGGTTGAACATCGATTTTCGGAGATCAGAGCTTTAATCGACCAAGGAAAGTACGAAGAAGCAATCCAAGAGACATCTGCTCTTGTCCAACTTGGATTGGCTGGTCTTCGATACCTTCAAACATACGACTGGCTGTTCCTACGCGCCCTGATTACCATTGGGTATCTAGGTTGGATCGCGTTTGCGCTCACCACTGTCGTCGATTTGCACGTCCTTCACGGCAAGACCGAAACCTCACGAACACTAGCTGGCACCGTATTCTTCTCTTCTGTTCTTGTTATACTGTACGCTTCTTTCATTGTATCAAAATCGCCAGTCACATATTATGCATACGCCATTTTTCCGGTTGGGTTCTGGTCGGAGGTCTACGCACGACGGAAAGCGCTGGCTGAGGGAAGAAAAGCGCTATTTGGGCATGTTACGAGTATCGGTGGGACTATCGCTTTAATATTGAAGGGTATTTTTTGTTTGGGTCTCGTTGAATCCCTGGTAAGTGCTCTAATGGCTATATATGGCGAAGAAGCTAACGCAGAATAGGCATTGGGTTATACGCATCGGGAGGTGTTTTCGGTCTTGTTTGCCGCTGCTGCATTCTGGCCTGCATTTTATGGAGCTGGGTTCTTGAGAGCAAACAAGGCTCTTATTGCTACATGGAACTTCTCTTGTATGGCAATGAGCTCTTTCACATTACTGCCTGCGATGAAGGTAGAGGATATGAACCTTATGTGAGTAGTCTCCTCTCGGTCATCTGCAATCACTAATATGGACGGCACAGAATGTCTGGTGGTGCTTTAATGGTTGTCATTGGTATCACATATCTTGTATTTGAGAAGAAACTTCTCACCACGTCGAAACTCGCAAGCGATTCTACGGCACCCGCTTACAACAATCTGTCGCGATCGCTTGTTGGTATACAGGTTTGACACCCCGCCATTATAATCGAGATATTGCTAACAAAACACAGACTGGGTTCATCATCTTAGCCATGGTCGTAACCAGGTCCAGCGTTCTATCACTACAAGCTAAAGCTGGTCTCCCTAGGGGAAACCAGATGGTGGGATGGGCTGTTCTTGTCTTTTCGTTGTTAATGCCATTCTTTCATCGCCTGGCGCCTAATAAGCATTATCTCCATCGACTAATGGTCATATTCCTGACCTTTTCGCCTTTCTTCGTCATTCTCACTATCTCATATGAAGGACTCTTCTATCTTGGTTTCTGCGCCACTTTGATTACTTGGGTCCAATTGGAACACAGCATCTACGTATATTCAAAATCGAACACAGCAACAACTACTCCTACGAATGGAGAAGCGCTTATGCCTGCATCATTGACATCCTCCCCTTTCCGATCACTCACATTATCAGACGTTCGAGTATCTCTGATATTCCTCACACTGCTTCAATCAGCATTCTTCAGCACCGGAAACGTTGCCTCAGTATCATCATTCAGCTTAGAGAGCGTCCAGCGCCTGATCCCCGTCTTCGACCCCTGGTCCCAGGGCGCATTACTGATCCTAAAGCTCATGATCCCATTCGCACTCATCTCAGCGAACCTAGGCATCCTCAACAAAAGACTTGGCGTCGCACCATCGGCACTCTTCATGGTTGTCATGGCGATCTCTGATTTCCTCACGCTGCACTTCTTCTGGGTAGTGAAGGACGAGGGTTCGTGGCTCGAGATCGGATCCACGATTAGTCACTTTGTCATCGCGAGTCTGCTGTGCGTATTTGTGGCTAGTTTGGAGGGTGTTAGTGAGATGTTTATCTCGGGCGTAGAGGTCGAGAATGGTTCTGCGCAGATGGGGAAAGAGAAGGAGCTTGGTGGGATTGTAGCGAAGGGGAGCAATGGGGTTATTCCTAGGAAACCTGTTGCTAATGGGAATTGGAAGGGTATATAATCTGGGGTGGGACAGGGTGGGACGGGGTGGGAAAAAGTATGTATGTTATGTATATTTATGAAATGAAAACATTAGTAATATTAGCTCGGATGCCAAATTTCACATGTCCTTTAAGCATGCCTTTATAAACCTCGTCCGAAGCTGCTTGGACGTGTTTAATCGCGTGCACACCCCACTCCTTCCCCCCCAAGTCTCTGGGTGCCAGAGGAGTCAAGATACTTTCTTCCACCAGCAAACAGCCCCGCGTTACTGGACCTGGACCCCTCATCATACCCATGCCACATACCTCGGCATCTCCAGATCTGCTGGTGCATACGACCCGAACTATCGGTACTTCACGTAAAACAAGAGATGAAACCCTAATGGCCAAATCCCAGCCTAGTCCATTTGAGATATACCGAGGTAGGTAAGTGTAGGTGGTGGGTTCTGGAGCACGGAAACGGAACGAAGGAAACAAAAAAGCAAAGTGCGGGGATGACTTCATTTCCCCAGGAAAAGAAAGCCGTGTGGCGCGGCGGGCGGATTTGGCGGGGGATGGATGGTTGCTTGGAGCGGGTTAGTGTTACGAATGGAGGAGCATAGGTAGGTACCGTGAGTTTGCGGTTTCTAGAAACATGTCAGGGTTGGTAGTAATTATACGTTGTACGAGTACATTATGCGGTTGATTTCTGTTTGTTTGAGAATAGAGAAATGTATTGTGAAGGTAACTACCTAGGGTGCAGTAACTCCTTTGGGGCAACTGGGCTAGGTATAACATGGTGCGCCGGAATATGCCCAGATTGTATTTATCAAAGAGGATATGTAGGATAGTTATGCTTCAACAGTATATAAGTGCAGTATCTTCAGGAAAGCATGGATGGCAATTGCATTGCAATTGTTTTCTTGATGTTTTAGGATTCCAAACACTCAAGGACTCCGCACACTATATGAGTACCCGTACTAAACTGGTAGAATCAGAGTAATCGGACGTGGTAATCTCTCATAGGCAAGAGGGATTTAATAGTTAAGAGACGTTGTGACTTTGAGGTTGTAAAGATCTACAAACCAGCTGATACTTTATTGGATATCAGACTCCAATTTTCATGGAAAATCCCCAAGTAGGAAATTTGACCGACAAAATAGGCAGGAGACCCTTGTAAACGTAACGGGGACATGCCGCTGAAACCTTGAATCCCCATCGCATCCCCCACGTTTTTTGTTCTTTCTTCAGAGCTTGTGGTCTAATGAACCAACTCGGTTAGAATCTTCAGCTGTGAGGCATCGATCGCATCGACATCGACAAAGACCCCACAGGCACACGACAGGACAGGACAGGACAGGACAGGCACCGACTCTTTAACCATAACTGCATTAACCCTTCCCTACCTACCCTACCCAGGTCCCTAGGTACCTTACCTTACCTTACCTTACCTTACCTTACCTTACATACCTTACGCTACGGCCCGCGACCACCACATCAACCAGACCAGAGCCAGAGACAGAGACCCAGAGCGCTGAAGGCGGTGGATGAGTACGATTACTGGTTGCAGGAACCAGGAGGAACATTAACAATCAATCATGGATACCGCCATGGCTTCGAGCGACCAGCCGCAGTCGCAATCCAACGGCTACGGGGGGCCACCAGCTGCGAATGCGACAAACCCAATTTCAGCATCACCGCAGCACACGCAGGCACCACCGCGCCCAAATCCTATGCCCAACAACCAAACACCAGGCCACCCAAGTTTCAGAAGGTATGCACCCATCAGCGCATGGTGTCGGGGATTATATAGGCACAGGCCTGGCTGACTGCGAGAAAGACAACGTGCGTCGCGAGCCTGCGAGGTATGAAGCAATCCGTTTCCTTTTATACTGAGCAATGTGATGTGTGGATCGTGCCTCGGCACCGAGGGTCATCAAATCAATCATCCATCACACAACCCAAAGTCAAAACCGCATAATTGCTAACCAGATACCATGTTATCCACAGACATGCCATGCAAGAAAGGTAAATACCCAAACCTTCCCTCACCGCCCAATTTCATTGGCTTTTCGCGCCCAACCCCTCGTACCATACCGCAGTCTTGGTTGACGTAGATTAGGTGCGATGCGATGCCGCCAGTTTGGGAGTGCCATGCACAAACTGCGTGGCTTTCTCTATAGAATGCCGGATCCCGACACCCAAACGAAAGAAGACTGCTGTTGCGGGAAAGGCAAAGGATTCTGATAGGTATGTGGTTTTTCTTCTAAGCTTTCTGGATGCATGTGACAGTTGCTTACTATCACAGCGATCGAGGAGACACCATCGAAGACGGCAGGTCTCCAGGGAATGACTCCCCCACGACTAATGAACGAAGTACAAGCGCATTTACTGCTACTGTCGCAGATGGCACGCCTCCTACGTCCCTCACCGACGCTCAGTATCGCCAGAGGGCGGAGGATGATGGCATGTATGCCCAATTTATGAAGCCGAAGTTCACAAGGGCTCCGATCAAGGAAGCGGGCAGAGTGGCATATCTGGGAGAATCTTCGAATTTGACATTACTGGTTCATGATAGACACGGAATGTCAGATGTGGTCCATTACCCTTTACCGGAGAATGTGAGAGGCACTCGTGCAAGGTTGACAGAGTTGGACAATGTGGAAATCGACATCTTGCATCAGCGAGGCGCTTTCTTACTTCCTCCGAGAGGTCTTTGCGATGAGCTTGTCGATGCCTATTTCAAATGGGTTGCCCCGATCGTCCCTGTTATAAATCGAAACCGTTTTATGAAACAATATCGAGATGCGAAGAACCCTCCTTCGCTGTTGTTGCTGCAGGCTATGCTCCTGGCAGGATCCAGAGTGTGCACCAACCCACAACTTATGGATGCAAATGGGTCGACGACACCGGCTGCGTTGACTTTTTACAAGCGGGCGAAAGCTCTTTACGATGCCAATTATGAAGATGATCGTGTTACTATCGTCCAAGCTCTCGTTCTCATGGGATGGTACTGGGAAGGTCCGGAAGATGTTACTAAGAATGTATTCTACTGGAGTAGAGTTGCTACAATTGTCGCCCAGGGCTCAGGTATGCATCGAAGCGTTGAAGGTTCACAACTCAACAGGGCCGACAAAAGACTTTGGAAGCGGATTTGGTGGACCCTTTTCACTCGCGATCGATCAGTTGCTGTCGCTCTAGGCCGCCCAGTTCACATCAATACTGACGATTCTGATGTCGAAATGGTTTGCGAGGAGGATTTCATCGAGGACGAAGGCGACGAGTTTCCTCCGGATCCCTTCCATGTTCAATTTTTCCTCCAATACGTTAAGCTGTGCGAGATTATGGGACTGGTGCTCTCGCAGCAGTATTCCGTGGCTTCAAAGGCCCGTCGTCAGAATGCTATTGACCTCACTCACAGTGACATGGCTCTGGCAGACTGGCTTCAGAATTGCCCAAAGGAGGTATCTTGGGAACCGAATCGACCTCACTTCTGGTCTGGCTTGCTCCATTCAAATTATTACACCACTCTTTGCTTGTTGCACCGAGCGCATATGCCCCCCGCGACCAACAGAGCTGCAGGATGGGAAGACAATGCGTATCCATCTCGAAATATTGCCTTTCAAGCGGCTGCAATGATCACCTCGATTATTGAAAACCTCAGTGCGCACGATGAACTCCGATATTGCCCAGCATTCATCGTGTACAGTTTGTTCTCTGCGCTCATCATGCACGTGTATCAAATGCGGTCGTCGGTGCCTTCAGTTGTGCAAGCAACTCAAGAGCGATTGCGGATTTGTATGAATGCTCTGAAAGATGTTTCGAAAGTGTGGTTAGTTGCAAAGATGGTTTATACACTTTTCGAGTCTATTCTGGGCAACAAGGTCTTGGAAGAGCGACTTCAGAAGGCAGCTGGCAAGCGTCATAAGAAAATGGCCCAGAATTTATCTCAAGGCATAGCTCAGATCAAGAAGGAAGATTCGGGAAAGCGAAAGTATGATGATATGGCACTTGACTTTGGTGTAAATAGCGGACCAGCTCCTCAAGAGTCGTACGAACGATCTCGACCGCAAACTCCGAGTCACACACCTTCACGTGAGCAAGCTGGTGGCCCGATGGCACCTCCTATCTCATCTCCCAACGGTAGACATAACACAGACACTTTTATGGGTGGTACAAACTCTCGACCTCACACCAGACCTCCCACGCCTTTCAATCCGTCATTCTCTGTACCCGCCACGCCTCCAGATCTCTACCTCGTAACCAGAAACTCCCCTAACCTTTCGCAATCCATCTGGGAGAACTTCCAACCCGATCAGCTCTTTCCCGAAGGCTCAGCAAACATGCACGCAAGCCAATTCTCACCACCCCAAACCCACCACAACCTAGACCCGAACCTAATGCAACCACACATGAACGTCTCTCCACAACAAATGCCAACCCAAGCCCAAGGCGGGCAGCTCCCACAACGAATGCGCGGTGCTGCTCCGGGTATGGGCGGTAGTCCACAGATGCTCCAGCCTAGTGTCGCGGGATACCAGGCGGCGCCACATAATGTGTGGCAAGGGGGATTTGATCCGAATATTGCACCGGGTGATCATGGACATAGTCCAAGTGATACGATAAGTAATGCTAGTGCGCAGGCCGTGCCTATGACTATGAATGTTGAGGATTGGTAAACATTCCCATTCTACCCTCACAAAAAAATGATCGATACTAATGGATGGTTGCAGGTTTCAATTCTTTGGCATAAATGGTGATTTGAGCGGGATGAATGGCGATACTACGCCTCTCGTTTAATGCAACTAGCTTTGGTAATCCTGTCCTGTGTGGAGCGAGGAATGGTAGGTCATGTAAAGGCGTTTATCGTTACTTTTTGAGCTGGGGATAAAGAAGGAACGAAGGAAGCTAGGCTCTCTGGAGTTGTTTTGTTTAAAGTCACGATTTAAAAGCGAGCTTGGGCTGATGAATTGATATTGGCATTGGCATTGTACAGTATCATAGGTTGCATTTTGCATGTCACAAATATGGGAATGGAATCGAAGTCATTTTTTTGGTCTCTTTCATTCATGCGTTCTAATAACTCCAACTTGTTACGTCAAAATCCCTTCCTTTCTACTTCGTATATCGTCCTAATCTCATATAAATCATACTTATATCTGAAAATCCAACCAGATTCTTATACCCAAGTACGTGTACATCTCTCTCTCTATCTTATCATCTTCTTTCTTTTCTCGAGCAATTGCCATGAAACACTAATAGAACCCCCCACCCCCTCTGGAACTTCTCCGCCATCGTCATCTCCTTGACAGACGTCTCGTTCGCCCAGCGGTCTAGCGATGGCGTCATGCTGGGATATTCGTCTGTTCTTTGGGCTTGGGCTTGGGCTTGGACTTGGGGCTCTGGGTTGTATGCATATGGGTCGTAGATGTAGTGGGTTGAGGAGTTGTTTGTTGCGCCTGTTGTTGAGGGGGGTGAGGTGGTGTGCTGGTATGCGGATTCTTGGAGGGGAGGGTTAGGTTGGGGGGTCCAGGTGTAGTTTTCTGGGTCCGGTTCTGTGTAGGGGTTCTTCTTCGGGATTCTTCTTGGGGTGGAAGGTGGGGTCGTTGAGGGCGTTTTGTCCTGTGGGTAGTTGCCTTGTGGGTTCTCGCTGCGAGGGGTGTCTCGGTCTCTGTGGGATCGATAGGAGGAGTGGTGGGAGGAGCTCTTGGAAGAACGGGTCTTGGAGGATGTGGACCTATGTGGCTGTTAGATGGGATTGGTAGGTATAATGAATGCTGGGGGTGGGACTGACTTCTTCTTGGATCCGCTTTGCGTCTTGGATGTGTCTTGGGATTTCGTCATGGTGGATGGCTTGGGGATATCTGAGTATCCGAGTGCAGTGGAGTCGTCGGGTGGGGAGAAGAATTGAAAGGGAAAGACTGTTCTTTCGAGTAGAGAGTAATAGGCAAGGGTGTCCTGTCAGGTGATTGATTGAATGTAATGTTCTGAGCTTCAAAGCTGTTAGTAGATGGAAATTCATGGCTTGGATTGGGAGACCCAGGAGCTTTATACCTCTACAGAATAGCCAGCCTTCTTTCTACTAAACTCTTTGCTCCTATTTTCTTCGTGAACAAGAAAGAGAATATTAAGAATAGAATCCCTTCACCGAATCTCCCTCCCCCAAATATACCATCTGCCTTACCTTGCGGACAGTACATTAGAGTGAGTGAGAATGCGCGCAAGGCAAACTCATAGCTTGCCAATTTCATAATTAGAAAGTAAGTGTGTTTGAGGAAATAATTTTATGGATCCCTGCTCGGTACATGTATAATGGACATATTTATGTATGCTCACGTCCTCTTGTCGTTCACGCTCTACTAGTCTTCATAGTACCCATACATGACATCGCGTAAGGTAAGCAGGTATTAAAGAACCTCTCGAGCAGAACAGGGGTCTGCGCCATCCATGTGAGGCCCCTAGCTCTTGTGATACTGTACCCGCTTTCACATAGGGGGAATTCTCACCCACTCTATTCGTGACTTGTTTTCTTGTAGCCCCCGAACCACATGGTAATTTACAGGGGTTTGGTTGCAGCGTGCGCAGGTACTAGAAGTAAAAAAAGAAACTTGTCGATCTGCATGCAGGCTTAAGCACTCTACTGTACCCCTTTTCAGCTGAACATATGCGCTAGTCCTGTTTGTAAAATACGAAGGCTTGGTACGTACTCCGTACCTGTACTTCGTACTTTCCATGCATAATGCCACGTTACCTGCAGCATCTCCTTGCAGCAGAACACCGACGGAAACATGAAACATGCACTCTAAAACACCGGTGTTGCATTTGGAAGCAATATTTGAATCCTTCCAGAACGTATCCACATCCACATCCGTATTTTTGTGTAACACGGGGAACCAAGCACGGGATACCCGTGACAGCGGAACCGAGAAGCCGCTACTATTCGTACTCGAAACCCGTAAGATTATCGATCAGATAGCGCATCTTTTCCTATATCTCGACTTTGCCTGCTTGAGGGGACACGAGAATAGGTATGTGTGCCTGGATTCTGGGAGGTCTTCACGGTTCTTGACTGAGGTGGTGTTCGGGCCTGGGTGGAGGCCATGGCTCTGGCCTGGCAAAATCTGCAGCAGATCGAGGTTAAATTTGCTTTTTTGATCTTGAAACATGCATGTTCTTGCGGAAAGCAAGGTTCTAGGTATACTAGATAAGTAGAAATTTCCGTCCTTCTGTTCTAGCGTATGTGAGATGTGATTGCTGGCTAGCCTGGCTTCTTTGACCGTCGTGGGGCCGCCTTCCTTAATGAGAAAAGTCCAAAAACATCGAGATATCCCATGCACCGTAGGATCAAAAATACTTCAATGTCGAAACATGATTCTAGGCGTAAAGATTTTCTGTCCAATTAATTTCTTTAAGAAAGAAAGTGGGCCAATCTACTACCATTTTCAGTTTAGTCCCCTGCAGCCGAGCGGAAAGGGGGGAGGGCGAGTGCATCAAACCTAGCAACAACATTTGCGCAATGTACACTGCGACTCAACTAAGCAGTTAAAGCCGCGCTGAGTCGGCAGGAAAGATTAGGCCTGCTTCCAGCCGACCTCAGTACACCAACGAGCGCGTGTGTATAAGCGCTCGACGAGAGTGAGCGACCGTCTTCGCGGTCATGTTGTCAGCTTACGGACGCACCTGAGTCTCTCGGCAGCCTCATGCCGGTATATTTGAGTTATTGTATTACTCCACACCCTCTTTAAAGTCCTTGTGTAGACATTTATGGAAGCTCTTGCGAATTTAAGCGCCCTGTAATTAGCTGCAGCCGACGCTTCGATTCCATCCCCCCACCCCCCTGGAGACTGCAGACTGCAGGTGAGATGAAAGAGATGAACGCATCCTACTGCATGGTTGTGGGTTGAGTCAACTCGAAGGGGGTGATTTCCAGGTACAAGGTTCATGGACGATAGATCGGCGTGAATTTTGTACTATATATCTTGGTGTAACGGTCGATCTTCGAGTGCGCCTAGTGGGCCTTCCTTATTAATTCACGTCAAAATTAGAGAAAGTTTTATTGGCGTGGCATGACGCGTTTCCTTGATTTATCATCGGCCTGGATCCTCCTAATGCATACCTTATAGTCTCTCTAGTCTCTCTTGTCCAATTTTGGTATTCTCCAGCATTTCGGTAAGAGTGAGACTTGCATTGAATGTCTTATACATCCAAGGATGATTCGAGGTTGTGGATTGAAAATACGCCCAAGGAGATAGTGTTGTATTCGAGCGGCGTGGCCATCGTAGAGAGAAAGTCACTACAGATACATAGCACGAGGCTTGGTTTCCATGCTCAGAGGAAGCTTCCGAGGCTTCGTATTAAATGTGACGCTGGCTTGGATATCTAAATCCCGACAGCCTGGTCATTTGCAGGAGCCGGAATGCTAATGCAATTGCCGCCGGGTAAAGTAAAGAGTCTAATTGACGTCATCGAGTTGCATTGAACCATTGCAAGGGTTCGTTGCGTTGGTATTGCATGCGGAAGTCGAAGAGATCGAAACGTGAGTGGTGCCGAACTGAATTGGGTTAGCAATGATTATAGGAGGGACAGTGCGTTTAATTAGAAGTACCAAACTTTGAAGCGTCTTTCACTTCTAAACTTGGAGAGTTTCTCAGCTAAAGTCATAGCCGTGTCTCCTGTGCGGATGTGAAGAACGTGGTCCGAGCAGGGATTGGTATGTGCTTGGCGGAAAACGAAATACGAGGAAACCAATAGAGCATTTGCATATTTCTCGCTTCTCAAATATTAAATCCTACAAGCATAATGTTCAATCTAATCTACCCCGGTTTCGGAATCTCCTCCGAGAAGGTACGAACGTAAGGTAGCTTCAAGCTTTCCACGTGGGCGACTGGGGGATCGGCGATTTCCCGCGTGATGTACCGGGATCTCCAACCCCCCTAGGAACGCATTCCCGTCTGCCGTTAAGTACGCTGATCATCAAAACATGGGAATTAATTACCGCCATTGCGAATAAAGGCTAGTTCAATTTTCCACTAGACTTCGTGATACTAGAGCGACAGCAGCACCCCTGTCTGTCCTTGAATCAGACCGCTGAGGAATGGCCTCGTAAGCAAAGCCCAAATACTTCGTACAAAGTGTAAAAACAAGATCCCAGGTGTACAGCCTGGTTAAAGTGGGTTATGGTAACTCTACGTTCTGTTTGTGCTGTGCTTGTATACTACTTGGTGGACATCTGACTCGATTATAGCACTGGCTCAACCGCTGGAAGATATGCGCGACATGAAACGTTTCAATAGCGTGCTCTGACATGAAACAAATCAATAGTTGATCATGCAAAGAAGGGGCAAAGAATCGCCAAGTTTCTTCACTTGGGGTCTTGATCAAGATCGAGCCCATTGCAGCATCCCATGCAGAAGACTGCCATGTGCTTGTCATTGAACGCCAAGTCCTCAGCGGCCCCTCGACGGTCACAGATCCCATTAGCATTTGCGCGCACAACAAAATGGTGTTTCATGTGGGAAAAGATGACCAGAATCGGATGACAGTTGAATCAGGAATTAAGAACAGCACGGAACTATAAAATACTACATTGAGCTAAAGGATAAACGCGTTTACAATCGGGGGATGTGGGTGTCAAAATTCGCTTCAGTAGTTTCCTAGATCAATCTCTTCGCCCACTACAAGAGCATACTTCTCTCAAGAGCATACTTCTCTCAAGAGCATACTTCTCTCAAGAGCTTGTGGTACTTGATCTTCCAAACTGATCACAGTATGGATCATTGATGGCAAATTTGGCTCATCTTTCCTTAACGTTGTAAACTATTCCGTGTGGATTTGAGCCGTCTCGGCGGCTCAAAACTATCCTACGGTGCTGTTGGGGACCCGTAGAATGCAATGCAAAGGGAACTTGGCGAACCCTTGCGCCGGTGTCTGCGCTTCCAGGGGTTCTGCTGCATACCACCGTACAAAGTATTTATCAAGCCAGGACCCCACTTCAGGTACCTTCAATGCTGATCAGGGGGAGGCCAACCCACGACGGCCTGATATAAAAGATGCTGCATGCAATTGGATCCACCGAGAGCCTGCCAGTGGCTGATTGAAGGAATATGGCCAAGAGACTGCTTTTTGTCGGCGAAGCCGATGGACTCTAATAATCTGTGTCGTCCAACATGCTGCAACCCAACTCTAACTTTAAAAATATCGGGAGTGGGGTGGATTTAATTGATCAGTAAGCACTACATGTGTATATGATCCAATTGGACGTGATTCTGAAGTTGATGTCCGACGAGCGCAGGACAGCGCGACCAGGTGTACGAAGGGGTAAGTGCTCGCTCTGGCTTAGTCAGACCCGAGCTACTCACATTAGCTGTGCTCCACTCTAAACTTTACAACAACGTCGCATCTCATGGACAAATAACAAATTGTCCTGATGGAATATCCCCTCCTGCACCACTATTTCAGATTATCCATGCTCACGAGGTGCCCTAGTGAGACGAGCCTTTGCGGTTATCCGTATCGGCGACTCTGGGTCAAGCTTCACTCTTTTTTTCATAACGAAGTACTTGGGTCCTAGGTAACACACAAGTGGTCTAGACGAGTTTGTCGTGTTCGATACGACTCTTTTTCAAAACCACAAGTTCAAGTTGTCGTTGATTGTCTCCTCAATAACGTAGACATCAAATCTGCATGTCAGCTGCCCAAACTAGGCCAAGTTGTTTATATTCTGATCTACGCTAGTTGCTTTGAAATATGGTCCAGATTCTGCTCTTTGAAATACGATTATATGCCCCGCACCCTGGCTGTTAGGCCCTGAAAGCTCATGTTTCTTCCAATCCTATTATCACGACTCGCCAGTGGGATGCCACTCTGCCATTACAATTTCTCGTGCCTTTCTGTCTCCCAATTCCTCTTTTCAAACCGCTCGCCAATTGTCAAATTTGCGTTAGATGTCTCATAAGCCCATTGATGGAGCTGGGCGGTATCCTCCTGATAGTTGGCAGAAGGGGGACTGTCACCAAATGTGCCGGACCAGGTGTGGGGGTGTGTTTGTCCTTCTGTCCAAGCGGAACTTGTCAGTATCTCGGGCTCTTCGCATGCGTAATAGGTTGGGTTTATGCCAGAGTTGCTTGAGGTGTAGTCAAGCGGTCTAGATCCTGAGTAGTCCCAATGGGCTTCCGAGGGAGAATTTTGGGGCGTGCTCCCATTGGTATGAAGGGCTTCTGGGATTTCTGAGTCCGGGGTATACGGTTTGTATGTACCAGTACCGTCATCACGCTTGTTTTCGTCAAGGTCCTGTCGAGAGCCTCGTTTGGTTCGTTGACGGACTGCAAGATTGGAGGTATTGGAGGAATGATCTCTTGCAGACGTAGATCTGGGTACTTAAGCGTTAGCTGCCATGGTTCTGTGAGTGCACATTTGATAAACCAAATCGGGACAGCTTGCTTCTTCTTAGACTGCCTTTGAGCTGTCCCTGTATTATCATACACGCCTGCCATGATGTGTTGTCTTCAAAGCCTGAGAAGGTTGGGGTTGAAAGTACTGAATTATTATCAGAGTCCGCGCATGGGGCATAGAAAACTGCTGTTCGAGGAATGTGGAAGAAAACAGAATTTTCGAATGAATAACTGAGGAGTCTCACCCTTCTCTGCCGGACATGTCGAAATATTTATAGGGCTTGTCAATATATTGCATTCTGGTGTCCTGTCCCAATCATTTCTTGTCTAGACCTACCAGTGCGAGGCAACTGGTTCGCAACTTGCCCTTACCTATGGGAGAAACCTCAGCCTTGGATAATGATGGATCGAAGAGGAAGGAGTCCAACATAAAACACAGACGCCAGATACTAACGTCCTCCCAGGAATCATGAACCTACTAACCTACTACGAGGCTTGTAGTTTGCTCTGGTGATCGCCAGTGCCGGGGCCGTCGGCTACCCCAGCTTACCTTGTACTTTGTCAGTCCCTGTCCCTGCAATGCAGACAGACATGGATGCACTGCATGGGGCCTAGCTAGGGGTGGCTGCTGGTTTCTTTCCCAGTATATTTTGGGCTTTTTGCAGTCAATACGAGAAGCGGCGCGCGATTTTCACCCCCAGCATACCTGCCACCCCTTTCTAATGGTACCTGGTCAACTATAAGGCTTTTCTTTCGGCTCTCACCAAATCAGCGAACCCGGATGCTTGTTTCTGCCACATGGCATGTGCAAGGTTGACTGTCTATCGCCGCAGGTCCAATGATGTAAGTTGCCAATTATACGTGGATAATTAACAATAGGCCTTTGAATTCGGAACATTCTTACGCCATCACCAGCCCCCAAAGAGAGGTCGAACGGAGTCGAGATAATGCTGCGACTGGCTACACTCTTTGCTGTATTTTAAGATATTGACATCGCATATGGACCGCCTTACCGAGAATTCCGATAACACGGAGTGCCATGTGTGGTTTCTGGTTTCAAGCCCACATCCATTATCAAGAGTGGGGTATTTCGCTTGTGGTCACTGGACTGCGTGGTTACAGTTCAACCAGTGTGGCTAAAAGTTAATTCCCACACTGGTTCAACTTTTAGACACACTGGTTCAACTGTAATCTCCTGGGCTGCATATCTGTACAGACCGATCTCGACACCGGGTACAGTAATATCCTCTTCGTGTTCCATCCGAGCTCTTTGAAAGCGGCGTCATCGATGAACCCTTTGCATTGTCGTCCCATTCGGAATTCCGTGCCTTCACATCTGTTTCCCAAATCTCAAGACGCGAACACCTCCTATCTCAAGCCCGAAAATTGCATTAATTGATCGATAATACCAGGTCAAAACCACAATTATCGGTTCTCGAGATGAGACTGGCAGTATTGGAACATGCACAAGTCTTTGCATGAGAGCTTTGTTGTTATACCACCAATGATGCCGAGTCGTAGGAACTACGAAATAAGGTACCAGAGATGTACAACACCCGTTTTTTGCAATTAGCAGGTACCACGCTCTAGCGGATTGACGGCTGGACAGCTAGGATCCCTAGCCGGGTCTAATATCTAGTATTTTCCTTTCATGTATGGCAATTCCGCAAGTGCCGAGGTCCACCATGTTTACGAGTCCTTATGGCTGGGGTTCGTAAAGTACCGACTTGTCGTGCCACAATCCAGCGCCTGGAGCAGCCCAAAAATCAGGTAGCCATAGTTCTATTCCTACCAAAAACGCAGTGAGATTGGTGGCGTGCCAGGCCTATCGTGAAGTGGGGTGGGGTCGCGTCGCTAGGGAGGTTAAATGCGGGGGTGGGGGATCCGGGGCCGGGGGATGATCTACAATCAGTAGGAGGTACAAGTACAAGTACCCACTTCTGGTCTTGGCTATGCTATCACCTTTTTTGAGGCTCAAGGGTTACAGAGGGATATCAACGGGTCCTTCGTAAATCCAGAAGACCCTTGCTTGTCTTTAGCACGACCTTGCCCCTGCAGGTGATAGAGATCACGATGTGCCGCTAGCCGTCTTGTAATAGTATCGTTCGGGCCTCGTCTTGATTGTCGCGATAGCTTCGATCGCCTTCGTATATTGACCACTCCCTGGGTACGCGCATCAAACTTTTGGTCCCGAGTCTCGAATCAATTTACGAATTCTGGTTTGGACGAGAGCATGTTTCTCTCCGACTTGGGAAAAAAATCTTGCGGCCAATCCTGAGTGCGGATAGCCAGCGAGAAGTCTTAAAATATCCGGTCACCGATCCGTCTTATGATTGAGTGAGCCATTATCCCGTTCTGGCATGTGCACACGTCTCGCGGTTTTAAATTAGAAAGTGACCAATCAACTGACTAAACTGTCATCTAATCGCCCCTTTCGTCTAATGTCCCCTGAACGCGATGGGAAAAGATTGCACGTCCAGCCACCCAAAGTATAAACGAGCGTAGGCCATTCAAACCAGCTCCGGCGACTTTTGAGCCCGATCTATCCCTTTCCCTTGCTTAAGGGCCTTCCATAAAGATCATGCATGCCTTGCTGACTGTACCTTAGACTTACACATCGCAACTCGGATCCAATTTCATCCGCACTTCACCAATCAGCAGCGGATAGAGGCTTCTCTAGTCTACATACACCTCCGCGACCCACCTCTTCACCTCCAAAACTGACGAGGGAAGGAGATTGGCGGGTCAGATCCCCGTGGTCATTGTTCTTACTTACTATTGTATTGAAGGGCTGTAACTATTAACATGACCCCAGGCGGTCTGATATGGTATCTAAAGGTCCACCCTAAAAAGTTTCTATGGAAGCAATAACGCCAAATATCAAACACCGAGAACTACACCTAAATTTTAATCACTTTTACACCGCTCGCTGGAGACTGTCGCACTTCCATAACCGTAACGCACACTGAATATGTTAACTAAGCATAACAAGGTTCTGCGTCTAAGAACAGCATGCTTAGTCTGAACCAGTAACACAAAATGACGATCCACTTTGGGCGTCAACGGCTGCACCATGAAACGTGGATGACAAGGAAGTTTGTCCACGAACCGATATATGCCTTGCAGAACATCCCAGGATCTTGCATTACTCCCTATTTGCCTGTCCAACCTTTGAACCCAGTAACGCCGAAATTAATACACCTTGATTCGCACCCCTAAATCACGCTTCGAATTCCCCAAAGCGGAACAGGGAGCATTTGCCTGATCCGTGTTAAGTAGCTGCTGGCCTTACATAGAAATAACCTTACTCAATTCTCGCAAATGGGAGACGAGAGCTGGAATCGATGACGTCTTGGACCCATTAGGTTCCCAATTGGACTTCTCGAGTATTTCAGTAACAGTGAGATTTGACTTTTCAGTCTCATTGAGCCATTGGCAAAGCTGCGGCCGATCCTCGAGTGAGCGATAAGGGGTTGAGCCATCATCGAATGTAGAAGCGAACCTGGTGTCGAAACTGGTGTCTCCAATTTGGTGGGTAACGAGATGAGTTTCATACTTAAGTAGAGTTGGTGTACTCGCAGAGGATTGTGATGGCTGGTCCCTAGTGCTTGCTGGCGCGTCGGTCAAAGTCTTTCCATTTCTGTTCCCGACAACTGGTGCATTTCCGTGCAGTGACCGAGGAGATATCTTTTCATTACGAAAAGGGGGTCGGATATCGTCGGTATCAGCGACGACTTTTGAGTCGAATTGCATACTCAAGGGCCCGTCCTTGAAAGCGGAAATAGACAGACTAGGGTCTGCTTGCGCAAGAGGGACTTCTGATCTGGAAGACGTCAATTTCTTACAAATATATAGAAGCTGACTTGACGAACGGCTTCTGGAAACCCATTGTGATCTGGGTTGAGCCATTGCAGCTTTTATTCATGACGAGCTACGACAACAATGGAGCTTGGATGGGATGAGACGAGCCTGGTGAAGGTATTGTAGTTCCACAAAATGGATGGTAGGTACAATAAGTACCTCACTTAAGCCGGCCTTCGTTTGGTGGTGGTACGGAAGAACATTCAAAGCTTTTTGGAAATTTCTGGGGCAATACAAACCCCCAGAGAAAGGGCATTGTCTCTATTTAAGGCAATGGGGGAGCGCCTCGATTCTACTAATATCTCCAACTATGCGCCAAGCATGGCAAGAAATCGTACCAGATACCGAAAGAGAACGAGGCAACTGGTGCGCACCCAACAAGTAACGCATTACGCCAAAAGCCGTTCCCGATTATGGTGATTTTTATGAAATTCGAGCACGGAGTTATGAGGCTGGAAATAAGCCTTGCAGTTATTGTTACTGACTTCCTTGGCTGCAGCGAGGCAAAGACGCTGGCTGGCATCCGAACCAAATGCGAACCACTTAGGGGGTTGACATTGGCCCCCTCCGATGATTTTACAGCTTTACTCCGCAAAGTCCCATGCGTGACAACGAATGTTACTTGCCTGGTAATATAAAAACTGGATAGCTCCGAGTGCGCAAAATCTTTGCGAACCATCGAATCTGTCAGATTCGAGTCATCCGGTCTTGAAAACGTTTGCATTTTTGTCGCGAGTCTACGCGGCCAGACTTCAACCTCGTGTACTTCTGACGCGTTTGAATGCATGTGCGTCCATTATATGTGTTTGCACTCCTGCCTTTCTCGGCCTTGCAACTCAGCCAGCTGGAAGGATGGTTCCTTGGGAAGATGAGAGATGTAAGCCACCGAGACCCTTGACACCAATGCCATTCAAAGGCCATCTTGAAGACTTCCTTTAAACCATCTCTGTGTATTTGACTTCACCGCCAGCGAACCAATGCCGGAGATCGTTCCACGTCAAATGAAGTCAGCGGATCAAATGATCTCCTCTCCAGCCTACCTTACGAATGAGGACCCTGGATTTACAAGCAGCTCGCGGGGCCACGTGCTCACTAGCGAATGGACCAGTCCAAAATATATGAAAAGGGAGAACCAAGCAGTGTTTATGCATGGGCTATGCTGAAAAGGGTAATGTTACGGTCAAATGGCCTCTATGGGTCATGCATCTACGTGGTTGGATCAAGGCAACCAACAGCATATGGCGCGAGTCGATATTTGGCCGACTGCCGACGCACCTGAATCTTGCCGGAGAATATGCCTTGGACTTGATCAGTCCTATTCCTGGGTGGCGACAATTACTTGACAACGGGACGACGACGACGCATTTCAAAGCTTCTCACGACGTTCCTCATTCTATTCCTTTGACGCTTACACGAACCGATCTAGTTCCATGTTGTGTGCATCATGCATTCATAGTGGGGCATTGCATGCCCAAATTCAAAGCAAGGCCATGCCAACAGAACTGTCCAGTCTGGACTCCCACACAGAACATCGGCGGCGGGATTGCTCAGCTCTTTCTTGTGGATGAAGGTCGAATTTGGAGTTTTCAATACCGCAGAGCCAAGTGACTTGAAATCTTGCTGCTTCAAGAACTCTTTAGGATGATTCTGAATAGAGCTATAAGTAAGGGGTTTAGAACCATGGGAATACCCCGTCAACAAGATGCTATTGAGCTGGTAGGACATGCTTTCCCCTTGAGGATTTGGTTTCGAAAGTGGTGCCTTTTGTTCTGTCTTGAGTTTCTCATTCATACCTGCAATGCACTCAGGTGAAGCTCGATGGATTTTCTACTTCGTACTCACGTGCTTCGCCATCCTCATTTGGAACGGAGTAGCTCCGTAATCTTACATCACCAGAATTATTGGCGAAAGCTGCGCTAAGGTTCTACCCCGCCCCCGCCAGTTCTGCATTTTGTTTTTGTTAATGTTTACAAGTATACCCTCCAATTACATGATGCTGCTGTGAAACTGTGTAGTCTAGATGTGAAAAAAACAGCGAATTGGCTGTTATGGTTCCTCCGCTCCTCGCGCTGTGCTACTCGAGTATGCCGAGCTACGTATGTGATACTCTTAAGCAAAGCTTAACTAGATGCAAGTATCCTCGTCCCGTATAAAAAGGCTCAAACCCCCAGTATGGGTTTCCATTCACCATCTTTCACGTTGTATTGGAGTATTTTCATTTCTTCTTTTTTCTACAATGCTTCTTACTACTTGTTTCATAAGGTTGGTTGTACTACTAGGTGTGGTCAGCCGAGTTACCCCTGCGCCTTTGTCACCGCCAAGCGTTGATGGCCAACCTGTTGTCGATCTTGAATACTCGCAATATCAAGGCATACGTCTTAGCTCTGGAGTAAACCAATATCTAGGGATGCGTTATGCTGCCCCTCCTCTTGGTGACCTCCGATTTAGAGCCCCAGCAAATCCATTAAAGACATCTGGTGTACAAGACGCGACACTGGTAGTTCAATGTGGACGTTTTCTGGGATATTCAACTGACCGCGTTCCAGTTCCAAGCAATTTGTCTAGCTATTAACACGAAACTCCCCTCGACGACTGAGTCTGAAGATTGCCTGTTCGTTAACGTCTGGAGCCCCGCTTCGGCAACATCGAAGTCAAAACTTCCCGTATGGGTTTACATTACAGGTGGAGGCTATGAGGCAAACTCCAACGCCAATTACAATGGCTCGACAGTGGTAGCGAACTCCGGCCGGAACATTGTAATGGTTAATTTTGCTTATCGGGTTGGGCCGTATGGCTTCCTGGCGAGTGAGAAAGTGAGGGCAAATGGTGATCTCAACGTCGGATTACTAGATCAGCGAATGGCTTTAGAATGGGTCCAGCAACATATTGAGCAGGTATAAACTCCCTTTCGAACTCTCAGTTAGACTACTAATCAAAAATAGTTTGGTGGAGATCCAAGTCATGTGGTAATCCACGGCGCTTCGGCAGGTGCTGGATCGGTGGCATTACACTTAACAGCATAGTAAGACCCTTCCCTATTTCTTAGATGAGATACATTCTAACTAGATGGCAGCGGGGGCAGGAACGATGGACTGTTTGTTGGTGGAATTGGTGAATCGGTATTTTTTCCAGCTCAGTCTCAAGTTTCCGAACTAGAATGGCAGTTCTCGAACTATGTCAAGGACACAGGTTGCGCTGCATCTCTTGATGAGCTTAAGTGCCTAAGATCAAAAGACATAACAATATTGCAAGAAGCGAATGTCGCAACTCCTTTCCTGAGACGAACTGCCGCTCCGCTTTCCTACTGGACACCTACTATTGATGGTGACTTTATTCAAGACTATCCGTATCGTCTCATTGAGCAAGGAAAATTCATCAAGGTTCCGATAATGTTTGGTGGTATGTTACAACTCGCCGAAAAATAGATCTGAATTAACAAAATTACTTAAGATGATACCGACGAAGGCACATTCTTTGTACCGGATGCGTCCACGCCAGCTGATGTTGCATCATTCTTCCAGAACAACTATCCTCATCTCACGTCCAACGACACAGATGCGATAAATGCACAATATCCTTTGATGGCCGCGCTTCCAGAACATGCGGCATACTTTCCCTCCGCAGCTGCAGCCTATGGAGAATCAACGTTCACCTGTGCCGGAAATTATATCTCTCAGACATTTGCAACAATGAACGGTCCGTCTAAAGTATGGAATTACCGCGTCAACATCCTTCAACCCGAATACGTCGCAGATGGACTTGGAGTACCGCATACTTCCGAAACACCCGCAATCTTTGGACTCGGAAATGTCCACGATGATATCAGTTCAAGTTACAGTAACACGAATGCAGATATAATTCCTGTTGTCATGGATTATTTCATTAGTTTTATAAGGGAGCTGAGTCCAAATAGTTACAAGTTCGCGAGTGCGCCATATTGGGAGAGCTTTGGAAATGGGACTGATGGTGGGAGGAGACTGAAGCTGCAGACTGATGCTACGGTGATGGAGAAGATTCCTAAGGATCAAGTGAAGAGGTGTGAGTTCTGGAGGGGATTGGCCCTCACTATGGAGCAATGAGGATGGCATGCGGTGGCAAGTGCACAAATTTCATCTAGTATTCATTAACTTGAAAGCCATGATAAATCGTTGTTGTGGTTGATCATCAAGCCTTAAAATTACCCAGCCAACTTCTGTTCAAACCGTACCACATATTTTATCCCTTCTTCAAAGCCTTTCCAACCTTTCTACTTCCCATTTCTTCTTCTCAAACCTCTCGGCAGGCGTGACCTCATCGTTCGAGACCTCATACACCCAGCGCTGGAGCTGGGGTGCATCATTCTGCTGTAGGTGGGTTTCGACTCTGTTGTTTGCGTTGGCATGATGATCGGTAGATGACTGATCTCTATCAAAGAAGACGTTAATGGTTAGAACAGATAACGGGACGGGAATGAAGACATACCCTTTTTTACTACCCCCAGACTTCTTGCTATGGCCTTGCTTCTCGCTTGGCATGATGAACGAGCGGTGGAGGAGTATGGGAATCTTAAATGTGACTTGTTTGATAGTGAAGTTCCGGCAAAAAAAAAAAGATGGTGAAGCGACCAAGTAAAAGAGCAAAGTTAGGCTGTGATATACCAGTGTATTGTGTGAGGGAGATGGAAACCGCTGGGAGCAGAACTAGATATACCTGTGTCTAACAGCATACCCAGCTTTTGGCGTCCTCTCGACTACGAGGAATTAGCATATTTCATTCAGACGCCACCAACATCTTCTGTCAAATGGAAACCTTGTCTTGCGGCTGTCTGATGCAGATAAGTGCCGGTTTGGTCAACTGGGACTCTGAGGGAGGGATTAGATAGATGCGCGACGGATCGTGCGCGATGGCGGATGACACTCTATGCCGCCAAAAAGGAATTTGAGCCCCAGTGTTTATATAGTGGGAATTTACAGTGATGATAGGGTGATTTACTAGATCTATTTTACTATTCCTAGCCATCTGATTGAATGAATGGGATATAAATTGTTTCAATCATATCATTTAAGCAAGATATTACAGCCCTATTGGGACCCCTGTTGCCGCACCTACAGGGTGCGCGCTGGGCTATAAGGTGGGGCGACATGGGTTTGCTCTCGATCCGGATACTTACGTGATTTTTGAATTGTCCACGCTCTTGTGAGGGCCCCAAGCATCCCAAGAACCCCTGAGCACCCTGAGTACCCCTGCCACCCAATCACCCCGCTCTTAGATCCCCTGAACCCTGGCCTTCTACACTTGACCCGTCACCCGCCGAGTCGCCTCTGTTCGTAATTACGCGATACCCCCTGGCCTAAGGCCTGCCACTATTTTTAAACCCCTGCCGTCCAACTATCACTAGGGTGCAAACGTTCGAAAAGGGATACTACGGAGTAAGGATGCAAGCTGGTGAACCATAACGCTATCTATATAGTTGCTGCATGCTATTAATATACAGGGTTAGTGGGTAGGGTAGGGGTGACAGTGACATTATACCTAGAGATAACTTGTCTTATTCTAGGGTGCAAGGTTTGCTAGATCCGATTACGACTTAGGTTTAAGACTCTATTTTTACTGGAACTTGGATAAGTCTAGTCATAACTTCTTAATCAAGTTATCGACTACCAGAATCCGAGTCTAAATCAATCGAATTCGTTTTCAAGCCTTATGTTATAGAATTGGCCCAAGTTGACCCAAGTTCAAGTTTTCTGAATTTGGTAAACCCTGTCCGGATCCTTGTCCGGAGAGCCGGCACAAGTGATTTGCTATTAAGGCTGTGAAACATTGCATGCATGTTCGTGCTTCTAGGAAATCTTTAGGCGATCATGTAGTAATTTCATCTTAATTGATGATTTAGATTTCAAGCACCAAGCATAACTATATCCTGCTATGTCTGCTCTTGCCCTTGTAGCGTGCAACACTTATCTAAAGCACCTACTTTTATTATATAATAGTAAGTTGCAAGTTATAGTCGATTCCGCTTGAATTCTAAAAAATACATAATGCCTACCGATTTGCCTAACCTTCCTCTAAGCATTCCGAAAAAAGACAACTCTTCTACTAGATGCTAAGCTCGGTAGCTATCGTCGGGTACGTACATTGCAGCTCAAAATCTTCAAGGGTCCCTCGCCACCCATTTCGACTTCTCCATCCGTTTATTGGGGGTGAGGTTGGAATCCGAGTACTCATTACCTATCATTTTAGCTGAGCGTGATCTTTAGACTTCTTCAGATATCGTTCTTCGAACCGTTGACTATTACTAGCATATAAAAATCTCTTTGAAATAGACGTCAACAAGTGCAATTGAAGAATTCGATCTTGGGGATGTACCTTAACGTGGGTTTGTTGTTGGTTTCATTGCGTGGAACTTGCTTGTGATTTGACACTGTGTGATAGAGAAGGTAGAGCGTTCGATATCCGGTGTCACTAACTCAAGTTGAGCTGGCTTCAACATCACCAACAGCGGTTTTTCCAAATTGATCAAGACTTCTAGCTGTGCCTCACAGCCCAAAACCTAGACTCTATAATGTTGGATAAGTGCGCTTTGAGGAGTAACAGTTATTGTAACTACCCCCCAATATGGTAAGTACATTGCACACGCGCAGGTCATGCTCACCCTCCAACTATCGACAAGGGGCTATTCTAGAGACTCGCGCTTCAAGCCGCAGCATCAGGCAACTACCAACACCAACAACGCCAACCAACGGATATATAGCCAATCGCTTTAGCTGCTACCCTAAAACCAACAGCCTGCAACCAACATTTGCAGAACTAACCGTCAACTTCCGCGCACTTTTTGTTGGGATTTTTGAGGCTCCGTCCTCCAAGGAATCTAGTTCGTTCTGATGCCTGGTCGCTTCCATCGGAAACCTACGCCGCTAGCCTCTTTCCGTCGTATCTTTGTTGGTGCCAGTTTATCAGGTAGAGCCTTGTATGTTGGGGATTGCAGAATACGGGGACAGGATCCAGGGAGTAACGTTGACTGAGATTAAGTCCTGATTTGGGGCCAGCGAGTTTTCGAATTGTGTGGCGAAGGAAGAGCGCACGCAATGCTCGAACGGCAGGTCATATCACTAACGTAAGACAAAAGAAAAGGCTACTAATATGACTTTTCAAGAAGCAGTACTGCTTCAAGCTCGTAAATGTAACTTTAATACATATTATTTGATTGATAAAGTTATCGGAAACAACCTCCAAAATTATATTTAGCTCGGGGGTCTTATAAACGGAGGATAAATGATGTCTACCACCCCACCTCCGAACCACCATCCCGCCGGGAGAGTTACGAACATGGCAAAATCACCAATCTCAAAGCTTGGAGATGTCGCTTAGTACCCACGAATCTCCGTATTCCCAGCGAGTCTTTTCAAGCCTCTCAGCAAGCGTTATACCAGCATTAGAGATCTCGTAAACCCATGATTGTAATTGAGCTGATTCAACTAATTCCAACTCCCAGGCCTCGCTGTTGGGAGGCGACTTGGGCTGCGAGCCTGGTTTGCAGTTGGTATCCTGCGGAAGCGAGCTTGAGAGGTGTGCCGGGTCACTTGATAACAGAAGTAAGTATATATCGTTTCGGGGTAGTGTGGTAATTGCTTACGCGTTCTTGGTGCCCTTGCTACTTTTACTTGTCTGTTTGTCGTTCTGATTTTCCATTTTGGGAAGAGTGATATGGGAAGATGGGAAGTGATGATTCAGGGGTGACTTGAAGTCAAGCCTGTAATTCACTGAGAGGGCGAAATTTGTATGACGTTGAACTTAGATGATCAATCGTGATGTGATGCTTAAGCCTTATATGTGAAGAAGTATTCGTCGGTGTTGAGCAGATGGAAGCCTTTGAAAATTACGAGCGGCGGGGTGAAGATCAGCGCTGCTCAGCGCAGCGCAACCAACAGAGCCTCTGTATCTATTGGGGGTCTTTACTGCAGTAGAGCTAAACTATTTTAATGATGAAAGGGGGGTTTACGCCCTACGGTGGGGTGGCCAAGTGAACAACGCCAACGCCTCTGCTACATAGAGAACTGGGTGCATGTTCCGAGTCTACCCTGGTCACCGATTTTACAATAGCGCATTTTGCAACCAACCAGCGACTCCATAATCATGCAAACACCCCGTAGTTGCTTGGGATTTCTGCTTTCTCTTGTTTCATTTGCATTCGCGGCTTGGTTTGCATATCTTCCGGGTCCCCGTGCTGAAGAAGTTCCGGCTTGCATGGTAGTTATAAAGTGTAATCCAATGCACGAAAGAGATATGCAGCAGGGAATAGTCTTTATGAACTGCAAAAGCCCTCCGCGGAAGACTGGAATTTCCAGGGATAGTCCAGGAGCGATATTGGACTGCCAATGATGCTTGGACTGCCATTCATGCAAGGAGGTGGTATTGTGGTGAAATTTGCTGGCTACGTATGTAACCTATACACTTTTATCCGGTTTCCAACGTTGCAGACAGTAGTGGTGGGCGTGTGATATGAAACAAGGTGTTGGGTTGAAGTGACAAACTCACAGTAAGGTTCGACGTATCCGGCTCCACGGTACCCTCGGATTCCATTAGAAGAGGCTTTATGGTTTCCAGAGATCCCTTGACACGGAGTCGGTAGCGGGTAAGTGTCCCGGCAGATGGGATATAATAAGCCAGTGATCGTCGATCAATAGTCTTGGAGACCTGACGCAATGGCACCCTAAGGTATCTCAGACTACTGCACTAGGCGCCTGAGTGTCAGGCAATCGATATGATAGCGGCAGGCATGACGGTAAACGGGGCAAGGCTAAAGGTGTGCAAAAACCCAACGCAGCGGCATCCTACAAACCCCGCAGTCTGCGCCAATACGAGTACCATCGCAAAGAACCAGAAGGAATTTCGTCAACAGCGGCAAGAGTACGAGTACCGATGGGAAGGATACATCGGACCTATCACGGCTCCCGCAAGGACTCGAGCCTATGGCCCATCGTCAGCTTTGCCAATAGTTGCTACAAAACATGCACGCACGCTAAACACAATCCCAAGGCCGTGGCTGCAGGTTTCATGCACAACTTCATCTCGGGAGATGCAGCTAACATTAACGGAAACTACCCGCCTTGCTTGTCAGCTGCTTATAGGTCCGTATGAATCCTTCTGGATGGAATGCTGCAAGACACGCAGATCTCTCGGGCCGTCGTATGACTTTTCTTGCGCGCCGTTACAGCGGTGTGATACCGTGCTTGTGTGCTGCTTGTATGCGGCGCGGCGTGCTGGTGACAAAATTCTTATTAATTATTGCTATCTTAAACCAGATGCAGAAGGTGCTTTGAGAACCAATGGGATATCAGATTAAACTTCAGATTAAACTACCTGCGAAATTTCCCGGACAGGAAGGTGTGAACGTTTTTAAAGGGAGAACCTTACCCCATGATCAGCAAAATACTTGCACAGCTGCAGTTTAATATTAAACGCAGAAAAAAGCGCCGCAATTTCAAGGTGGCTAATGGGGAAGCTGACAATGCAAAGCGAAGCAAAAACAAAGACTGCAAATACTTCTTTAAGCGCTGGGAGCGAAAACAATGCACCACCGGAGTAGACAGTATAGTGTGGTGTAAAATGAAACACTGTGGAGCCTGGACGGGCTGCCGAACCAGTCCAGCGCAGCGGCCCCACTACTGTAAGCCATGCTTAGGGTACCTTCCCACTGGGTTTTGTACCCCGCAACCACTTGGGCGTCGGTGCGCGGGACAGACAGCCTTATGCTTTGACCACGATCATAAAGGGACCAAATTCGCCGTTATTATTGTTTGCTTCAAAATTTTGTCCACATTATGTAGGTAGATAGTCTAAAGCGCAGACTCGAATCTGCAGTACAGTAGAATTGAGCCTCGCGATTGAAGTCGCATAAGCAGGGGTCAAATGCCCATGGTAATTTTGACCCCTGCTACCGTCTAGTCCTTGCCACTTCTTCTAACCTACAATCATACACCCTGCCAACCATGCGAAGCCTCTCAAGCTGCCCTGATTTCCACTTCGATTTCTCAAGCTTCTCAGTAAAAGGAAGGCTTGAATCCGAGACATTGTATGCCCATTGTTGCAACTGAGGCGCATATTGTACATCTTGAGTGCCCTCATCACCCTGTTGTGACTGCGAGTCTTGCTCGGATACCTGGTACAAGGGTTGATCTTCCTCGTACAGCGGACATTGGCCGTTGGTAAAGCGCATTTGGGTATGTGTGTTATCGACTAAGGAGTCTATGGCCTGAGCGGTTTTTGACATCTTAAGGTGGCCGTTCGTTGCCTGTTCGGTGGTGGAACGATGGACTGTGCTTCTAGGTAAGGGTCAGCGACGAAATCCTATGCTCGATTACATCTAGGAGCCTTACGATGAGTTGGTTTTCTTTAAGTTCTTTGAAGATGAATGGGTAGCAGAGTTTTTCTTCGTCATTGTTGTGGGTGTGAAGGCGGCGCAATAGAGTTGCTAGTAGGCTACCCCAAGTAGAATTGAAAGAGTATGACAGGTATTGCAAAGGAGTAAAGCTCTGTTATGAGAGAAGCAATGACTCCTGGAGAGCGCCCGAACTTTATAGCAATCATGATGAGTATTATCATAAAGGTAGAAGGAATAGAAGCATGAATAGGGAACACAGCAATATGCTCTAACCAAAACAGACTAGCGCGCCTTACCTAGACTGCGCAAGAAAGGCGAACTGGCTTGTACTGAAATGTGACTTGAGTAGTGGCCGGCCAACGAGACAAAAGTCGCAGTTGAACGGCGACTCCGAACACTTCTACGAGATCCATGCACCTGATGACATGACATCGTTGAGAGCAACGAGTAACATCTAGCGCCGATTCAGGAATAAAAGGGGACCAAAGAATGTCGACAGGGTAACTCAGGGGACTTTCGTAAAACAGGGAGGTGTCTCAAACGTTCGCACCGAAGACCCTGACTTTAATGTCGCCATGGGACCTACAAAGAGAGTAGCAGTAAACACCAGACCGGCCATAATGAACACAACCGGCAGTAGTCGATTAGACCGGAAAAGGCAACGAGACCAAGCTGTCGTATTTCCTCGATCCAAAACTAGACTTCATCAATTTGAGATACTGGCAATAAGGAAAGTCGGCGAGCGGCTCGAATGTTCTTTTGATATTCGCTGAAAAGATGCTTTCCTGCATTTTCTGGAGGCTGCCAACCCATCCCATAAGATTGGTGGTGAGACGCGTCCTGCATGCAGCTCAAGGTGAGATTTGATATAATAGCATCTTAAGATAGTAAGCGACTGTGCATGGTTTCCATCACGTTGTCTTGCGTGCATTTCTAGCCAGAAATTGGCTGATGTTCTCTGGTGGTGTCTGCAGTTTGGGTTGCAATGATAACACGAAAGAATCAATTTGTCATGTTCATTGCAATCTGTACACTCAAGTATATAAATAGATGATTTTGCGGCCGGCGTACTGAACTGTTGGTGTTGTTTCTAGGGGTAATAACTTGAATTGACTGCTGTTCTACAGTGGGAAGTATGCTGTATATATAGGGCTCTTCAAGCCCTATTTCTAAGCTTTGCCACCTGCTTAGAAATAGCTATTTCTAAGCTTCGCCACAGGCTTTATAAGCTTTGCCACTTGCCACTTACAGGCTATAACAGTTGGACCCACAAGTTATAGAGCGGGACGAAGCGATTTCTAGAGGCTCTGACACCGCTCTGTCCTCGCACGCGGGGAAGGGGGCCGGGGTAGTAGTGTGTCGATGTATCTCAAGTACTCAACGAATGGGCGACCCCATATTAGCTGCTAATATTGTCTTGGTTGACCAAGCACCTAGGATGAATTTGATCGTGTATAGTAAGAGCTTGTCCAAACTTTGGACTTGACAGGATTCTTTCACTTGAAGGCAGCGAATAACATACAGCGAATGCCACCTCAACTGTATATAATACTGTCATCATTGGCTTCTTCGTGCAAAATAATGGACTTTCCTACTAGCGACTTTACGGGCTCCTTCACGTGCTCCAATCTGCATAAGGAACCTCAGCCTCTTGCCTTTTCAGAATCCTAGTACTCTTGCGAGCATTGCGGTTCACAACAGCAAGATTCTAGAGATTCTAGAACAATACCGCGTTAATTCATGCAGCAAATGTGTGACCCTCGCAAAGTCGGAGTCGGGGTTTTAATCTAGTCGCTAGGCTATTGAAAGTCTTAGAATTTCAACCTGTGTCCATTTGTGGCACATTCATGCTAACGGGTATTGCCTTTGTGGTGCAGTCGAATTCGAGATATTCGCTTCACAACAACTCTGTCCCGCTGGGCTGTGGGTGCGGGATAGGTACTCTCTGATTTCTCGTCCAATTACTCAACTTACTCACTTGAGCAAACCCTTCACGACGACAGGACAGACTGAACACTCAATCTCTTATGATATGACTCCATATTCATGAGACCTGATGAGAGGAGACCCACGCCTTCCACAAAATTGCACGAGCTATCTGATTTTTGTCGCACTCGCAACTCGCAATGAATCAACTAGCCGCAATAACATCACAAGACCTCTAGTCTTAGCTCAAAGACTGCAGCGTATGGTCTGATCCGGTGTAGCCAATCCAACATAAGATCCAATGGATGTCTTCGTCCGAAGACATGGCATCCCCTGCTTTTGAAGGAACCCCCACCTGTATCTCGGACGTCGGAAGCCACATCTAAAGCCCTTCAACTTCTCCTATGCATGCTCACCATACACCACATCATCACCCTCAATTCTCATCACAACATAATTCAAGCCCTGTCCGGACATGACACTCTTTTCCCGTTTCGCGGAGTTGAACCGATGGAAAGTATCCACCTACCGACCACCCCCAACTCCATGTTTGCGCTTTAGCACCGCCCAACATTGTGTATCTGATGATAATCCTGTAATGTTGGCTAGAAGCCTGGGCTGCCCAGATTGCCCATTCAAACATACTGGTACTGTCACCATTATCAACGCACTGTCCAAAATCAATGATAATGCTTTCAAAGTTGTTCTTGAGTTTGCATTTATTGAATTTTAGGTATATGGGGTTTGTTTTCGCTAATCTATTAAGAGTTAGTTTCAATCGCAGGATCCATATAGCTCGTAAGTTGAACTCCTCAAAGCATGCCAGCGAGACATATTGCTACTCAGTGAATTCTGAGCTTCCCCAACTTGGGCAGACTCCAAGGTAGTCAGCAGCTTGAACCAGCCACATCCTTTCAACAGAGACAAAGACAGCTTTACCCACCTAACATAGGACACTGGGCTAAGCACTAATAAGATACTCCTGACTTACTCCTTGTCTGTATTCATGACAAGCGTGAAATGCTTGATTTTCAACATCTGCTTCATGGGCATCCTGTTGAAAGCCTGTACATTCGAGCTCGTAACCCTGAAGTTATTCATGTCTGTTCCTCCATAGCTGTACAAGCGCACGGCTCTGATGTAGTCGTCGGCGAAGAATTCATCTCGGGCGAGCGCCTCGAGAAATGCGGGTGGGTTGCCAGAGGGGTAGTGTACCAGGTCGTGCGCGAAGATTTTCAGGCGGATTTCTTGCGGTAGCTTCTTGAGGTTGAAGGGAACTTCAAAAGCGGCGTTGTGCGGAGTTGGATAGCTTGGCCCATCGTTGCGAGTTGGTGTTTTGCTGCCATTATATCGTTGGCGATGTCTGTTTCAACAAGTCGGTTTTGTGGCACAAAGTAGAGTGTTTTGCTCACCGGTCGAAGAATAGTATTAGAGCCCCGGAAGAATGATCCCGCCGTTTCGGAACTACTAGTAGGCTACGCTACTGCATCTTTCAAGTGAATAGCCCCATGCGATATATGGCGGATCCGCAATACACAAGAAAAGAATGCTTGCAGGAACTCCTCGAAAAGTTCCCAATAACTCATCCTCTTAGAATCACAACCAGAACCTTTTCATCTCTTGTATATATCAATAAATCGCGTCAGCATATGCTTGCACCCTCCCACTATAGTAGTATAGTCTTCGATTGTCGACATCGGCCCGAAAATTACCTCTATAGGTATTCATACGTATTGCATTAGATTGACTCAAGCCAGGCAGTTTATGGAGTTGGAGGAGTCATTCCGAAAGTAGATAGAATATCGTGCAACTATAATCGGTATCATAGGCTCGGCCGAATTCATTATTTATGACTAAAGTACATATTATGCTCGGCTAGTGAAAGGTATCAGCCTTTTCTTACAGCAGGTACAGGTTACCCACGCAATGCAAACTCTTAATTTGCAAGATTAGCGGATAACAGCCCTAATAGACCATACCCATCAACTCCAAACGCCGATTACGAGTTCAGCTAGGAAATCTCCAAAATAGTGATAGACAGTATTCCATCGGAAGCAAGAAGGAATACGCAGCAGTGGACGCTGCCTTGCAAAAAAGCCATAAACCAGGAATGCTGGTAACCGGTCGGTCCCAGCAGTGCCCGCAAATATTGAACAAACCCTAGCTTACTCAATGGCCTCGGCCTTGATGCTTGGTGGAGTCCACTTGTGACGCATGCTCCATTTATCATTGAAGTACTTCTCAAAAGCCTCGCAGTCTTTAAAGACTTGATCCTGTGGCTGCCAGTACTCGAAGCAATTTTGAAAGACGAGCCGAATGTCAGCCTCGAATTCCGCAGAACTAGCATACTCCCCCTTGTCCATTTTGGCCTTGATCTCGCGCAGGCATATTGGATGCTTGACAACGTTGAAGTATTGAGGACAATTGTGGGCGACGGGATCGACGGGGTCCTTGAACGGCCTGACAAGACGTGTCCAGAAGCCGGGGCCTGAGAGCATACGGCTAATAAGTTCTTTGCAGTAGATCATGTCCGTCTCTGGATCTATTTCCGATGGATCTTTTGGACCAGGAGTCTGGTTGGTAGCACGGCGGTTGATACGGCGGCCAGGTTCAGAGCGGCGAGCTTGCTTCTTGACGACATGCTTGACTTCAAATTCTTCATCTGGAGCGCCAGTCAAGGGACCGGATTCGGATTTACGGGCACGCTTAGTTGGACGAGGCGGTTCGGCATCCATATCGATTGGGCGGGGGTGATTGAGGGGTTGATTGGAGGGAGTGGTGGCGCTGATCGGTGGGTCCATCTTTACAGACTTTTTGGCGGACACTGTTGGGAGTTCGCTCATAACAATAACAAGCTCACTCAGAATTTCCTTGGGAAGCGATCGGGCAAAATCATTACGAACGTAAGGAGAGGACCGCACTGTGTAATGTTAGGGATAGTTCATTTTGGCATGAGCAAAAAAGTCCCACGAATGAGACGGGCGTATTCAACAAGATCAACGGAATGGACACCGAGGAATGAAATGTTTGAATACTCACTGTGTTCTGCTGACCATTCTATGAGCATCTTCCGAAGCCCACTGCCTTGTTCTGTTTCCTTCCAGGCAGCTTCCAGTAGTTCAATGCCAGGAATCATGTTGGTTCGTTGGCGGCGCTCCGCCATGCTATCCAAAACAGCGACACGCAAAGGCGCCATCTGCAGCTTTGTCGCGAGCTTCCAAACGCCGAGCAAAAGTGTGTACTCGGGCATGTCCTTCCCGCCACGCCTATTATAAACTTCACCTGTATAAATGAAATTCTGAAAGCACCCGAATATCTCAACGGTCGTATCAGGCACTTTGAGGACATATTCGACTTTGTTATTGCCCTCTTTCGCAAGTTCGTCACGGAAGTATGGGGACTGGGCGCAAAGAAGATCCTTCTGGATACCAAATACGACCTCGTCGGGGCCGATGAAAAGGATCACGAAATGAGGATGAGGCTCACTATGAGGGGTTAGCGACTTATAGGGCTGAGATATGAGACGAGTTGAGGACCTACTGCCATGATAAAGTAGTTGAGAGCTGGCCTGATCCAGCAGTTAGATCTACGCCTAGGGTCTCCATCTCAGCTGGAATCCGTGTTGCTTATGGCAAGGCTGTGTAATGTTGAATTGATGGTGGATATATCGAGGAGGTTGGCAAACGAAAGGTTCAATGCATCGCGAAGATGGACCCTTTAAGCCAACGAGTGCTCTTCCCACTTCACCAGTATATAATCCAGCGATTGGGATTGCGAGAATATGAAGGCTACAACGAGAACTCCCTAAAAGTTCAGTGGTCAGTCATATTTCATGGCTCCATATTTGCGCCATGCATGTGGAGTGAGGGGAACGTTGAGCGCGACGGAGAGAAATTGTATAATTGACGCATCAAACTGTCACCAATCATTTCTCCGCTGTTGCTTCTGAAAGATGAGATTCGGCTCATTTAGGTCATAGCTCAGGGTAGGATCGCATAGGTAGATGTGAGTGAGCTGCTCATCTGAGAGCTTCGCCTCTGTTTTCATATGAAATGACACATTTCCGCCCATTGCGATGAAGGGAAAACCGCAAACCGTCTTTAGATAGAATCGACGTATTTACGTACCTGATATATATCTGGTATATTTATTACTCGTTTCGGAAAGTGGTGGGGTTTGCAGCTGTTGATGCTTTTCGTGAGATGAGGTTCAGAATGAAATTTGGGGTCGCAATGAGTTATGCATGCATAAAAGTATGCTAGCCTCTGAGCTTGGCGTTCACAAATAATGCACCAATTAACCGAGGGGTCGGATTCTACCCCTTTTCTATACTCTGGGGTTTATATTAGCACAGTTGTCAATTATTGTTGGAATATGGGCTGTCTTCCGACCTTTACAGTCATGTGACACCATGTGATTTAGCTTAGTCAGCAGAAGAGGCATAACCTCTTCGCATTTGCAACACCATTATGAATGCTAAGCATCAACAACCAATATACCAGAATCAAGTCTATACTACGTAGTAGAGAAGTGATCACGTATCAAACCTGTGATACCAACAATTATACCTCGATGCTTTTTAATTATCTCCTAAATTGAAAGTCCAGAAAAGCTATCCGATTAAAGGAGCTGATTCTACCAAGTACAAAAACGTACAAAAATCTCGAATGTTTCCTGATCACTTTCCCCACCACTAATTACCACTACAGGCACGTTGATTCCGACAAAGGGTGATTTATGGAGCTTAAGCTTATAAGCCGCTACCGCCAGATAAGTCTAACTGGCTCCTAATCATAAAACCGGGTTCTCTATATCAAGTGAGTTGAAGTAGAAATCAAGCATACGCATGACATAAATCACGTTTCCAGTAGAGTTTTCGCTGGTGCGGAGGCTCCGCAAGAACATCTTTATCACCCGACTAGTGGGTCGTAAAAGTCCCCCTGGATTAAAGGCACTTTAGCGAGCGCTTATCCATTATAGCGCAGTGTTCTCAAGCGATAAATCCCTGAAAAGGGCCGTGTCCGGGACACCTTTTCACCAGGGGCACTAATGGATATTTATTTGATTGGCCACAGGCTGGTATAGTTGTACGTCAATTACAAGGTTAGGTAATAATCTTTGCACATAGATACACAGGGGTATACCCTGGACTAAAGTATTCAGACTTAATAGACCTTTATAGAAGACTTTGTTATAAGATTTTTATTTCGTAGTTTTATAATTTTTATGATTAGGTTGAGATCATTATCTGATGCTTAAGCTTTTTACTAGTTATTGTTATGAAGTTACCAGGTTAAAGACTTTAAGCGCCTGCAAGTAGACTAGTAATATGGCTTCGCCAGCACGCTTATCTACGTAAATAATCTTACATACCCTGTCCCAGCACGTACAGTACAGAAGAGGCACAGCAGATCTGTTTGTACGCCGTACCGGTCGGTATATGAAGGGCTTCAGCCCGCATTTTAAAGCCTCGTATTTTCGTCTTCCATTGTATCACTCGTTCTAGCAAAGAGAGGTGAATAATGGCTATCATAAATTTTGTCCAGGTTTTAGCTATCGCACAAGCAGTACTTTTCTTTGGTACACCGGTAATAGGAAATAGGATTCCTCTGAAAAATCGTAAGATCTATATTCGGAGCCTCAACTCGCTGATTTGCTTGTGCTAACGCTACTGCACTAAGGTGCCATTGCCAATACAACATCCCCGGCGACTTCTCCGACGATCACACCCAGCCCTACGTTTAAGGTTTCTACCGGCTCCTTCGACATAAATGCCTGCTCTATATACGATGAGGAATGGCACGATTGCTACCGATCAGGAAATCCGGAAGCGATTGGATTCAACCCTACTGGTAATCCTTATAACACCACCCAATATCCGCTGAATATCGTACCCGCAAACCCTTCGCTTGCGAGTTTGTGCGGCTCTCTATGGACGAGTTCGGTGTCGGCTTTTTTTGCGACGGCTGTTGTTACGACTCAAGAAGTAAATACTAGCCCTACGGTTTACTGGACCGATTTCCAGGATACGTTTTCGTTCACACCAAGTGCGCCTTGCTGCTTGAATTGTACACTATTGGTAAGGAAAGAACAATTTTCTCTACTTTGGTGGATTCAAGAGTAACACTAAGTCTCTGAACTTTTCTAGGGAGGGTCCGTTTCAGTTTTGATGTGGCCTACGCCAGCACCCACGCCTGCAGTTGCAACTTTGATTGATACTGGTACAAACTTCACATAGTGAGTGCAAAAGCTACTTTGGTGTAACTAGATTCTAACTAGATATAAAAAGTGTATCGCCTTCGGTCTATGTTGTATTTGAAAGTGTTGGAGCAACAGATATGTGTGGCTCGGTTGTAAGTCTCTCTCCTTTCATCGTTCGGGCAAACAGCCGAAGCAGGAAGCATACCATATTTTTTTGTCAGAGCTATCAAGAGATTAGTTTTGACTTGTAAATGCTTCTGGCCTGGGTATTCTAACATCAAAAATTTGACGCTGACGTTTTTATAAGGGTTCGGCAATATTGAACAAAACTATAGCTTTTGAGCCCACTGCTTTGTCCACGCAAAGAAATTACTACGCTGCCTCCGATGCGAGTGATCTCAATGTCAATTACTGTACTCATGCTACTCCAAACGGTCCTTGGGAAACTTTTGACTATGTTGCTGCGTATGTTCTCAGACCCCAGTCAGGTGAAACTGTTGCTAACCTGTTACCAGGAATGGCCAATGCACAGAAGTGACAACATCGTGGTGGAGTTACTACGCTTCAAATGATACGACCAAGTATACAGCCGAATCAGATTATGCATCTGCTAGCGACATTTCCTGCGGGTAAGGGAAATCACTGTTACATTCTAGTCCACGTTTACTAATCAATCTCTTCAGGTTTGGCTGCCTTGGTATGCCTCTCAACAAATTTACTTGCGTCTATAACCCATGTTCCCCATGGGTTTCTGTCCCAACTCAAGTATACGACTTTGAGCCAAAGTTTTCGACTTGTATAGACGGCATCAAAGCCTTCTTTGATCCGCCTTCCACGCTGACCAAGGGCACTGGGCTTGTCGCTTTCACGTCCATTCCAGCTTCGTCGTCTACAGCAACGCCAGCTGGAACACCAGCCCCAGTGACTGTGTCTGCTACCCCAACGCCATCTGCAGTAGCACCCACACCAACTCCTACGTCTGCTTCCAAAGAATCCGCACTTCCCTCAAGTACGAGCGTACCAGCGGAGCTTGAAACCCAATCCTCAAGCCTCAGCAATACAGTTCTGGCATCATCTAGTCCGTCTGATGACCCTGCTCCCAAATCCAGCTCACAGGTAGTCGTAGATCCGGGCACTGCAGTTGCCGTGGCGCCTACAGCTAGCACTGAACAAGCAGGCTCATCCAGCACACAAGTAGTCGTAGATCCGGGCACTGCAGTTG